>NW_019525032.1:200351-206126 GCF_002814215.2 Seriola lalandi dorsalis | reverse complement strand
AAGGTGTGAGGGCGGAGCTGAACTGACCGTTGATGTAGTAGGAGTTGATGTACTGGATGGCGGCGCGGCTGATATCAGCTGACTGGGCCCGCAGGGCGATCCCCCACAGCTGGTCCATGCCGCACAGCTGGAGAGACACACGGGACTGAGAGTTAACCGTCTGGGCGTCACATGCTTTTGTTATTTGTTTTGAGGTGAACATGAAGGAGGGACGTGTCCGTACCTCACAGCTGGAGGCGTTGTCCAGGGCACTGGTGGCGAGGCGGGCCAGGTTACAGAGGTGCTGAAAGAGGTTGAGTCCCGTCATGCTGATGGTCTCCGGCTTCAGCTGAGGCATCTAGAGACACACACATTAATGTTAACACACACACACACACACACACACAAATAAAGTCAACACACAGCTGCTGCTCCAGCTGCTCACTGGGTCGTCGCCGTGTTTCCACTGCGGCTGATCTTCAATCCATCCAGTGGAACACATTCAGGAAACTGACTCTCTTTAATATCGCAGGAGAACGAATCAAATCCCCTGAAGTTCGTAACCTCAGCTTCATTTACACACTTTATTCCAGCAGCCTGTTGACTGACAGCTCTGCGATTCACTGACATCAAACGCTTCTGAAAACTATTTGTCAAACGTGTCTTGATTTTTAAAAACCGAGGAAAACATGGCGGTTGTTCTGAAAGTGCTGCCAGATGTCTCCTGAACTAACCGCTAATGCATGCTGGGATTGATTCCAGTCTGACAGGGATGAGTGGATTAGAAAAATCAACAGATAAATGGATCCTCCACCAGAAACTGTTTCTGAATATGCCTGAGGAAAGAAACTGATCGTGCAGCTCTTCAGTTTACATCTGAAGAGTTTTATTCAGTTGTAGCTGCAGCATTTAAGCACCAGGTTCAGTTCATTCTCAGTGGATGTTTTCAAGACTAAAATCTTGTGGCGCACTGATGTTTTTTTCCCCAGATATTCCAGGAGCAGAGAAAATCTTTGAACTGAACCGAGTTCAGTCAGACCTCCAGTCGTCTGTACCTTCTCCAGGAAGAGGTGCTTGTAGGTCTCCATGCCCATGGCGTGCTGGTCCTTGCTGCGGACCTGATTGAGGAACCAGTGCAGCGCGTCGTCGTAGCACTCGGCGTCCTCCACCAGACAGTGCCACAGGATGTCCACCTGCTCCAGACTCAGTCCTGGAGAGAGACACAAACGCACAAACAAGCACAGCAGCTCAGATAAACGCAAACACAGACTCTTCCTCCACCTCCTCTACGACCGGCTTCAAAATCTCTCCCTGTTTCCTGTCTCACGCAGCAGAGCCGAACACGGAGGACAGATCCCAAGATAAACGTGAACGACCACAAGATGATTTAAAGTAAAAGAAAGAGGAGAATGTTTCAGGTACACAACATTGTGTTTTGTTATATAACTGCTCTAAGACGGGGAACACTTGGTCTTTAAACCTTTGAAAAGGAAACAAAACATAAATAATAACCTCTCAAAAATCATTTCTACACTAAAAGCTGATAATACTTGTATAAATGTGTCTGTTAAGATAAAAAAAAAACGACACTCAGACAAATCAGACATGAAGAATTCTGTGACGTGTGAATGTTGGTTACAGCTTCACTCAGACTTTAGTTTCTCACACATCTGTCTTTTTCTGTATAATTTATATCAAACTCCCAAATGACTTGGCCCAAATACAATGAGCGAACACTGACAGGAACTCCGGCTCCGACTCTTTCCTGTCGTACCTGTGGTGTCGTACCTGTGGTGTCTTACCTGTGGTGTCTTACCTGTGGTGTCTTACCTGTGGTGTCTTACCTGTGGTGTCTTACAGTGTGTGTCTGAGGAACTGAGGCTTCTACACATGTTGCACTCACTGAGTCAGATCTGCTAAATTTAAAATGGGCCCTGAACGTTTGGTGATCGTACCGGGCGAAATGTGGCAAAAATACTACAAGAATATTACATTCCTCATCAGTGTTACATAATTTTCTCCTGCGCGCACACACACACACACACACACACACACACACACACACACACACACACACACACTGTTCTCAGTAGGGCAGCTCAGGTTGCATAATGGGCTCTATTTTAGCATCGTTCCCTGAAGACTCACAGAAAATAAAACAGACACACATCCAGAGTTCATTTCCAGACCGTGACAAATCTGCTTTTCTTTGGGAAATGCGTCGGCACAGCCAAACAAAACAACCTGAGAGCTGTTTTTGCATATTTAAGATAATTTACTACAAAAACCTAATTTCTTTCTTTCTGTCTTTTTTTTTTTTTACATTGCTGTGAACCTGAGTTCTCCGTGTGACTTGCAGCCTCCGGCCTCCCGGCCGTTCCTCTCCACTCATTTCACTACGATAAGAAACCCGGCGAGACCACCGACAGCGGCGACAGCAGATTATCAAGAGTAACCATAACTAACACATCTCTGCAGAGGAAAGTTTTCAATGTTTTGAGCTCCACAAACTTAAATTCCACTGACTCACATTTCAAAACTTTGGCCCATAAACCTGAAACTTTCTGTGTGAGTAGAAATCACAGAGGATCTGTGAGGAAATGTGTTTTTTTACGATCGATCATAACGAGTCATAACCTTCACGGGTTTCGTGACGGTTGTAAAACTGTCTCCTAAAAGAGGATAGTCACATTTCAAGTCAAAAACACAGAACGACCACCTGAGCAAACCTGATCCAAAGTGTATTTATATTAAGAGATCAGTTCACTCTGTGATTCACGACCTTACACACCGACAGCCGACGCTCCTCAACCGACAAGATCACTGTCACAGAAGCAGCGACGCCCAGCTGATCCAGGAACAGATTAAAAAGCTCTTCGCTATAAATTCATGAGGTTGTTACAGAGATTAAAAAGCTCCGTGTGTGATTAAAGGAGCAGAACCGCTGAATAACGCACTTCTGGTGTGAACAGCCAGGCTGCTGCTCGGGCAACACAGAGTCAGACTGGCATTAGATAAAAAAATTAAAATCAACAGGCCAGAGCGACCTCGGTCCTCAGCTGAGCAGACAGCTTGTCTGCTGGTTTTCATTCAGAAGCAGCAACATGTCGACAGGCTGTGGGGTTAGTCTGAGGTTTTAACTTTCACTCATAGTATTAATCGCTCAAAATTCATCACGAACAACCCTACATGATAATTTGTTTGTTTGTTATGACACTGATCAATCCACAAAGCTGGATCTTACTGAAGTGGTCAGGAGAGCCCAGTGTGGAGAAGACACAGGTGAGGAACTGCAGACGGACCTGGACCTCCGCACTGTGGCTGTACCTGCAACGACAAACAGACGAGGCGTGTGTCAGTGTCTGTAGTGACGCTCTGCTCCTGTGCGTCCGCTGTAAGTTGGCAACACATGAGGAGCTCAGGGGTTAAGAGAGGTCGGCCACGTTTGAAGTGACAATGCACATATACATACAATTAGCTGGACAAACGTGTCGTATAAATGGAAATGCTGGAGTGTTTGGATCAGGTTTAAGTAAAAATTTAAAAATAACCTGAAGTTAAAAATCACAAAAAAACAAAACAAATACACGTTAAATATTAAATCTGGTTTCAGCAGTGAATGAAATCATGAGGCGTGAGGAGCCTGAACTCGGTGAGGAGGGCGACAGACTCACAGTGCAAACTTGTGCCGGTGTTCACGGACTTCGTGGATGTAGTGCTGTAGGTCGTCGAAGAACAGTTTCATCATGTGCAGCTCTTTCTCAGCCCACCTGACAGAACGCCAACAACATCAGTACAAGGACGACCAACTGAAACTTTTCTGTTTTCTTTTTAACCTGGTCCTTCAGAACAACTATTATTAGAAACTTCCTTGTGCCAAGGAAAAATTGTATAGTAGTAAAATGTGTCTGAATTTATATCTTTGGGTACATGAGCTCTTTAACATGCTGACTCAAACTCACAGTTTATGGTTATTAACAGTTGCTAGGATACCGTTACTTACATGGTGATCCAGTGAGTGTCATAGCTCGAGCCAAACTGCTGAAAAGTGCCAAAAAGTTTGGGTAGTAGACGTAAGGAAACCACCACGGACCTGAGGGCAGGAGAAGAGATGAGGATTTAAAAAATAAAAAAAATAAAAACAAGGAGAAAAGAAAAGACACTAAAAATATTATTTGACTCTTACCTGTGGTGGGCCAGGTTGTCGAGGCAACCCTCGATGAAGCGCATTCGGATCTGTCTGTCCGTGAACCAACAGACCAGTGAACACAGCAGCTTCTCCGCTTCGTTAATCAGACCCTCAGACAGGTGGATCTGGAAACACACACGTCCAAAACTTTAATAAAAACAATGTGAAAACGCGAGGCTGAAGTTCCATGTCGCAGCATCTCGGACTCATCGCTTGCCGTTTTTGTTGAGTGATTCTTTTATTTATTTGGCATTTTGTTCTTCTCAGCTGCTGGCGCTTTTTATTTTCTGTTCCTGCTGCTACACTTTGTAATAACTTTGATGAATCTTGTAATAAGAAACGTTTTTCTCACCTCTGGTCGTCAGGGATGAACAAACTAAATATTCAGGCGCTTAAATAATTCAGTTATGAAAAATGAAGCCAGACTCTGATTATTAAAACTGTTCTTAAAAGTAATTTATCTCAGAGGGTTCTTGCTCTGCGAGGATAAAACTCTGGAAAGTCACTGCACCGTGTGTGAACATTAACAACACTGAGTTTCATACCGCGTCCTCGTCCTGCACCAGGTCCCACAGCAGGGTGTTGCCCTTCTTACAAACGTTGTCCAGGTTGATGTCGGTCACAGCGTGGCTGCTGGAGTACTGGTGCTTATGAACAGCTGGACCTGCAGACGCACAGACACTCACAGAATCAGCTTCTCTGGTTCTGGTCTCGGGACTCGATTCGACGAGCGACGGTGAAAACGGCTCACCTTGCACCAGGTGCTCGTGGTAGATGGAGGCCAGGTTGGGGAGGTGCTGCTGGAGGTGGGAGCTGAGCTCAGCGTGGGAATTGATCTGGACCAGCTCCTCCTCGCAGCCCGACTCCTCCCCGTCAAAGTCGGCCATGTTCTTCTCCGACTTGGCGCTGACCTGGGAGCTGCTGCAGCTCACGTCGTCGGCGCTCAGCATGTCCTCCACCATGGGACTGAGCGGGAAAATGGAGAAGGTGTTTGGTCAGCAATGGACAGATTTCTATAAACTCTGCTCTGGATATTCATTGTTCCTGGAGGTTAAACCCCATGATTTTCTTTGCTAATGACTTGACATAACTAACGTCTTTTAAATGTGCAGATAAAATATATTGACACGCTACAGGCAGAACATGAAACCTGTTGAGAATGAAGACGCCAAACCTCAGGGCGGATCTTCTTTAGCTGCTAATGTTTCACGCTCCCAAACCAAATTCACAAATGCATTTTGTTGGGTCTTTCTGGTGCTAATTCAGGGATGTACACGCTTTGCCTTCGCACAGCTTATTATGTGTACAGAGAATCGTGTAGCGAGAGCCACGGTCAAGACATAAAGAAAAATCTGGATTTTGTTAATTTTGTTCAACACTTCTGGAAGGTGTAAAGGACTTAATAATATTCTTTATTCATAGAGCAGTTTTCAAAATATATTTTACAAAGGCAGCAATAAACCAGAATCAATGAAATGAATAGATTTCAAAGAGAAGAAAAACAGATCAATCAGGTGGATAAATAAACTTTGAGTGAAAGACATGAAGTGTCAGGGTGAGAGAACAGCCCTTACCCTTCATGGTGGTGGTGGTGATGATGGTGATGG
>NW_019525032.1:197280-198629 GCF_002814215.2 Seriola lalandi dorsalis | reverse complement strand
TGTGTGTGTGTGTGTGTGTCTGTGTGTGTGTGTGTGTGTGTGTGTGTGTGTGTGTGTGTGTGTGTACCTCGGTGTCAGACAGCCTCTGCTGGCTCCTCTTGCTGCCAGTCATCATCTGGTCGTCCATCTCCATGTCGCTGCCTCCGCTGTGCTGAGTGTCGCTGTTGTCGCTGCTGTCGGGACTGGCGGCCGGCGAACCTGAGACCAGACAAGACCAGAGACTGAGAACTTCCTGCGGGAGGGGAAATCAAACCTGCCGCACAAACACTGATTTCTACGTCTTAGTGCAGGTCAAGCTCCAAAAAACACTAGAACCCAACAGTTTCATTGAATAGAACTTTTTATTAGAGCCTCCATTCCTGAACTAACGGCCACATCTTTCCAACCCCACGCCTTCAATCTGTAACTCCAAGCCTCCAGCCCCCGAGCTCAGATACTCAACTGGTATCAGTTAAGTCATTTTCTCCGGCTTCACAAAGCTTCTCCAGAGCCTCAGAAAACTTAACGCAACTGTTTTGACAGGCTCTTATACTGAAGCGAATCCAGGCTGACCTTTCTTGTTGCCCATGGGGATGTTGGTGTTGAGCAGGGAGGCGAAGGAGCTTTGTTTAGAGAGCTGGGCCTTCGCTGCCAGGGCGTTGTTCCACAGAGCCTTGATCAGCATGGAGGCCAGGTACAGCGTCTGAGGAGAGAGGGAGGCGCAGGGGAGATTATTATCATCAGTGTGAGCAAGTTCACACTGGGGTTTTTTTTTATTTAGGTCATTTTTTTTGGGCGGCTGTACCTGCTCTGTGTGGGCGCTGGGGTGCAGGCCAGACACCAGGTTGAGGACGTGGCGGAGAGGCACCGGGTCCAGGTTTTTAATGAGCGAGGGGAAAAGGTCGTGGATGTAGCGACTGCAATGTTTCAGCTACAAACACAAAAAAAAACTGTTTTAATCAGCCAGAAGAAAACACAAAGTTCCTGGGACAGAAACTCTAAAGGCGGATTAGCAGAGCTGGAGGTCAGGACACATCGTTCTGATACATCACAGTCAAATATATATAATATACACAGTTATTACATTAGAGATCAGGTAAAGGAGCCTGTGAGGGATTTGGTTAAAGAGATACAGATACAGGAATTTTACTGTTTTTTCTCAGTTTCCCAGAGTCAGAAACTAAATAAAAAGCAGGACAGATCTTTGTTATGTGTTTGGTTCAGTCTCAACTTACGTCAAACAGCAGAATTAAACTGTCTTGGCTCGACTGTTGAATGTCTACGCGATCAAATAACATAATCATGATCCTGTAGGAATCCAGGAACCAAGCGTAACAAAGCAAGTAAACTCAGGTGGGGGGGGGGGATTG
>NW_019525032.1:168138-197260 GCF_002814215.2 Seriola lalandi dorsalis | reverse complement strand
GGGGGGATTGTCTGCGGGGGTGGATTTCTGAGTTGAAATCCAGTGGAAAACAACTTATTTCTTCTTCTTATTGTTTCTACCTCTGAGGAGCACGATACTAAAACTAGAACAAGTGAACCACGACAGACAGACGCTGCTGCTTTCATCCCTCACAGTGATGTCACTGATGTGGCTCCACAGAGGAACTAACAGGTTAATGGGCTGGAATAAAGCCGTGTACGGTCAGGTGTTAATCTGTCCCGTCTTACCTGGGCTGCGGCCCAGATACAGTCCACATGCTGCGTGCTGAGTCGGCCCTCTGCAGCCAAGAAATTCAGGATCACTTGGCACTGTTTAATGATCTGGAAAACACACACACACACACACACACACAAACTGGATGAAGGAACTGGAGAAGCGAGTCTGTGCATTTAAGCCACAATACAACACGTTCACATACGAACACAGAAACACATGGTGTCAGTTTACGTCACTGCCTCACCTCAATGTGCAAATTGGGTCCAAATATGTGCTCCACCACGTTGTTGTGGATCAACCAGTCAGCCAGCTCCTTTGCTATGGACCTGGAAAAGAGTGACAGAGGTTTACGGGAGTTCAACACGTCGAGCAGGAAGCTGCAGCTCCCGTCATGTAAGACGTGCATAGTGACACCTGTTGTGTTCATCGTTTTATCACCCCAGCAGGTGTAAAAAAAATAAAATAAAAAAGGTGACAGGAACATGTGTTTTCTTCCTCTTTAGTCATTTTATCACACGTCATTCACACGTGCCGTAAAATATTTACTGCCAACTCGGGAATCACACGTTTGCTCGACTGAGATCACGACTGAGCCGAGCTCCGCAGGTCGCTGCACAGCTGCATCACAGAGGCAGCTCACTAAGTATTTTTAAAAGAAAGCTCAAAACGTATTAATTTTTTCATCATTTCATCAGCTGCTATACAAATAAAGTTTATTATTATTATTATTATTCCTGTTCAATAAAGTTCCAGCTTCACGGACGCCTTTGTGCTCAGGCATCTGATCGCTTTCAGCCGACTTACGTTTCTGTGTCAGAGACCAGAGACTCGTTGTTGCAGACGTCGTTGAATGTGTGGAGCTGATTCTGAGAAAACACACACACACACACACACACACACACACACACACACGTTTGTAACAATGAGTGAAGAAGCGATGCATCATACGTCTCTGTACAAGGTTATTTCCCATCAGAGTCACGACAAAACGTTCACATGAAAAGAAAGCCGTTGGCTGTATCATCAGTTTCTTCTGAACACTCATCACACAGATCTTCGGCCTCGGTAAGATACTGACGTGTTACTGCAACTCTGTTTACTTTCCTGCAGATATTCACACGGCATATTAATCAACAGCAGGTTTAATTATAACGACACGTGTATCACTATAATGAGATTCAAAATTCAGCATCTAAAACCTGCTCAGTCACTTATTGTCTGTGAGGAACATTATTATTTCTACATGCTAATCACTAAAACATGCCGAGTATTAACATTTTAAAATTCTAACTAAACGCATGTTAGCGTAGCAGCTGCTTCAAGTCTGACAAAGAAGTCAGAAATGTCCTGAAGTGGCCACCGTACAGAGGATATGTGCATTTTCATTTTCTATTCAAAAACTTTTCTTTTGTTTCTAAAAACCAGGAAAGATTTCCACACTCGAGACCTGAGGAAACACTTTCTTAAAACCGTGTTGCCCTCTAAAACCTAGAAATCTCTTGCAAGAGAAAAACACTTTCATTAACGTGTCAATACTTTCATCTTCCATCACGGGAAACGTTCATCAAACGTTAGAGCAGGTTTTACTGCAGCTGAGGCTTTAATGAGGAAAACCCTGAAGCTGCTCTCGTGTCGACGGTTTGGAAACTAAAACTGAGAATCACAGGAGTGTCAGACAGGACAGACAGACGAGGTGAGAGCGAGCGGAGCGGCGTCTGTGCGACTCACAGTGATTTGGCTGAGTCCGGCCAGCCTCATGGTGAGCGTGGGGGACATGAAGTATTTGAAAGCGAGGTCCAGACTCTCCTTGTCGAAGCACAGCGCGCTGTCCAGCGGCTCCTTCACCGTGCTCCACATCAGGTCGGCCATGTTGCGCGCCGCGCTCTGCCGCAGCTCCTGGTCCGACAGCTTACACAGATACCTGCACACAGCGGCGCAGGAGTTACCCACCGACACTCAGACAGACCGATCAAACCCACTGTCCTCTGCGCTAACCGCTGGGTGGAAGACCAGGAAGAATATGAGCGAGTGAGGTCAGTGTCATCGCCACTGTGATGAAGAAAAGATGTTAAATTCATCCAAAATATCACATTTCAAGAGATGCTGCCTGTGATCGACCCGACGGCACCGAGCTCAGTTTGTTTTTCACTCACATTTTCACAGTTTTTCTAAGGAACCGACTTTTCAGACGTTTGAAAAACTTTGTTCATATCTTTGAGATTGATTTTTAATCACATTCCTTTTCCAGACGCGCGTAGGAGTTCACCGAGATATCTGATCAACGGCGGAGCGCTGCTGACTCATCCAGTGTTCGCTCTGAGCCGCTCGTAGCTGGCTGTGTGGTTTTCAGATGTGTTGTGATGAGCTGGGAGGTTCCAGCTGCTGCTGAAGGGGGTTGAGTTTTGCTGATCAAAGGAGATTAAAAAAAAGGACAAACGGCTACTGAGATGCAAAACTGGACTGAAGCCTGAGAACGAGCTTATAACGAACTGACGGGGGAAAATGTGAAATTTAATTTAGAGTTTCCGGGCCACAAGTCAACAACTTAACCAGCATGGTGAACATTAACATCAACAGCTACACTCGACTTTTACTTAGTTTACATGGGCTCCTTACAGATGTATTCCTCCAGATGTTGCACTCATCTAATGGAAACTGTAACAAGCCACGCAGCAGATCTGCAGCTCTGAGGCTTCACTCATGTCAGCAAGCTAATCATGAAAACTATGGAAATGCAGAGGTTTAACAGGTATGAAGTTTATCGTTCGAGTTAGCATGGTGTATGCTAACATTTGCTAATTGGCACTAAACAAACAGAACAGGTGCAGCTAATGAAATTTCATTAGATTTGCAAGTATCTTGGTAATTGTTTATCTATTTATTTAATACGGACGATGTAATTTAATGTAACGCAGTTGCAAAACAAAGCATGAAACTGATGTGTTGCACAAACAGTTTATAGCTGTTGCTAATAAGTTCGATTTTCCATTTACTGATTTACAGGAGGAGCCGGGGATCGAGCCGCCAGCCCTGTGAGGGGCGGACATCCCGCTGCGCCACCTGAGCCACAGCCGCCTCCCGCCGAGTCACGGCATCACCGAAGTGTTGACGAATCCTCCGGACGGGAGGAGAGGAACCTCTGAACCAGATGTCACGGTAATTCAGACTTTACATCATGGTGTTCTTTAAGGAAGAGTCACTCAGACTCACTGGACTCATGTCACAGTCTCATCCATCCAACAGCTGAGCAATACTTTCTGATTTACACAACATCTGTAACTTCTTCTGTCATTTTTATTCAGGCACAATCCCGTCTGATGCTTGTGTTTTGTGACACCTGGTAGAGTTTCTCTCTCTCTCTCTCTCACTGTGGCAAACACAATAAAGCCAGAAAATAAATAAATAAATACATTCAACTCTTTTCCCGGGCCTGCTGGGTTCGGGGTGAGTTTACGGCCCCGGGGGCTTTTGTAACATTAATCTCGCTGAGTCTTCGCTTTTTTAAAGATTTCCTGTTCGTGCACTTTTCAAAGCTTCAGATTTCCTCATAGTCTGTATTTTGTGTTGCTCACGTCTCCACATGCAGCTTTGTTCCTTAATCCTGCAGCTCAGTGCAGGTGTCGACACGTATGTTGTCGTGCATCATTCACCGCTGCTGCGTTTTGTCCTTTAGAGTCCCGTTTAGCTTTAACAGGAAAAAAAAAACAACAACATCTAAATCTTAATCTTCGAGCTTCACAGACAGAAGCTGCTCCTCCGTCACATGAACTCCAGCCGTTACAATGAAATCAGGGAGCTTTCAGGCTTTCAATAATGACTTTCATCCCAGTAACGGTTTGAGAGCCGGAGTTCAGTCAGACAGAAGAGCCGGCGAAGCAGCAGAGCATCAGCCAGCCTGCGTCACATGACCAGCTCTGCCGGCTCTCTGCCTCCTCTAGGGTCATGTGAGGAGAGGTTGACTGGAGGCCTGGCAACTGTTGCCACGGCGACGGAAGCTCTTCCTAGCAACTAACGTGTGGCACTTTGGTATTTGGGGGAGAGAGCGCGAAAGAGCAAGGTGCACTGAGTGAGGGAGGGAGGGAGGGAGGGAGGGAGAGACAGAATCGAGCTCGTCTGGCTGCTTCACGTCAAACGACAGCAAACATCAAATCCGTCACAATGACGCTAATATTTAAACAAAGCATTTAAAAAAAAAAGGTGAAACAGGGAGGGTTTTAATACCTGACAACACAGAACAACACAACAGTGGGAAGGTCAGCGTTTACACCCCAGTGATCATATCTGGGTTTCTGATTTATTCTGTTTCGGAGTGGAGACGTCAGCGCTCCTGAGCCGACGCTGCGATCTGATCTGGGAGCAGAGTTTGTTCAACGCTGCGCTGACGGGGGAAAGAAAGGTGTTCGACAAAATGGCAGCTTCTCCGTCAACTACACACCACAACACAGACGTCAGGCGGCTGCGCAGGAGCTCCCACTCAACTGGAAAAATGTTCTCCTCACTTCTTTTTGTCACCAGAGCTGAGAGGAAGATCCTCGACTGGATTTTATTTATTTAATTAAACTGACAAACGAGCAGAAAAGTGCTCTGTGCTCACCTGCACACAGATAAGAATATACATTTGAGAGATTATTAAAAGATTATTTTCATTTCATGCACATTTTACTTTGATTTGTTTGGATTCTATACAAATATATATTTTTGGATTATTTCACTTTTATTTTGGTTTATTTTATTTTAAATCTCGATTTTTGCTGCATAATTTCTATTTCTTAAAGTAGTAATCTGTTGAGAATCATGTAAAGCTCTTTGTTTTGAAAAACAATGCATGAATTAAGTTAATTATCGTCAGTAATGGGGATTGGCTGATTGTTCTGTGCAGGTTTGTTCTGTCTTTGTTCCGTCATGAAATCAAACTGTAGCCTCGGTTAAAAATGTTGGGCGTGAACTCACCGTATTACGTAGGTGCGGAACGGTATGATGTGTTGCATGACCGCGGGAATGTGCAGCCAGATGCGGATCTGTGGGCACAAGCAAAAACATCAAACGTCAAACTCACATCGTCACAACGCACAGCGGAGAATCTTCACCGGACACATCTCAAACTACAGCGACCAGCTGAAACTAACTAACAACACAGTTTCCCAATTCATTAACTCCATTTATTAGAACTTATTGATGAGTCAGAATGTTTCAGGCGTGGATGCCGGTCTCCTCGTCCGGTCGGCGCACACTCACGTTGGAGACGATGGTGATGAAGGCGTGGGCGATGGCGAAGGGGAGGCTCTCTGGAGTTCCCGACTCGAAGCACTCCTTCATCAGGGAGAGGCCGTGCTTCCCGCAGAACAGGCAGACGTAGCGCAGCAGGTGCAGAGGCACCTCCACGTCCTGGTGGACGAGGGGAGACGACGTCAGACACATCTCACACACTCATGATCCCTGATCAGAGGCACGTTGGGATTTTAGATTTTATTTTTGTTTAGTTTCTAGAAACGGAGGCAGTTTGTGAGCTGTGCTCGTCCTGGAGAGAAAATAAACCTTTATTGACCCCACACTCGTTCCTGCAGCAGAGGAAGCGAGGTAGAAGAAAAACAACGAGTAATAAATATAGTATAAAGAAGAAAAATAACAAATCAACCGTAAATAAGAAGGTTTGTAAAGATATTTACATAATGTGCAAACTGAAAAATAAGTAACAGCATAAACACAAACTAAAGTAAACAAAGTGTTTTTTTGCAACAGGAAACAAAAAGAAAAACCTTGTTAATTTCATTTAGACACTTTAGCATCTTTAAACCGACGACCTCCTTTAGAAACCTGGTTAATCATCGTGAAGAAGCAGTAAAAATAAAGGAGCAGTAATTATGAGGTTTTCTAAGGATGTTTCATCACGTTGGGGCCGATGTTTGATAATGAAACTCTGGTGTCACTGCGATGCCGACTGTTCATACTGTAACACACCAGCAGCTCCAGAGCCGCCGACCTCAGTGAAAGCAGACTTCCAGCCTGTTCTGATCCCGGCGTCCCTGCGCTTAATGAAAACTTTATTACGGCGGGAAGGCCGGGAAGCTATCAGACTGTCCGGGGACACGTTACTCCTCCCTGGGGGGCGGTAACTTCATCTGCAGGAATCCAAACCCAATTCACGGCAATGCCTGGAGCCTATCGGAGGTCGAGTGAAGCACAGCTTTTGTTCCACGGTGACCAACGGCCACAAAGTACAATATACACATGAGCAACGTTTAACACCAAGTATAAATACTGCATTCCTTTCCTGAGCATTGTTATTTTCATGTCAGAACATCAAGAGCTGCACCGAGGAGCCGTTACCACGACTTTATGAGGCTCAGCACACTGTAATAATGTGGGCGTCGACAAAACAACCAGAGGGCAGGAAATGTGGACAATACTTAGCTAAACAGAGAACTACAGTCAATTCTTAAAAAACCCAGACACACCGACAATAAACACACGAACCAGAACTGTGATATCAGACCTCTCTGGTATAAAGCGTTGAGCCTGTGTGAGTCGTGACAAACTGCAGCACCAGCAGAGCTGCTTCACTTCTTCTAACCAGGTGTGACGTTGGCTGCTTGTGTTAATAACAGTTATTTAAGAAGATTAGAGATTAGATTTGGTATGTCGTCTTCCCCCGGCAGGACATTGATTGAAGGTGATTCCCACCAGAATTAAACGCCGTCTTTCTTTTTCACAGTAACTCATTTGTTTTTATAATACAAATATATTTCCCACTTTTGGGAGGATTTCCCGTCCGAAACCTTTCGGTTCATCCGCGTCAAAATAAATCCAGAACAGAGGCGATCGAAGAAACACGAACCCTCACATCAGACTGAGGTTATATTTGGATACGTGGCCACTGGGCGTCAGGTTTCTGAGGTCAGATCTCAGATAGAGTTTATCTCGCAGGTCAGGAGGCAGACGTGCAGAGAGGATTTCAGAACAACATTCCTGCTGCAGTTTAATCATTTAAATAAATGTTTTTCTATTAACACACCAGAGCAGAAAACACTTTAAGTTTGAGAGGACGATCTGACGGCATCAGTGCACAAACTCAAATCCCCTGATGTGATACGACGGCCCCCCCCCCCCCGGGAAAAAAAAAAGCAGCTGGTGACGGCAGGTGGATCAGGCTTTGGGTTTCTCCACATGTGGCTCTGAGCGCTTCAGTTTGGAGGCTCGGGGTTTATTCACTTTTCCAAAACCAAAAAACACAAGAACTAAAGTGGAAGTTTGAACCGTGTGTTTATCTTCTCTTTGTTACCATGCAAAGCTAAGTAGCTTAGCATTACTTTCACAGCCAAGAGGGAGCAGATCATTAGATTTACACACACCTAGTGGCCGTTTTACTTTTCTTTCACACTGTTGTGAAGTTGTTCATCAGCTGTGGCCTCGCTGAAGAGCGTAAAGGAGTGTAACTGTTTTAGTTCTGGTGAAGCTGAATGACAAATGTATTTAATCAATCAATAATTTAATGATGGATGAATGAAATTTGGCAGAAATTTGAAACACAAAAAGGTTTTTAAAGCCAAAAGAATTATTTAACAATTATACAAGTAGTTGTGCGTCAGATTGACTGAAAACTGTATATTTACAAACTCATTCATTAACTACTGAATATTCTATTGTATATAAATGACAAGACACAGCTGTTTGGACTTTCACTCCGAGATATTAACATCTGTCCGGGTGACAAGAAAACTGCCGCTGAGTGGAGATGGTTCCCAGATACTTTAGAATAATCACAGGAGGAGACGCCGCCGCCGCTGCTGCTGCTGCTGATGATGATGATGATGATGATGATGAAGCACTCTCTTTATTTTTTCCAGTGGATCCGTCCTAACGCACTGCGCCCTCAGACAGCAGCTGAACTGACTGAGTGGAGGGAGCGAAGGCCCGACCCGCTGAGGAAACATGTGCCCAATAAACCTGAGTCTCCTCAGCGGTCATGTGACACTGTTGGCACACACTGACGTCCTCGTCTCTTACAGCGATTCGCAACGTGCCTCAGGCCTACATCTAGTATTCACCCCCCCCCCCCTCCTCTCGCTCTGGATGCAGCGCAGCTGTCGGGTTTGGGCAGAGAGCTTGTTCCAATAAAACAGGCTCAGGATGGAATAAATGAACGGGACGCGACCGTCGTGAAAACAAGACGACAAGAGACGAATTTAAAATTTTAAGCGTCTGCAAGACATCGCTTCTCAGAGCGGCTTACAGTGGATTAGTCATGAGGAGATTCATTGAAATAAAAAAAGGAAGTCTGTGTTTTTTGGCTGCAGTGAAATCATTGGTCGTATTTGACCCATTTCCAGCTGTAGGTGTCAGCTGCTGATTGGCAGAAAACAAGTTGTAAGTAAACGCAGCAGCAGCAGCAGCAGCAGCAATGAAAACACTCAACTCACTGGAATAAAGATAAAGTAGGTTCCTTACATTCATGTCGCAGAAGGAGCCGAGGATGTTGCTCTCGTGAGCGGATATGTCCTGGAAAGAAAAACAGGAAGGGAGAAAACAGAAACAGCCGAGCTTAACGTGACATGGAAACTTGTATCGTCTGCAAACAGAATAATTACAAGGCTGGTTCCGTGCGGTTAATGTTTATTTTCTGAACTCCACGTTTAAAAAGGAGCTTGAACAAAGCAGAATGTGTTTTGGTGTCATCAGCAGAAAAGCTACGACACATCTGTGAGAATAAACCACAAACGCTCCGGCAGCGTTAACGTGTAAGATATTGTTCTGGTCTGTGGGAGTCAGGTGTGTGTGAGATCTGGGACGTGTCCTCACCTCGATGGTGGGGTGTGTGTTGTGTTTGTAGGCTGTGTAGAGGGGGAACTGGATCTGGAAGATCTTGGCCGCACACAGCAGCAGTTTCTCCCTCTCCTCTGTGCTCCAGGAGCTGAACGGGTCCTGGGTGTCGCCGCCGCCGCCGACCCCGTCGCCTCCATCGCCGACCCCAGACCCGCTGCCGCTCTCCCCAGGCCCCAGTGCTTCCATCTGGGCTTCACCCCCCTGGTGCTGGGTCTTATTCTGGTTGAGGTCGGGGGTGTCGGCATCCTCTTCCGCAGAGTCTCTCTCCACATTCACAGGTTCGTCCTCCCCGGGCGATGACGGCTGGGGGAGGGGCCCCGGTGCAGATTCGCCGCTCCATTCGGAGCCCAACGCCTCGCCCCCTGACACGCCTCCTTTATGGGTGTGGTCCTGGACGCTGCAGAGGCGGTCTCTCAGGCTGCTGATCTGGGCGATGACCAGGTTAATGAGGGCGTAGACCAGCTGGTTGAAGACCTCCAGGTGCTTGTACTCCTTGAAGCAGCAGAGACATTGTCTGGAGACACAAACAGAAACGACGACAGTCAACATGAAGGTAGAGCTTCATTCTCCAGCAGGTGACATCAGGATCTCACTACGGAGATCACTGAGGTCCAGGTGACCCAAACACCTGCGCCGTGTCTGAAAGAACTGTAGCCGCTTTCACACAACCTGTTGAAGGGGAGTAGAGTAAGAGTAACTAACTGCAGGTGTCTCATATATTTACACACGCTCCGTTTACATCTACAAATCTCAAAAACCCGCCGACAATTAAAAAAATTAACTTTATGTAACCACTTATGCATTTAAGTTTTAAGCTGGACTGTTTGTGTAGCTGTTAACCTGCTCACCTGTTTCCTCTCACTTTAGACAAAGCTAGGATCGGGCGTCCAGCCAAACTGTCGCGATACACTTTATTATCGGGGGTGTTTTCTTTTCTTTTTTAAAATGTATAATCATATTATTGTATTTTGTTTCAGCTATAAGCGAAGTTTTATCTGTCACGTGCCGAGGTTCAGTGGACAGCGATCCCAGGAGGAGGTGAACTGAGGGTCAGACTCAGCAGCAGGGAAAACGAACACTGACTACAAAACTGTTATGACAAATATTGCATATGGCGGGAAATATATCGATCAATATTATTGAATATTGACCGAGTCAAAGTACAGGATGAGTCGCTGCCAATCTGCTCGTATGTTCTACACTCATTCACAAACGTGGAGCAGCAGACGCAGCCTAAGATCTGCCTGCTGGCAGTTTGGACGGATGAGTCAGCAGCTTCTGGGTGTTTGTGTCAGCGACTTCACGTCTCCTTAAAACTCTGAATATAAAAGAAAAAAGAAAAACAAACACTCCAGCTGGAGGAAGAAAAACAAACACCAAACTAAAAGGAGCGCCATCATTACTCAGAACATTCATATTGTGTGACGGCCTCGAATGAGGAAATAAAGATCATGTAAAAACATCTATTGTTTTGAATGTGTATTTATCCAACGTGACGGAGACTGAGAGCTGCCAGACTCGTCACAGCGAAGCCACGTTCACACCTGAGCGACGGCCACGCGGCCACAGGCTCCGTCAGCCGCTTTAATGACTCGCAGGGAGCGGGAGGTCGGCGGCGTAATGAGTCATTCATTTCCCCTGAGAAGATTTTCCCAGCTGGTAAAAGTCCAGCAAACACTGTTTAGAGTTTGTCCTCGTTTTTCCAGAATGTCCTCGCTGCTTTAACATCACTTTCAAACCAGTTTGTTTTTCAGTTTGAATAGATTTAGATTTTCTACTTTCTCCCCTAGTGAAAGGGTTTTGAAAGAGACTCAAACTGACAAAGTCCTGCAGAAGACTGAGAGCAGCAGACAGCAGCTGCTCGTGTGTGCTTGTGTGTGTGTGTGTGTGCGTGTGTGTGTGTGTGTGTGTGAATGCAAACGTCTGTAATCCAGCTTTTCCACCGAGGCAGCAACAGTGACCTGGGTAAACTTCGCTCAGGTGGCACCACTTTACAATGAGACTTTATAGATGGTTTATAATTAGGTTATTAATTCAGTTTTAACACTTAATAAACAATTATAAAAAGTGAGTTACTATCATTTATAACTGGTAACAGGAGCTTTATTGTAAAGGGTGAAACAGATCAGTTATAAAACAGTTATAATGATGAATCATGGTCATTTGATTTGATCATGTGATCTGCCAAATGAAACCGTTTGACCATTAAGCTGCTGACGATAACTTAAAGACGTGATGAAGCAGCAGGAACAAACGCTGATGATGGAGAAAACAAAGGGATGAACACGTGGGCTCACTATTTGGCAAGCAACGGGTCACTGTTGTGTTTTTTATCTAATGTGTTTTAACAGCTTATAAATGATTTAGTGTGTGTTAACAAGCTAATAAATAAACTAGCTAACCGTTAATAAATCCTTTGGTTTGCAGTTAGAAGTTGGTCTGAATCTAAAACGTGGTGATTTGTTGAAGTGTGGCAGCAAAGCGCTTCAGGAGGTTCTTACAGTTTAGGAGAAACTCGCTCTTTCAACAACAACTCAGGATCAATAAAGCAAAGCCAGGGAGTCGGTTTCGCCTGGAGTTTGTCGGCTGAACGTGACTCGGGAGGAAGCGGCACTGACCTCTGTGTCCAGGAGCTGATGTAGCCCAGCACTCGCAGGGCATGTTCCTTCTTCAGCTGGAAGCCGCCTTCGCTGCCGTCTGCATCCGATACTGAGGGAGAGACGACACAAAACACCCGTCACAAAACATGACATCATGACAGTTTTATCCTCCGAAGAAGAGCGGACGAAACAACAACACACGCCGCTACTGTGAACAAACTCTGTGCAAAGCTGCAGCAGATAACAGCTACAGCTGCTCTCAGGTTGTTTCACAGAGAAAAAGACAATTAAACAATTAACAATTATGTTGGCAGACATGCACAGAAATGTTTTACAGGCTGCGTTTTAATATAATTTGACCCTTTTTGTTAAAATAAAAGTTACATATTTGATTTATTTGTGAAAAATATTTTACTTATAATTATTTATCATGAATTTAATTTCCAGTGAAGATTATAATTCAAACTGTTCCTGTCACTGTTTAATATCAAATCATTCTCACAATTATTTATGATAAAAAGCTTCTTTGGATAATCATTATGTAAAATCATTAGATTAGATTATTGCATTTCCAAAAGGTTTGAGTTTAAAAAAACGAGATGTCCTGACTTAACCTCCACAAACACTGGATCCTACATTACCCATAATGCATAATTCCCATCTGGTAAATGTGCACCTCAAATTCCATGCCCCAAGTTTGTAAAAGAAGTTGTTTATTAGGAGTTTTAGTTTGTAGATACTCAACATGTGTCACGTGTGATGTCAGTTTCAATAGGTTAAGTGACAAGTAAACTGAACTTCATGTGTAAAATTGGTGGAGTTGTCCTTTAAGATGTTCATATGAAAAGAAAATAGAGAATGATGGAGATTGTGTTGACACATAGACACTAACCAGTCCCATATTTTCTGGACGTGTGAAAATATTATCAAATTTTGGGGGAAAATATCTTTAAACCTCAGAAACAGTTCAGGTCAGAGCTGCACTGTATGCAAAAAAACAAAAATCATACTGCGATTATTCTGGCAGATTTCTTTTAAAACACTAAATCCGAGTTATCTTGGATGAATAACAGAGGACGCCGTCTTCAGAAGTGACATGTACCTCTGTGAAAAAGAGCTGAAAGCTGGTGTGAGAGGGAGACACAGGTATGTGATGGAAAAGTTTCTTCCCCAGAAGAGAGAGAGAAAAGGAAAAACACTGATGCTCATATCTGGATAAACCTGAGGACAATATGGAGACACCTTTAGTAGACTGAGGAATGTGTTCCCCATTTGGTTCCTATTTTATTGTAAAATGACTAAAATTGTTATAAATAAAAAGTGAGAAAAAAAAGAGGAGAGAATATGAGCTGAAGCATCGTTATCAGATGTTTACTCTCAGCATCAAAGTGCTGCATCAGATGAGCTGCGACTGGGAGACCGCCTCATGCAGAGACATTAAATATTGGCTCCAGACTCCGACGGCTTCAGTCTGAAGTTACTGTTATTGTATTGGCCCTCAAAGATCCATATCAGTCACACCCGGTTTAGAGGAGTCAAGTGTCTCCGCTGAATCGCTGACCTGAATCTGGCAGCAAAGACAGACAGAAAACAAAAAACTGTATTCAACTTTGTTCAAACTGAACCTGAACCAAAACCTTTTCAGCTCTACGTGTGAACGGAAGCTCCTCAGAGGCTTCGGCACCGGGGTCGGAGTTCTGGGACGTCCCGGCAGATGAGGGACGTCGTTTCACCGCTTCACTTTATGAGGATGTCTGGGAACAGGCGCTCTGGTGCCAACACTAAACCCGCTTTATGGCTGCAGCTCAGCGTGGATATAAATACAAAGAGGGGGAGGACATCTCCGCTGTGTGATCACACTCCTCAGCTCAGCGGGGACGGGAACGTTCAGCCAGACCGGAGGCGTGTAAATATGAACGTTCCAGCTGTGGCATTATAATAAATACAGCTCAACTGTGTGTTGTGCTGCTGACAGACGACCGTGGCCGAGGATGATCTGAATATGTTCAGTCTCTAAAGACGGACTCAGACTGCAGGAGTTTTAACCCTCTGGAGTCCATTTTGATAGAAGGCCTGATTTTAAAATGTCTTTTAACATCCGTTTTCTCTTTACACTGACAGATTCATGTTGAGCTGCAGGAGCACGGGGCATAGTTTCATTTTCTTGGAGAAATTTGAATGTCTTTAATTAAAAATGTTTTTCTTTGCGGTTAAAACCCTTTGAACCCTTAAACATATGCCACAGTCAGCGTCAGGCAGCGTTTTCATAAATGACAAACCAACAATTTTCTTACTATTGCATCCTTGTAAGATTCTGCCAATGTCTCAATAACAACGATTTCATTCTCGTACGTTATCTTTTATAATTTATACCTTTTATAAAAAGGTCTAAAAGTCTTCCTATCAGCTGTGAATGAACACCCAACTTCATCAGATACTGTCAACTCTAACGTGGCTAAAATCTAATTCTCCCTCCTTTTCTAGGCTTCTGTGAAGAGGCCAGTTTTCAGGTGGATGCAGAGACACGGAGCCAGACGCAGCAATGCAGCACACGTCAGAGGAAATGAAGTTTTTATGGCTCATATAAAAACCTGCAGGTGTTAAACTGAGCAGCTGATCTTTTCAGCCTCTGGCGGAAAACTGGGACACTTCTGGATTTTAAGGCATTTCACTAAATCAACCGTCCAGAGGAAAGTGGGGATCTCCAAATGTTCTATAACCCGTCCAAATGACCACGACGATCCAGCCGCAGTTATTAAGACGTCTCAGACTGGACCGAAGTGGCTGAGCGACCGAACGACACCGTCATCCACACACACACACACACACACACACACACACACACACACACACACACACACACAGACACACACACACACAGACACACACAGACACACACACACACACAGCTGGCATCTCAAGGTTGTCATGCTGTCTGCTAAAACAACCCGTCCACAGCAACAGCAGTTTCCTCTGAGACCTCGTCTGAATATGAAAACCTGTATGTGTCTCTTTGTTTTTCCTCCTTCCATCTTCACCAAGCCAACAACAAAAAAACACAACAGAACATAAAACAGCACAGGTTACGTTTCCCGCTCTCTAGTGAAGATAAGAAGTCAACTCTCTGTCCCTCAGACTGAGACCATCGTCTGCTGCTTCCATCCGGAGCCGAGGCTTTCAGGTCGTCTGTGTGCTGATCTTAATTTACCATTTTATTCTATTCTTATTCCTTTTATAGGTTTTATACGTCTTATTTTTATTGGACTAATTATTATTTTATCTAATCACATTTTATTCCTTTGTTTTTCTTACTGATCAGTTGTTGGTCTTATTTCATTTTCTTTATGGTTTTTAATTCATACATTTCATTTAAATGTAGGGCTGCACGATGTGCAAATAAAATCATAGAGTGATTATTTTGGCAGTTGGAATGGTCATTTTTGCATTTAATTTTCATGGTGAATGTTTGATATTTGTTGGTCTACTAACGAGCATGTTCCTTTACGTCTGCAGAATATGATTTACAGGCGGGGGCGTGTCTGTAGCATCACAGAGATTATGGTGCTAACAAAGCACAACAACGTGACAAAACAAAATGCAGCTCCTGTGATTTGGATATTGAACTTGGTCATTTTTGCGATTTCAATTATATTTCATTTAATTGTGCAGCTCTATTCATGTGTTTGTTTTAATTTGTGTCCAATGTTTTATCTTCACACTGTCCACATAGTTTTTGTGGTTGCAACTTCCTTTGAAATCCTTCCTTTGTGCAGCACATTGTGCTTCCACCTGGAATGAAATGAGCTGCATGAATAGGGTTTTTCTCTTTATTATAGGACCACTATAACACATGACATGCATGGACACAGACCACTGGCACAGTATGAGAGAAAAATCTTAATAAATTATATTTGGAAATAAAGATTTACGTGACAAAATAACCTGAACGAGACCCGAACCCTGATACTGTGTCATGGTAACAAGCTGGAAAGGTGATGTCATCAATGTAGGTTATTATTTCTGCATAAAATGTTGTTTTTTTTTAAATTATTTTTGTATAAACTTATTTGAATCTATGTGGACATTGTCTTCATGTCACCACATTCTGTTACGACAAGACAGATGTCCTGGTCAACACGAGTCGGTCAGGGTCAGCAGTTCTCAACCTTGATAATCGAGGTCTGTGTGTGTGTGTGTGTGTGTGTGTGTGTCTGTGTGTGTGTGTGTGTGTGTGTCTGTGTGTGTGTGTGTGTGTGTGCGTTGCTGGGAAATAGCTGAAACTGCATGATAGGTTTAATCAGAGTCACTGAACAATGTGGAAGCTGCTGTTGTGTGAATAATGCTTTTTGCAGGTCTGGCCGCTCAGGTGTATTTGAGGTGTTCAAGGTCCAAAGACTGTTGACAGCCACTGGACGAGGGTCGTCTGCCGTTATTCAACTGAAACAAATCAACGTTGTGCTTCCTAAATTCTAACAAAGGCCAAATATCCGTCATTCCTGAACCTCTCTGCAGGCCTTAATAATTATTATAATAATACCAGAGGTTCTATTGGGAGCTGAGACGATTCGTTGATTAATTGATTAGTCAATAAACAGAAGATGAGTTTGCAACGCCTCTAACTCCAGCTTCTCAAATGTGAAGATTTGCAGCTTTTTCTCTTTTCTTTAAATTGGATGTCTTTGGGTTTTGGACCGGTGGTCAGACAAACATCATCTGAAGAAACCAACTTCGACTTTAAAGAATTTTTCCTCCAATTTCTAATATTGTTTAGACCCAAAAATTCACTGAGAAAATAATCAAATTATATTTTGTGTTCAATTGTAAATTGGGAGAAGAGAATCTTAAAGCTCCTCCAGTGTAAAGGTCTGTGTCCATGTGTAGTGTGATTATAGATCAGCTCTAGCTTCTATATTAATACTGTGAAAGTATCAAAGCCTCAGTCCACAGAGAAATGCACACAGCCTGTATTCAGAAACTGAGTCTTAAAACCAGCCGTCAGGACTTCTGGAACTTTGTGATGTCACAACAAAGCAGTCACCAAGCCCCGCCCACCTGGACCCACCATCCAAACCTTGCAGGATTTGGTTTCTCCGAGTGTTTTTACCTGAAATCTGCTATATTTTTATTGTCAGCCAATCAGAAGACAGGCTCAGTGCCTACTATTTTATCCAGATGTGAAACTATAACACGTAGGAATAAATTACGTGGTATCGGATCAGAGCAGGGAGAATACCGATCTGAAAAAGTCGCTTTATTTAGTTATGTTTCTTCTCTTTTGTCTCATAGTTCATTTAATATGAAAATAATTCTTCAAATGTCTTTTTACAGCGGACATTCTGACTCACAGACGCCGTCCTGTTCTATTCAGTAAACCATGACAGTGAGAGGACATGTACAACATCAGGGACATGTCAAAATGTCTTCAGTGGAAAAGGCCTGTTATGTATCTTCTAGGACTACGTGAGTATCTGAGTTGCATCATCCTGCATTTTTGGACAGAAACTTAATAAACTCACTTTCGTTTGAGGGTTTAGTTTGTGTGCGGTTTAAGACTAAATTCACATGGTACGCATGTTCACACTGCGTATGAACAGTTTGGTACATAGATGTCGCAGGTCTGGGGCTGATTATTCTCTGAACTGCTGCTTAGTAGAAAATGTCAGAATATTCTTGAAACATTTCCATGTATTGGCGCTCCCAGAGACCAAGCTGACGTCTTCAAGTTGTTTTGTTTTGTTTTGTTAGAACAATGGTCCAGAATCCAAAGATATTTAATTTGGACTCAAAACAGAAAATCCTCACATTTTTTGGAAACCATGTGGATTATCCCCGTGTTGGGAAACACCAGCTGAACACAGCTCCCTGTTGTAAAAGGGGATTCTGTCTCTTACATACGCACACACAAACACATGCTGCTGCAGCAAATCTGAGGTCACAGGTCTCCGACAGACACAGCACATGGACCTGCCAGTCTTGTAGACAGAGCTGTCACAGCTGACAGCACCCTGCTGTGCAAGCCCCCCCCCACCACCACCACCACCACCCCCCCATCCACAATACTGGTTTATATCAGTAAAGTTACAAGCGTCATCATGTCCCAAAAAACACAAAAATACAACCAGTTCTCACAGTTTCATTCCTGTGTGTGTGTGTGTGTGTGAGATGAACTTTAACCCAACACCACATGAAAAACCTCAAACTGGAGTCTCGTTTAGCCGAGAAGCGAAACACATTGTGAACCTTCACAGCAATAGAGCTGAATCAATAACACAGTACATTCACACTCCTCCATTCACCCTCCGCTGTAAACACATTCAACACGTTGGGTTTTTTTTTTTTATAGTGCGAGTAGGTTTGTGTATCGAACCGTAAAACTTAGAAAGCTGTGAACGCCTGGTAAGAATAAGACGGTTCCTAATTTAAATCTTTGTTTCTCATGTTTTACTTGGTTAAGGTTCTGGTATAGCGGCTTGTGTTCAGACAATATCCACCATTTGAGGACTTATTATTTTTCAAACCTAAGTAATAAACAACTACTGGTTTTGATGCTGAAAGTCAGGTCTTATTTACAACGCCCAGAACCAACTGTGAGGTACGACACACACTTCAGTTTGCAGAGCTCGAGTTCATCAGTGAGACGACAGCTGTTTTCCACTGAATGAATGCAGATGAAAATGAAAGTAACTGTTTGACTTCTCATCTATCAATCAACACATGTGATGCAATGAGCATCAACTACATAACCTGGGATTTCCCCAAATCATACAGATACTCTTTCAAAAGAATCTATCAAACAAAAACCATCTTCTGATGACTGCAAGGTTTTTTTTGTTTTTTTTTCCATACATCAGGCGAGACTGTACAAAAACAAAACACACACATCTGAATCTGAACCTGTGAGTGACAATTCACATCACAGCCAAAAACAGACAGCCTACGACTACAACTTCAAAAAGCACAATCCAGAATGATATTTTAGACAACAGTGTGCTGCCAACTTTGTTCCAACAGTTTGTGTTTGTCCCTTTCCCCGTTTCAACAAAGCCAGGTCTACAGAGAAATGGTTGTTGGGATGGAAGCAGGTGACCGGCCTGCACGCAGCCCTGACCTCAACCCAATCCAACACCTTTGGGATGAACTTAAACCACTGAACTACAAGCCAGGCTTCATCACCCAAACATCAGCGGCCAACGTCCCCAATTACCCATTCCAACTGTCGCAGCAACGTCCCGAGGAGCAAAACGTGCGACATGTCCGTGGTCGAGTCCAGATTCTGCTGAGTGGTTTTGTTAAAAAGGGGTAGAAAATAATTTTATGTTCCTGACTTTTAAAGGCTTCATTTAATCGACTCCCAACAAGAGAGAAAAATAAAACAACAAAAATAAAACAAAATAAAATAGTTTCTGTTTCTCTTTTTTTTTTTTTTTAACCCTAACCCAAGAGATGTGGAAAAGCCAGATGTGCAACTGAGGCTAAACTTAATATGTGATGTAATTCAGTGCTTTTCTGCAGTTTTGACAGTGAAGCATATGGAACTATTCTGCAGGTTGGTGTCTTTGCTTCGAGTGACAACCAGAGATTAACCCGTGATACCCGTCTCTTATGAACTGACACAAAGCAGACTGAGGGCATGTTTGGCAGAACTACGCCATCTTCTCTATGGAAGGGTTATAATAATGCTCTTGTGGCTGAATGGAAGTAAACTCCTGCAGCCGGGTTCCAAAAACCCGTGGGAAGCCTTCCCAGAGGAGAGGAGGCTGTTACTGGAGTAGACAGCCCGTGGTTTTTGTAATGATATGATCAGCAATAAGATATGGGTGTAATGATCAGGTGTCCTGATACTTTTGGCCAGATAGTCTACAATGAGAATGACATTCCTTGCTGAAAAACAGGTGGCCACATCTCTCTCTCACAACTGGACTTAAACATCCGTATGCAGACACTCCAAAAGTGCTTATTCTCCAATTGACAACCACATATCAACTTGTCGAAAAAGAATCGTGATAATAAAGCTTGATTTATTTTTTTTTATTTTTTTTTTGCTGACTTCCTTAAGTTAGAATTAGTGAGCCCATGATACAGTCAGGTGCAGGATTGTATGTTAAAGTGGATTCCTGCAGATCCTGCAGGAGGAGCTTTCTCTTCACACACACACACACACACACACACACACACACACACACACATATACACAAGTTCTTGACACACAATAGGCTGGACACACGCAGGAAAACGACAAATAAACCGTCAATCACTGCATGCAAACCGGTTTTTAAAAAATAGCGTTATAGCACTGAACGGCTTTGTTCAATGTCTAGCAGACACCCCCGAAGTGCAGCAAGGCCTGGTTAGCACGCCCGGACTAACGGCTAAGTTTTAGCAATAAAGGCAACCTTGTATTTACATTTGCTGCCTCGAGTTGACGTTAGCCCTGTAGGTGAAACGGGACGAGGTGGCAAGATTGCAATAGATTTTAACACCAAAACGAGCAAGAAGTAAGCGCAATGTGCAATGGGACATCTGCCGAAAAAATATCCACAAGCTACCGAGGATTAACGGTGTGCTGTGTGCCAAAATATGCGCCTCGTTGCAGCCATTAATTTTCTGGGCTAGCTGAGTTGTCGCTAGCTTAGACTAACATTTAACAGGCTCGCCAAAACACACAAGAAAATTTACATCATCATGTTCGTGTCAGCAGAAATAACCGTGAGAGTATTATCGGGAGTTTGCAGGCCATTTTGGAGTGTGAATGTGACCATCCACCAAACAATGGGTGGCAGCGGAGTGGACAGCTAGCAGACTGACCTGACAAACACATCAAACAAAGTCAGGCTCTGCTCACTAGCTCAGCTAGCTAACTTAGCTAACTTCCAAATCCGCGCAAGCCGCATTTTAGCAACAGCGGCATCCCTCAAAACCCCGCTCCCGAGCATCGTGTTCAACCGTGCTGTTGTGTTTTGACTCACGGCTGTAATGTCACACACAAATCGGCTGGAAGTGGTTGGATTTAGGAGCTAGCTTGTGTGAGTTGTGTGAGGAGTGTTTGACAGACAGGCCCGAAGCTGACTGCCAGTCAGGAAGGGAAAATGGCATTTACATTCACACCAAACCGACACGGTCCGACACCAACACCTCGCTGTCACCGACTGCAACACACACACAAATAATGTCACGACTTCCGCTGCCTTGTGACCGCAAAGTGCGGACAGAGCAAGAAAATACACAAAGTTATATTTAGCTAGCCTGCAAGCTAACATGCTCCCATCCAGCTTCAGTGGACAGCGGTGCTAACATCAAGCGGCTAGTCTGGTGTAAATAAAAACGATTTGTTTACTTACTTTCATTTAAAACCTCCACCAGCTCGGCGCAGTTTTCACACATTGTTCATGAAGAGGAAAACTGAGTGCACCTACTCAAACCATGGCACTGGAAACTGTTGTTGGCTGGCAGTTGGTTGTTTTTGGGGTAAAAAAAGGCCCAGGGGAGGGGGTGATTGGTGAAGGTTATTCCACTGAATGAAACCAGGGGAAACGACAAGGTGTAGAACGTGATTTGCATCCAAGCGAAGTTGATGTACACCAAAAGTTAAGAGGCACTGGACGGTAGAAATCGAGTCAGTCTCCAATCTGAGCGTTACTTGAGAGAGTAGACACAGCAGCCATGTTGAAAAAGGAGGGGAGGGGAGGAGGGGGCGACACAGCGTGTTGAGAGCTCGGGAGTTTTCGTCCGTGTCTCCTTCGCCCGCTCGGTACTCTTCGCTAGTCTCGCGAGATCTTCCCAATGAAGTAATGTTTACAACCTTTTCTTATGATCTCAAGGGCAACAGCGACGACAATTATGTACATAACTTAAAATGAATGCAAAATACAGCAAAATATTTATACGAAACTAAAATATTGATTCCAAAATTTTAATTTGACAGAAAATGTATATTAAATATAATTATTTTCTATATTGCGTTATGTTTTATGCATTTATGAAACATCTTTTATAGTATTTGTTTGCCTCCAATTACATTTAAATTACTATTATTATTATTAATAATAATAATATTATTATTATTATTAATAATAATAATAAATATTTACTATACACATATAGTATTATTATTATTATTATTAAATACACATAACTGAACATTTAGAAAATTATGTAATACGGTTTACTTGTTTTTCATTTTTGTGTTTATTTAGAGGTTGTCTTTCCTGTAGTGTATTTATTCTGCCTGTATTTTAAAAGCTTTCTCGCTGGGTGGTTATAAAGGGAGGAAAAGAAAAGTCTGTTTCCATGTCCTCCAATGTAATACGGAATTACACTTACTGTATAGTTTGATCCTTCATTATCCAAATAGTTTTAGTAAATTTATGACTCAGCCTTTTACATAATAATGAGAGGTGATTTATAAATATTTCCTAAAACTCATAAGCCATAGTTTTCTCATGACTCATAATGTATTTATGTGTGTGTAGGCTGGAAAATTAAACTTGCCGAAAATGAAGTTTTTCTTCCTGGAAGAAAACCTGATGTAAACTTGCCAACAGGCCCAACTGACTTCAGAGTCAATTAATCACAGCTGGCGGCCTGCAGTGTTTCTGTCTGAACACCACAGCATTTAATCTACAGTCTAACAATCCAGGTAGAGCTGCACTCACACTTTCATGTTCCTTTTTGTTTAATACATGATCATAATGTCCAATAACTTATTACATGTCACTATACTTGCTCCTTAGGTAATGAGTCTATATGTGAACTGGCTGCATTTTGAATGAAATGGTAGGAAAAGTGTTAGAAAATGCAACATTTTCAAGAACATAAAGCTGATGTTTTCACATCATTACATCAAATTAAAACTTTCCCAAACAGTTTTTACACATAGAACTCAACGCTGCTATGTTCCATATCTTAAATTGGACTGATATTTGCCTAAGGAGAATTAACTTTGTGTCAAAACTGTGCATTTTGGTGGTATTTTTCTGCATGAATAATGTTGCTGACCTGAATGTCGATAGCTGTGCAGCATCATTGGACTGTAGTTCACTGTTCTCAGGTGAATCTGATTAAGAGACGTCTTTTTTACAGCCAATGTTTTGTCCTGTGATAGCAGGGAAAACACAGGTGGAGATAATAACACTAACGAGGGCTCTGTACCAGCAGTTAATTATATATATGTTACACTTGTCTTTCACCAAAAGATCTATTCAACTTTATTACAACTCCATATTTTACCTCCTGGTCATGTGTGACCCCACTCGGGAGTCTGTCCCTGAGTCTTGAAATCACTGACGCAGATGATGCTTTTCCTTTGATGTCAAATAACTAAGGAAAAAACAACAATTTCTAATTTTTTCCACAACCTCTTAGATTATATTATTCACACTTTCCCTGAGGTCCTGGAAGCTTTGGGGCTTTGGGTAAGAAGCAGAATCACACAGTAACATTTGTAAAAATAGCCAACTTTATATTCTCAGAGTACTAAGACAGCTTTACAAATAGGATGATATGCACACAGCCTTCCTTCTCATCCAAACGCAGAGCGGTCCAACTGAAGCCCCGAGTCGCTCAGGGAGCCAGAGTAAAAGAAAAAAAACAAACAAAACAAAAACACTAAACACACTGACAAACCAAAACAAGACAACAAAGGAAGCAAGGAAGTACATGTTTACCCCTTGAGTGTCACATTCATCCTGCACCGAGCACGTGGCAAATCTGAAACCAGAGCAATCTGTCAACTAACCACTGCAAGCGTTTCAACATCATATATTACATATTAACAAGTAGAAGAGGGGGAGGGAGGGGGGGGGTGATTTGAAGTGGGGTGAAGAGAGATTAAAAATAACCTTTAATTCTTTCAACTTCATGCAGGTGTAAAAGAAACCGTATGGCCAAACATAAAGCTTTGATTAGCAAAGAATTAACAAAAGATGGCGTATTAAACAAAAAAAAATCTTTATATAAAATAAGTTTGTAGGAAAAAAAAAAAAAAAAAAAAAGAACTCGCACCAGGGTGGAGGGGTGGAGGGGTGAGGGGGGGTCAGGTGGGCAATTCTCATTTACATATTGACATTGATTTGGTCGACGTACAACCGAGTGCTGGGGTCCTTTCTCCGGCCCCTCATTCCTCTTTTCAAACACACACACTTGCACACAAACACACTTGAAAAGAAAACAATCTATCAACAGGAAGCGTCCTCGCTCTCTCTTGACCTTTCCCCCCTTCGGATTTGTTCTGTACACGCTGGTCGCCGCTGCTTCAGTCGCACATCTCCTCCGGCAGCTCGTGGGGGTTGAGGATGCCGGGCACCGACATCTGGAGCTTGTGTTTCTCCTCCTGGGCTTGGCGCAGAGACGCCTCCCTCTCCTCCAGGAACAAGTCCGTCGTGTCCTCGCCGGCAAACTCCTGCAGGACCACACAAGCAGAGGCTCAGCAGAGCTCACCCCGGGCCTTAGGCTTCAGAGCCAAGCCGGGCCAACTTACTGCTTTCCCACAGAGGGAGACCTGCACTGCTCAAACTTTCCACACAGTCTCTGCACTCGCAAGTTAAAATAATCCGGGGCAGGTTATTGCTTTTAAATCCTTCCAATCAGATTAGACTTCGTGTTTAAATAATGATTTGTCTCAGCTTATGTAATTCAGCCGAGGAGTTATCACATTTCTTCAACGAAACAACACGAGCTGTTTTCTTTGATCCCATCTGAGAATTACTGTTGACATTTGGACAGTGGTTTATATAAGATGATTTGGCATTTGCTTTTTACTGCTACATGACCTTCCACTTAATACATCAACATGACTAGTTACAGTTGCTGCTTCAGTGCGTACAGCCTGACGTTACACAGACACCGAGCTGAACCTGTTTCAACATGTTGTCTAAATAGTCGTTATCAGTAAAAATCAGCTGCTACAGTGTTTGTCTATCAAAAACCTTTGGCAAGTTTACAAAACTAAAGATTCACCTCGAAAGGTTTTCATCAACATGACAGAATTTAATAATAACAAATGTAAAACTAAAGTGTCGTCGATGCAGCCGCTTCTACGAGCCTGTTCAGTCACGTCCTGGTAGAAAACAACACTCGTAACTTTTCCTTATCTTCTCTTTAAGATCTTGTGCAGCTGCATTTTATTTTTGAATGCTTATCTCTCCCAGTCTGGTTACCCCGATTCCTCTGCACACTCACCTTGATCTGCACCAGGAAGTCCCTCAGGTGCTCCTTGAAGGCGGGGATGTCCTGATTCAGGCTGAACAGACCCGTTACAAACACCTTCACCTGGGCACTGAACACAAGACACTCAATTAGCAGCGAGTCTGTGCAAGCAGAATAACAAAACAACAGCAGCACCTGATGCAGCCCTGCAGCATGTACCATCTTTATATTTACTTTTTCCCCTTTTACCTGCTCTGCTTCTACGTCACAGCATTTCCCAGAATGCTTTTTGACAAAGTGAACAGAGACAAAAGAAATGAAATCCGTTTTCAGTGGAATTTCTGAAGATTTCTACTTGTTTCGTTCACAATAATGGGAACCAGTGAACACTCTAAAATATTTTTCTTCTTAGATCGCCACTTTTAAAAAGTACAGACTCTGAATGTACAAGTGCCATATTAACAGGTGTCATTTATTTAATGGAACATTAAACGTCTCTGGGGCTTCTGGCAACGTCAAACCTTATTTTCTGAATAAATCAAAATGTACTAAGTGAGAAAATTCTCTGAAAGTTGAAAAGGGGAACCCGGAGCTCGTCTCTCAGGATGTGTCTGATCGCGGCTGCAGCCTTCACTCAGTGTGTTTCAATGTGTTCTGCTCTATTTGAAGCTTGTTTCTGTAGGAAAATCTCTCTTATTTAATTTTTTCCTTTAATCCCTGTGTTTATGTAAAAACCTCTTCCATGAGCAGGCGCAGAATACCTGGAAACATTAACCACACACACACAGCTCATGTAATCCCACTGTGGTTCACCTGCCTGGCTGAGGACTACTTACTCTTGCAGGTGGGGGAAAGCCGTCTTCAGCAGGTTGGCGATGTACTCCTGGACGTGCGCCTGGTTGTTGGCGGGGCTGGCTGCGCTCAGGGCCACGCTGACCTTCCCCTCCTCCACCAGGTTGAACATGTAGGCCAAGATGGTGGCGTGCATGGTCAGACCTGCAGACAAGGTGAAAGGAGAGGGGCTCGTCAAACTGATCGAGTTTCGCGATATGAAAAAGTATCTTTATACAGGCAGGCGCCACGTGTCGGTGTGTTCACCTGCGGTGTGAGAGGTGTCGGTGACCACGGAGAAGATGTGCTGCAGGACGTCACAGAAGTACGTCTGGTAGAAGCTCTGTGCTGCTGCTTCCTCTGCAGACACGTTCTGCAGGAGAGTGTAGAGGATCTGCAGACCTGCGGGAGACGAGGAGACGTCATCAGACCAGCAGGGATTAGAAAACAAACTCAAAAGACAATCGCACACACCCAATATCTACAGAACTGACCTCTGACCTACTGGATCTAACTTGTACAGGCGAGATTCATGACCTGCAGTCCAAAAGCGACCTGTGTGGTAGCTGTTATTGCCTCATATTTTCCATTACTCCGTCAACTGAAAATATGGGCTCAATTATTGATTATAACAAACTGATAAATTATATTTTATCATAGTTTTTCTTTCTGGAAAACCTGATTTTAAATGTGTGTTTTGTAATTAACTTCCAAAGACTTAATTACAATCAGTGACCAGAGGTTTTTAGTCAGTTCACCTCAAACATTTGGATCTAAACATCATCTGTGTGATGATTAAATGTTCAAGCTACAAAGTTCGATGGTTCTTTGGGTCTATTTCCAGGAATCCGTGTGGCTATGCTTTATAGTTAAATTTGAGAAAATAGTTATTATATTTTTCTTATTAATGCTAAAAAAGCTTGGATTTACTTTCTACCATTTCAATCGTTACTAGAACAGTTGTGTGAATGTCATGGCTCCTTCAGGTTCTATAAACTGTATCTGACAGAACAAGTGGATGCCGGTTCGGACCTGTGTCGGCCACATTCCTCATCGTGTGCTTGAAGGCCCAGATGATGGAGTCCAGGATCAGCTTGAACTGGGCCGGGGCGATGGACAGGAAGGCGGGGAAGCACTGGGATGTGGCGGCTTGAAGGAGGTAGAAGAAATGGGTTCTGTGTTCTGGGAATTCTTCAAAGTCCTGAGGGCAAAAGACGGAAAACAACCAGATGTCTCAGCGTGTAACTCGGTGAGTATTCCACCTGGTACCAGGCGTGATGAAACCACTCAGACGCACCTTGTTGATCATATTCAAAGTGCATTCGAACACAGCGTCAAAGATCTTGGGGATTTCTCCGGTGATGTGGACGCCCAGCTTGTTGACGATGGTTGCCATGGTGCTGAGGACCTCGGGCTCCCGGGCGGCCGGGACGTTCCTCTGGTAGTCGATGAGCACGGCCTCCAGCAGGGGGGGCACAAAGTTCTCTGCCACCTGGACCAAAGGACACCACACGAGCACGTTTACAGACCGTCAGTCAGATCTAAGTGTTCTGAACAAGCGGGCTTCAGAATGGCGCCGGGCTGATTCCCGCAACTGCACCATCAACTTCTTTTGAACAGGAACAGTCGACAAAAATCATCTGTATTATGTCAGTTTTCAACTTGAACATGATCTTTAGTTAAAACCTTATGAAAACGCTTCTTTACGAGTTGGAATCTGTCCATAATGCAGGAGACACGGTTTGGAAATAGAAAGTGGGGGCCAGTGTTTTTTCATTAATAAAAACTGGCAGTACTTTGTGGTTTATATTTTTTTCGCTGATGGATGTTTTGGTTGCAGTCAGGGTTAGAGAGCAGGTCGCAGCACTGAAAACATTATTCTAATTTTAACTTTTAATTATAAACATTAAGACTGTTGTTTTTTCTTTTTAAAAAGCAGGAATCGGGAACAGTTCCAAAACTGTTATTACAGTTTTCCATTAGCTGCAGCAGAACTGGCTGTTTCACGACTGTTAAATGAACACAGACGGTGCTTTGTGTGGAACACTGCTACCAAAATAAAAAAGCCAATATAAACACAGATTTAAATATAAACACATTTAGAAACTCTCCGGGGGAAAATAAAAGCCGGACTCACCATCTGAGGGTCGTTGGAGCGACTGACCCAGCCTGAGATCAGCTTCAGCGTCTCTCTCTTCACCGTCCTCATACTCCTGATCAGAGGCTGTTTGGTCACCATCTCACCTGTGGAGATGAAACAAAGAGGTCGACAAATAAAAACAAACATCCACGGAGGAAGAATCAGGCACTGACCCAGATAAAGCAAAGACTCTTGAGAGTTCAACAGTATTTTGTCTCAAATGAAGGAGAGAGCAGACGGCTGCTAACCGTTGGTCTGGACGGCCGAGGAGATGTTTTCACTCAGACACTTGTAAACGTTGAGCATGTCCAGGTAGATTCGTCCCAGCTGGACGACGAAGGGATGACCGACGGCTTTACAGGCTCTGACGTTCGTCTTTAGGATGCTGCCCAGCTGACGCACCGTCTCGGCGTCCTTCAGGATGTCCACGTTCTGCAATAGAGCGCCCGCACAGTTTAGCCAGAGCAGCGGTTTTCAGTGACGTCAGGCCGCAGGCTGCATTACATGAGAATGTTGCTCCTCACCTTGGTGGCCTGCTGGATGATGCTGTCCCACACCTGGTTCGGCAGCAGCATGTACTTCTCTATTAGAAGCTCCTGAACCGCCTGGTCCGTCTGAGCGCCGATCATGTAGCCCACCGCCTCGTAGAACGTATGGACCTGCGGAGACGAGGGGCATCGAGATAAAAGGTCTTACTGCTGAACTGACGCCATCAAAAGCTGCGATGTGAGACGGGACCCACCTGCTGCGGCTGCAGGTCGCAGATGATGGTGTTGATGTTGTTGAGGATCTCGTCGATGAAGGGCATCACCTCTCCCACCTGCACCTGGACAAAATGACGCCGGCACTTCTGAGCGATCTTGATGAAGGTGTCACACGCCATGTCCTGCACGCCGTCGTGGGTCTCTGTGACAAAGGACAGGATAAAAATGGTAAGTCTGATTCACTGACAGACAATCACACTTTTCAAGTAACAGCGGTAGAGTTACGGACGATCTCCAGGTGTGTGTGTTTCATTTGTTTTGTCTCTAAACATCAGAATCAGTTTGTATCCGAGGTTAAACTTCTCGGTCTGATCCGCGTGGAGCGTTTGGTCTCTGAGTTTCTCACCGTGCATGAACTCAAACAGCTTGTTGACGACGGTCTTCAGGAACTTCCAGTGAGCTCGCAGGAAGCGAGGATACTGGCCCACGATGTACATGATGTTGGACGCTATGATGGCCTTGTTGTCTTTACCCCTCTTCTGTTCACACAAGCCGAGCAGGTCCTGAGCACGCACACACACACACACACACACACACACACTCAGTTATCGTTGAACACACACAGCTGCTGTGACAATAAACGAAGA
>NW_019525032.1:118734-166722 GCF_002814215.2 Seriola lalandi dorsalis | reverse complement strand
TTTGCTTTCAGACCTTTTAGATTCTCATCTGTTTTAACATGATGTCATCAGCGTCGGCTCTGCTCGGGTGTGGCCACGACTTAAGAGTCTAACGCTGCGCCTTACTCAAAGTCGGAGGTTTGTCGGGAATTGCGTCACATCGAAGTCGACTGTTTTCCAGTACCAACGAATTGGAAGCTTGTTGTTGTCATTGTTAATAATACCAGTCAATACAAACACAGCAGCAACACGTCCACAGATTAATGTTGGACAGAACTGTGTGTACCACTGATGTGATGGAACTTATACAGAGGTGCTAATAAACAGTAATAAACAGCGTTTATTTCCCAACTTTCCCAAGTCAGAAATCTGACTTCAGGGGTCACCCTCCAGCTGAAATTTCCAACCAATGACTAAAAGCCGATTGTGTAGGTGCATTGTGGGAAATGTAGGAGGAGCGGTTGTTTTCGCAACTGAGGAGTGAAGCCCACGCTACACTGTGTGCATCTGTGGAGGAGAAATTTCATCCTCCGCTTTTGTCCACGCGAAGAAACAAAATTTATCAACAGACATTTTTCACGTCCAGGACGCAGCCACTCGAACACAGCTGCAGGTCTGTAAAAGTACATTCAACCTACAGGGCAGAACACCTGTCTCAACCAGTGAAGCTGGAGCACCCTTTCGATTTGATTGCACTAACGACGCACAGTATTTCTGCTGTATTTGACTCGTCTGACGTGTCTCTAGTGTCCTTTCATCTTTACTCTGGACTTGTCTTCGATTCCTCACCGAGACAATCAGCTCTCTCCGTCTAACCACAGCAAAAACCCACAGGTCTCTCTCTTTATTAAATTACTGTACAGTTTTGTTGGTGCGCTTTCCTCTGCTGCAGTCTCCTCCTGAAACAATTATCTGTCTGTACTTGTGGACGAACGGCCACAGGAAAGGTGGGCCATCCCACTGTAATGAGTCACTGCAGAGATGTAATCAGGACACCACAGACGAGGGGAAACAGGAGAGAGGCAAGAAGAGAAGACGGTGGATATGAGGGGGCGTTTTCTTTATAACAACACTGAAGCAGGAGGAGGAAATGAGTAAAAGCCACCAGCTGAGAGCTGTGGGTTTGTTTACTGAAGCGGACACCGACAACAGTTTACCTTTCCACACGATAAACAAAGCTCAGTCTGAACAGGGAGAATCTCGGGGCCGTCCTCCTCTTACCTCCATGAGCGTCTCTCGCAGGTTCGGTCTCTTCTCGATGAGCTGGCCGTGCTCTTTGAGGAAGGTGCAGAGGAACAGGCTGAGGTTCTGGATGAAGTTCTGCTCGTCGTCCTTCCCGTTGGCGTAGGCCACTCTGATGTTAGTGTTCAAAGGCAGCATCTGAACAAAAACAAAACTCAACTTTATCTAAACTTCATTTAAACTTTATTTTGCCATAATTACACTGTGAGTTTTGTTTGAGGATGTTACATTTACTGTAAAGAGGTTCAGCCGATCCACGAGACCACCCAAGATAATCGCTTCATCTAGAACTACATCTTTAACTAACAAAGGCCCCCTCATGATGAAGACCATGACATGGGGTTAAATGGTTTGGAAAAAAGCTCATATTTGGACCTTGAAATTGTTTTTCTGTAAAACTACTGTATCGAGAGTCAAGAATGAGATTTCATCAGTTCATCCCAGTGGGTCGCAAGATAAATCTGTGAGGTTTTAGATGAAGATCAATGGGATAAAAACTTTGTTCTGCTACAACAAAACCTTTGATCTTTTTTTTGTAAAGAGTAGTAAAACAGTAAGTAAACAACTGCAGCTGCTAGTTACAGTAAGAAACAGTTAGCTGTTCACTAACTGTTCACATGTATCCTGGCACCATTTAGAGTGAATCAAGATTATGTTTTTATTCAGGTGATCAGTTATTGAACTGTTGTTCAGGAAAGTTCATATGTTTGTTTTCATTGGCTCTTACTTTCTCTTTATTCTTGTTTTTGTTTTCTCCCGTTTCCCTCTGTAACATCTGTCTGGATATAAATCAGGTTTGCTCTCGTGCTGTTAACTTAACATTAATTGAAGTTAATGTCACAAACTCCTAGAAAGATTTTCTTTGTGCCGTTTGTCGTCTCTTTGGCCTCAGGTATTCTCTTATAGCAGATTCTCTATGGGGACATCAAGAGTCTTGCATCTAGCGAGCGACCACATCTGTGTCAGCTGATTCACCATACAGTGAGCTAGTTTCCTTCTGTGTGTGTTGCCTGAGTAAAGTCAATGGGACCGTAACCCTGCTGTGAATCTAAGAGTCTCTAAACAAACAGATACTCACAAAGACAAACACACAAAACACAAACAGACTAAGTTTGTTGGAATTTCCCCCTGTTGTTGTTTAAGTCTGTGTCGTCCAATCACAACTGTTAAATTACCATCTCCCTGTGTGTGTGTGTGTGTGTGTGTGTGCGTGTGTGTGTGAGATATAACGGTGAATAAAAAACAGAAAACTGCTTACTGTGTTTGTGTGTATGCAACAACAGGCTGAGAGGAGGTCTGCTTTTACATTATGTATGTATGAGTGTGTGTGTGTGTGTGTGTGTGTGTGTGTGTGTGTGTGTGTGTGTGTACCTGTTTGAGCTGGCACATGGTGAGAGTAAACAGGTTGACGAACTGCTCCTCGTACTGGTTGACGCTCACTCCAGCGATCTCCGTCAAACATTTCAGTGTCACGTTGCGAAACATGGGAACGTTCAAGAACTGAAACACAAAAGAAAGAGTTCAGGTCAGTGATGAACCTCTAGTTTAACTGTCTGTTTTAAATGTCAGTGCTCACACTGGTTTACATCCCTGACTGCACTGATTAAGAAGTGGCTCACAGGCGGATGTGAAACTGAAACTAAAGTTTTCATCATCCGTTCATCTTTTTTTTAAACTAATCAATAAATGGGTTTGGCCTGAAAAAAGTCTAAAAATAACTTTTTATAAATGCAGATCACATCTTCACAGAGCTGAAGGCGGTTTGTCGAAGCCGACACAGATCACGAGGATATAAAACAGAAAATCAGCAGATACTTAGATATGAATTCTTTACTTGATAAATGACTTAAAAGTTTAATTAACTATAAAATGTTGTTTTTATCAATTATTAACAAATATTTTGAGATTTTTGTTGAATTCAAAGTTCTGAACATTTTTCCCGGTACTCTTTGCTTCACAGACATGTACAATGATATATGTGTGAATGCTCCCTCGCAAAGTTGCCAAGGCAACCAGGTGTAAACAAACAGTGAGCATTCAACATTAGTGTTCCTCCGTTTCTTACGCTCCCGCAGGATGAACCGCTGCGAGAGCGCCTTTGTCAGAGGGCGTCGTTATCTCCCATGTTGTTTCTCGTTCATTAAGCACCAACTTAGAACTTAATTTGAATCTTAAAAAATGTAATCTACGGGGAAATACTAGCTGTGAAAGAATCTTTGTGTGCTGCATGTTTTTACCGACCTGTCACATGTGACAGACATTAAATCTGATCGTTTAAAGTTTTTATCTGCTGAACGAACAGGAGCCGGTTTACCTTGTAGACCAGGGTGCTGATGAGTTTGGTCTCGAAGATGTAACCTAAAGGAATCCAATTCAGGAAGCGGAGGAGTGTCTCCAGCGTGGCGTGGACCAGCGGAGCGTTCTGCGAGTTTTCCTACGTAGAAGAAGAAGAAGAAGAAGGAGGAGGTACGTTTGAGAACATGTGAGATTTATTCAACATCAGAGAATGAGAACTGAGAGCTGTTCGGTATCAACGTTGTCTTACCATCACAAACTGGCACAGCTGGAATATTTGGGAGAACTCGTTGCACATGCTGAAAGACAGAAATATACATCACTTTAAACATGGTAAAATTAATATTCTACTGTGGTAGAGTCTCAGTTTCTCCATGGGTAAAAAGGAAAATGATTTCATTCTCAGTTCTCTTACAAGCTCACACACACACACACACACACACACACAGATGCAAGACTCACAAGATCCTCCTTCATTTAGGGGATGAAACTAGGGAGGAGATCTGGATAATATACAAAAATGTGCTGTAAGAATCTACAGCAGAAACTATCCTCATTATTTTATAATTTAATTTAGACACTTTTAGTGTCTAATTGGCCAAACTGATGTGTGAATGACGGGGTACCTGAGAAACTCTCCAACCTCTTCACTTCAGACCTGTCACAGTGATCACATTTCTTCAGTTACCTGTCTTTGAGATGCTTGGCCTTCACCTGGGTCATCTGGCCGCTGGAGAAGTCAAAGACCTCCTCGCTGAGCAGTTTGAGGATGATCATGTTGTTCTGACAGAGACTCTCACTGGTTCGACTCGCACCCACGATGTCACTGATGAAGGTGGGCCAGTGTTTGGGCCATTCCTGCTTCAGGATCTAAACCAGTCCAGAGAAGAAGAGCTATGTGTTATTACTTATCATCACTTTATGTCAGTTGTTGTTCTTGTACCAAATGTAAAACAGCTGTTTGATTATTCACCTGTACGAGGATCATGTTGAGTTTTGAAATGTACACTCCCTCTTTCTGCAAATAAACAGAAAAACAGCAGCGTCAGTGTCGAGCGGCACGAAGACGCTTCACATCACATGAGTAATTACAGAGCAGCATCTTAAACTCACCTCCATGTTTGTAGGATCGGAGGAAGTCTTGATAATCAAACCGACAACATACTTCTTGATTCCTGAAAACATATCCGTGTGTTTTTATGAGATAATGCAAAATAACATTTCGCTGACAAGCAACACGCCTCAGACAGAACTACGTGATAACAACCTGTTTGTTAAATGTCATTCGGCTGATTTTACCTTCACACTGATTTCTTGGGAGAATCTTCCAGCGTGTTTTGATGACTGACTCCAGAATCTGCAGTGCATAATACTGAGGGAAAAACAGAGACGTGTTAGAGCTCTGGAAAAGTATCAAACATACTTTCTCATCATAAGCTAATTAGCAACAAACAGACACCAAACACAATATAGTATTTTGTACCGTCATATACAGCCACATGCAGCCCAAAATACACGACCCATGACCTGTAGGCATGGACCATACAGGCCAAAAAATACATGTGAACACATCCATGTTTGCAGACTCTCAGTGTAATATAAATAGAACTGTGTGCCCAGTAGATGTAATATTACAACATAGTACAGATTAACACAGACCCTGAGCACTTTTCTCTCGGAAATCCTCCGGTGCACATAAAGTTTAGCATTTAACACTTTAACACTACTGGCAGCAGCAGCTGTTGTATGTACTAAATGGGAAGAGATGTGCACAGTTAGCATCAGCACTAAAATCATAACTGAACAAATAACAGAAAATCATGCAGAAAAAAAAATTGGAGATGAACTGTTATTAAACACATGTAGCTTCCATTAGCTGGGAAAAAAATGCACAAAGTACAGAGGAGCTAAAGTGGAGTGAATGCTCAAACCCTGCTTCCCTGAAAGCCTCATTCTGATGTGGATAAACTGATAAGCATCAGCTCATATTAGTACATTAACTCAGAGACTGTCAACAAGAAGCTGATGCGAGTTCATAGCTTCCCTCTGTTACGGTATTTGTGTGTGTCGGGTTCATACTTTAGTTTTCATGTTCTGAGAGAACTCCAGGATGGTGTCGACCCGGGTCCAGGCATCTGGATGGTCCTTCAAGTTGGTCAGCACTTCCTGGGCGACCCGTTGCTACAAAAGAGCAATACAGAAAAACCTTTTATATGCCCCGAATCTTCAGGTTTTAAAAGATGAACTTCAGGTAAGGTTACACATCATATTTGACCTGATATCCCCTAGTAGCTGCATGGTTATGCTTAGGAACTAATTCTTAATTTGTCACAATTAAAATATAGATGTATCCATGCGATATTTTTTTTCATAATTCAATTATCACAGCCTTGCACTGAATACATGTGAATCCTATCCAGACACTTGAAGTGGAAGCCCACAGCGGAGTAGCAGTCTCACCTGGGAACCGATGTCATGGTACATGGAGTTGACAACATTGTCCAACAGGTTGATGTCCAGTTTCTGACTGAAGTCCAGCAGCTGTCTGGCTGGGTGATCCGCCAACATCGTCATTTCTGCTGGCATAGAGCTTCTGAAGAGAGGGGAGGGCAGGGGGACTATTTAAACTTCAACCACAACAGAACCTGGTAACAGTGACAAAAGTACAACAGAACATAGGGAAAAAAATGCACATTTCTGCAGATGGAGATTACAGCAAGAACCTTAAGAATTAAAGCTTTGCGTAAGAGTATTAATTACTAATATTTTATGTACCACATTACAAAAATTACAACATTTAATGGATGCATCAATGTTTGAGGAGGTGAGCCAAAATAGATGAGTGGATAACAAGCAGGGTTAGCTTTCGTTTCACGCTTTGTACCAGATAGTCAGCAACAAGTTATTCTTGTTCAGCTAAAATATGTCAAAGCAGCCACCCTGGAGCTGCAGTCGGCCCTCGTGGTCCAATTTGTGACACCCATTGAAAAGAACTGAACTGGTAAAACATGAAACGACGCCCCCACCTGGGTGCGTACAGCTGCGTTCACAGCAACCCAAGTGATAGACCACTTTAGCTACTATTGAGTGCAATTAAAACACGTTCGTGATAGTGGAAAACAAAACCGTGGAGATACCAGTCCCCCGGCTACAATGCGTTATACCACGTTTGGTTTGCCTAACCGCTGGTTAGCCCCCAGATAAACACACCACAGCACTTTTGAAACTGACGGATGCTAAAGTTAGCCCACGTTGGGTAAGTTAGCTTGGTTAATGTTGATCGGGCTTAACTTACCTGGTGTGTCCTGTCCCCTCGTCGAAAGCGAGTATTGGTTGACTGGTGAAACTTGCGGTTGAAGACCGAAATATTAACTCTCTCAATGCGCTGAAAACTGCGCAACTTTATCTCATGGCACACGTTTACACTGCTCCTAATCTTCGATAGCCGAAAGCTAATGTTAGCTTTCCTGAATGACACCAACAGTTAACGTAAGCGCTAATTTAAAAAATGTCGTTACGTTGGATACTTATCGATTCTTGGCGTTGCATTAAAAGCTTTCCGCAGTTTACCACAGCCTACTGTTTCTTGTCTTCAGCCACTCAGAAACACATCTTTCTTTAGCTATCAGTGACTACAGCCGACTCCCACCAGGCTAATAGCAACCTAGCGTGCTAATGGAAAAGTCAATGATGATTCAGGTCTGCCGGCTAATGTAACGTTAAGCTAAGCTAACAACACAGATTCACGGAGTCACACTTAGAGCGGTATTCCGGGTCATAATCACGAAGTGAAAGAGTCTCGTTTTTATTTCTGGTTCTATTCGCACACACTGTTGGAGAGCAGAGATGTTTTAATGCGTGCAAGTATGCTCTTCCTCTAAGCTCATGCTTCCAACCACGGACCGGTTGAAACCGGTTGAGACCGGGATATTCATTCTCGGTGTTTCGGCCCGTCGCGCGCCGCGTAAAATTTGGACTATGTACCCGCCCATTCCGCATCTGATAGGTTGTACCACTGCTGTCGTCACGCCCTGTCATAGGCTGGCTGGCTGTCAATCTGGCTCAAGCTCCCTCCCCCTGTTTTGGCTCCAGTTTGACCTCTGGTAACAGGAACACACAGGCCCTAAACAGCAATAAATAACACGAATTCCCAATGAAATAAAGGAGTTGTTATTGTTTTTTAATAAGTGTGACACAAACAAAATCATGATGACTAAAAAAATTATATATATATAATATCTAATATATTATTTATTATTATTACTCAATTTCTATGAGGTCATACACAGTAGTGAGCAAATGTTTTAGGCACTTTAGATGTTTAGATTCTTATTCATTACGCAACACCATCAAGGAGGCGTCTTATCCCTCCCGAATTCAACAGGACAACATAACAAACTTACAGCCAGACTCATATCTTCAGAGACAAAAAGAACAAAGGGTCCTGCAACAGATGGTCTGGCCCCCCCAAAGCCCCGATCTCAACATCATGGAGTCCGTCTGGGATCACATGAAGAGACAGAAGACACTGAGACAGGGCAGCAAATACTGATCCGGTTTAGATCATTTCTGTTTACAGCACTTTCTATGAAATTAACTGATAAATATTATATTTGAAAGCATCCTCACTTTAGTGCTTTTTAGTGCCTAAAACTTTTACAGAAACATTATTAATATTGTATTAAATCTATATTGTACCTGTATGACAACAAACTGGCCAGAGTGTAGTGTTTTTTTTTCCCTTTTAGCTTTTAGCTCATTGATAAATTAGGTCTTTTTTATGGAAGAAATTTTTCAGCACAAAATAAATATAAAATTGATGATGGCCAAATTCCATTTAGCTGCTAAGAGTTTCAAGTCCTGCCACGTCTTTAACAATCCATATTACACACTAAGGTTTTTAGTAAGGGGTGTGTCCTCACAGGAATGCTGACAAAATAAAGTATATAAGTGGCGCACCAGCAAGCTCACTTGGTTGAGCACGTACCATTAAGGCTGAGTCCTAGTCGCAGCAGCCTGGGTTTGAGTCCAGCCCGAGTCCTTTGCTGCATGTCATCCCCTCTCTCTCCCCTAACTTTCCTGTCTCTCTCTCATACAGCTACTATCATAATAAAGGCAAAAAATTACGTAAAATAAATGAAGTTTAATAGGATCAGACTGCATGCATAAGAAATACAGTGGATTTTTCTGTGGTCTGTTGATGTACACTATTCTCCTACAATGCAGTGCACAAAGGAATAAGGAGCTGCTTACAGAAAAGAAATCAACAAACAATGAATGGTGGCGAGACAGCTCCAGGAATAAGTGTCAGATCTTAAGAAAAACATTTTACTGTCCACATTACATATACTGTATCATTTCCTGTTAGTATAAAATGGTAAGGTATTTTCAGATTTTATATAGTAACCGCTAAACAATATATTACTATGGAGTAAATAGTGTATAGAATCAGTATGTCGTATGGATTTGGGACACATCATTACTATCATGGCTCACTGGGTTCCTTGAATAGAGCAGAGCCAGTAACATCTCCTACTATGAAAAGTCAGAATATCTCCCATGAAAAAGGCCGACAGCTGTGTCCAAAATCAGTCCCTCAAGTGAGAATCGTGCATTATATTGTGCCCTCAAGAAAAAAGTACATGACACCAAATAATGAAAATTCAAAAGTGTCCAAAGTCTCATTTAACTGGTCACTAAATTAAGTAATAATAAAGTAAACTAATAAGTGCTTTTTATGTGGGGAATAGTGAATTGGTGAACAAAGGAGGGATTTCAGACGCAGCCAACATCGTCACCTAATGTTCAATTACATCTTTCATCCCTGTATGTCATATTTATGAGCACAATATTTCAGATATGACACGTTATTATTCCAGAAATAAGAAGCTTCCTCTTCACGTGATGAGTTCAGTTTTGTTCAGTTTTCTCCATCAGAGTTTTTTTGACCATTTATAACTTGACGTGTGATGACATCATTCTCCTGCCTCCTGTTTAGTGTCAGCGTCATGCTCGCTGTCCTCTGAGTATTCCTCATGATCGTCTGAGTAGTGGTAACTTTCGTCAGAATAGTGGTGATCACGATCATCACCACGGTCATCCTCATCTGAGCGCTGACCGCCGGGGTCCTCGCCATAGCGCTGGTTGAACGAGGCCTCGTCGCTCTCCTCGTCTTCTCTCCCTCGTTCCCTCTCGTCTGGATCATCCACGTCTTCGTCATCGTCGTCATCGAGGAAGACCTTCCTGTAGTGAACAGGTAGATATCCCATGTCTAGGTCCTCCAGGTCACTAATAAACAGACAAACACAGTTAAAATACTTTCACCATTCGGCTTAAAATATAAACTTACTCATAATAATCATAACAGTTTTCTTTTCATATTTCTTCTCATTTTACTCTTTATTCACAGCAAATTTATCAGATACTAAACGATGTCTGTCAAACAGAAATACCAAATACTTGTATACCTTAAACGTGAAGTTGACCTTTATTTTTCTCTGTTAGAAGAAAAATTTAAAACTTTTTAACTGTTGCTCAGAGGAAAGCGAATCTGAAAACATCCCATGAGGCTTTACCAATATGTTTTTCACCAAAGCTTTAAAGGCAGCGCTGATTGATCCAGGTCACACTCACTCGTCTTTCCTGTAAAGCTTGAGACCGGCTGGGTCAGTAAACCTGAGTGTAGCGTGGAGTTTGCGCAACAAGGACGTCACAGATTTACCTCTGCTTGCCGTCACCGTGCTGGGAGGCAGATCCTGATTTGACCGCCTTGCCGCTGATGAACTCTTCGGTCAGACTGTATCCCTGCAGGGCGTCTGTGTAGCGCTTCTCTGCCGCCTGTTTGGCATTCCTCTGTTGTCAAAGCACATGTTCAGAAAGCTGGTGTAAGTAACGGAATAAATCATCAAGGGTCAGGAAGTCCCCAACTCTAAAATACCCTCATCAGTCCGTCATGAACACCGGGAGTTGTTTTGTCTATTAAGTTTCCTTCAACCTGACTCACTGTCAGTGTGTGATTTCCCATATTCCCCCGATTTACCTGCAAGTCTCACTCAAAAGCACCTCAGTGAAACTGGTCTGTGAGTGTCAGTGCCAAATGGAGGATTTAGAAAGAAGCTCTCCATTCTGAGGGTCCAGAGAAAGTTCAGATCATTCAGCAGCTTTTTATGTTACATAATTATTCGCCAGTTATGAAGATAATAAGAGCATTTGTTTGTTTTTCATCTATTTATTTTTATTCCTTACTATATTGAGAGTGAATGCAGCTATTATATGTTGAAGTATACAGTATATTTTACATGCTAGAGGCTGTATTTCATAATGTTGAAATTTAAATAGAAGTATTGTGGTAAAACACTGTCTAAGTTATTATAAATTCGTGTGATCTTATAATCTTTGATGATTAAGTTTTAGTCAGAACATCTCTGTTCACCATGGTTTTCTGTATGTCTGATGCAGAAACATAATTTCACCTTTAGTTTGGTGTTAATTAGTTTAATTGGCCAATCAATTCACCCGTCTCAGTTTAAAGGATCTTGAGGCTTGTGCAGAATCAGCAGCTGTTTATGAAGCCTCACAATCTGCTGTCACTACAGACGAGGGTGTTGATGTGAGACGACGAGTGCTAACTGGTTTGTCGTGGGGGTGATCAGATGGACGCGTCATGTCTGATTCACAGGTGAGTTTAATTTTTTCACCTGTGCAACCTGCTCCAGCAGCAGCGGCCTCCCCTTCACTCTCTGCTGCATCTCTTTCATCTCCTGCTGGTACTCTTTCCTGCGCTGCTGCTCTTGTTTCCTGCGGAGGTTGAACGCAGAGTTGTGGATTAAAAACACATGAATTTACTAATAAAAAAAAGGGGGCTGTTCAAGTTTATCATTGATGATGTAGTCGTGTTGTTTTTCGTGCACCTGAATTCTTTGAGTTTCGTCTGGTGAGTCTGTGAGAGGGCCAGGTGGGGGTCGTTGGCCTGCGCCCGCTTCAGCACCACCCTCTGCAGCTTCTTCTCCCTCTGCTTCTGCCTCTCCCTCCTCCGCTCCTCTTCCTCCTCAGCCTTCTTCCTCTGCTCCAGCGCCTTTCTACTCAGGGAGACAATCTGGTCACAGATGGAGGAAGGTTTGGACGGGACGGGGACTTCGGGAGGGCGGGGGCAGATAGTCGAGGATATGGGTGCAACACTCTGCTATGGGGTGTTAAAAAGTGCTGAGGATGATGGGAAAAGGAGCTCCACAAAAATTCAGATTTTCGGGGATTTCAAACACAGAACTGTTGAGGTCACTATGTCTAACCAGGACATATGACTGTCTCTGTCTCAACTAAAATGGTGGAAGTCCTGGGAGCTCTAAGATGGTACCTCACGGCCTCATGGCGCCTTTTGGTAGCGTCTGTGACTTTGGCAGGAAGCACCTCCAGGCTGCCGGAGAGAGACGAACAGAGGCTTGAGTTTGGCGTGCGAGCCGCCCCGGAGTTGATGTACGGCCAGCGCAGCATCCGAGGGCTCTGCTCCTTCTCGATGTCGGCCAGGATGCGGTCGCGGTGCGAGGAGATCTGCGACGTCCTCAGATCAAAGGGTTCACACGCGGTCGTGGGCTTCACCTCCTTCCGCTTCTCCAGTTGTTTCTGGAAGCGTTGGTAACTGGCGTTGAAGTCAGGAATCTCTTTGTTGATCTGGGGTCTGTGGGTGAAGCTGTTGTCCCCTCCTCCTGCTGCGTCGTCTTTGGTCTTCTTGCGATCGCTGAGTCGTCGTGCAAGCATGCTGGGAGGCATTGAAGCGCTGTGGAGCAGCTCCTGAGCTCTCATCTGTGTCTTGATGGAGCGATACAGCCGCTCCTCCTTCATCTGCTCCCCTGATGCTGCTGCGTACACCGCCTTGGGCACAGGTTTGGCCTTGAAGGGTTTCACTTTCTCCTGGTCGGACGGTTGCGGGTGACGCAGCTGCTTCTGCTCCTTCTTTAGTCGCTCCCTCTCCAGGAAGCTGAAAGGTTTCTGGACGGTCCGGAGATGCTGCTCCTCTCGGTCTCGCATGTTTTGCCGCCGCTCGTGATACTGCTCCTGCAGCTCTTCATACAGCGGGAGGTGAACGTGTGCAGGGACGGGGCTGGCGCGGAACTTCCTCTGGCACTCTGTCAGTCCTTCCAGCTGCCGTCGTAGCTCTGCGTTCTCCACTTCCATCTCCGAACGCGTCTTGACGCCACGCTTTCGTCTCTCGGCCTCACGCACTGTCATGTGGAAAGGTTTCGGGACGGTCACTCTGTGTTTCCAGCTCTGCTCCCCGACTTTAAGCCCTTGCCTCTTCTTTCCTTTTCCCTTTCCCGGCCTCTTCTGGTCTCCTGGCAGGCTGTGCAGCGAGCAGGACGACAGGTGACGGTTGTGAGGGGACACCTTGAAGTCCCTCCACATGTTCTTGATGTGCTCTTTGGGAGAGAAGAGCAGGCCTTTCTCCACATCGTTATTGGCGGCTTCATCCTCATACGATAAGTCCGACTGTCCTGAACTCCTCCGCAGTTCAACAGCAGAGTGGGACTTCCTCAAACGGCGTGCAGCTGCTGGGCTGGTGTTTGACCATAGCAGCCTGATTAGAAATAGAAATAGATGATATGTTAAAGCACCTGTGACTCATAAATTCATTCACCATTACTCACCCTCACCATGTGACAGTGTGGGTAAAGAAATGGGAACAAGGTGCTATCTTTAACGAATGTGAGAACATTTTGCTTTTTTTTTATTAATTCCAGCTTCAGATAAATCATCTCAAATGCAACATATACTGTGGATGCTCAATTAAATTGCACTCAGGGTTGTAACAATTCTTAATTATTGAATCTGTCAATTATTTGCTCAATTAACTGAGCAAATATCAAAAATATCCAAAATCCAAAGATATTCAGAAAAATACTTCACATTTTAATCCTGAGAAGGGACTCAAACAATAAATCTAGTATTAAAACAGTTGCTATAATTATACATTAATGTTATAACAGACAGCACAAAATGTTATGTAATTAAAGAGATAGAACAGCTTGCGATTTATGAAACTATTCCATCTCAGACTCATTAAAGGGTCAGTTCACCGAAATGATGCTGATAGCAAGACAATATCATTATTATATATATATATATATATATTTGTTTTTTTTTTTGGTTTGAGATATCCATGACTAAGATTTCCTTTGTTCTGCACTGAAACAGTGGAAAATTATAAAAAAAATTATTTTGGATAATTCACAAACCTCCCTGACAACAGTTTACACTAAACTACGTTCTAATTTGCTGTGGAAACTATTAACAGCATGATCTGTGGATTATCCAAAGTGAATGGGACATAATTTCCAAAAAGACACATCACACTTGTGTTTTACAAATGCAAATTTCAGCACAGACAAAAGGTTTCAGAGGTGGATATCTCCAAATCAGGGCTCATTAAACAAAACTACCTACATGGCTAAACACCACTGGTCGTGAATGAGAAACTATGTTATGTGTTACGTTATGAAATGTTGATATAGCGCCCCCCTCAGGCCAAAAGGAGTAAGACCAAGGCTTCTTTTTGTTGTATGTTTATACAGTTGAAAAATTCTATGTTAAATCCATAAAACCATAGAGACAATAAACCCAACACAGTTAACTTTATTTAATCCACCCACCTGTGCCCCGTCTCCAGCGTCGCCATGTCCAAAGGCTCCATGCACTTGAGCTCCAGCTTTCGCCGGTACATGCTCTCCAGCTCGGCCATGGTGCGGAGATGGGCCTTCTTCAGCTCCTCCAGCTTGCTGTAGTACTCCTCGTTGGAGAAGAAGATGTTGCTCAGGTCGAGGTGGTCTCCTGCTGCCCTGTAGTCATTCAGCAGGAGAGGGCCGCCCTTCCCCAGACAGTCCTCATCACAGAAATCAGAGCCTGAGTCCTCATACTCCAGCTGAAAGGATCAAGTGTGGCCCCAGGGGAAAACAAACAACAGCATATGATTGACCTGCTTCATATGATATTAAAAAAAACTTCTTCAAACTGATAAATGCATTTAGAAGTTTCCAGAGAGTGACATTTCAGGCCGGCTTCAGGATGGTGTTTGTCCACCAGGCCTCCTGGAGCAGAGCAGCCCTGCTCAGCGGCACTCAGGCTCCTCCAGGACTAAGCCTATTATCCTGCTACACCAGCAACCTGGGCCATATGGTGGAGCACAAAGGGCAGCTAAGCATGAAAGCTAAGCTCAACTAACACACTAACACACCTTGCATCAGGTGTCTGGCATCACGGCTACTCACATTATCATGAGGTGTTTGTCAAAGGGCTTCACTAAAATGGGACAACTGCTGCAGGGAATGACGGCAGTGTTGTTGTGACAAAGGATAACTAAGTGTTTGGGATTATAAAGTGAATGTGACGTCTGATAATCTAGTCGAGACGGAAGTCCAGAAATAGTCTGGCCAACAAATTACACAGGTCAAGTCCTTTCCGCCACACGGGCTGACCTGAAACTGTCAGCATCCTGTTGACTGGCCAAGATCAGACACTGTATCCGGTTCAATCAATAAGGTGAAACGGAAACACTGCGACTCAATAAATCAGGTTTGTACTGTGGAAAGGAGGAAAAACACATGAAATCAAAAAGCAGTGTTTTTGGGTCATCTAATTCAGGATGGGCAGTGTTCATGAAATATAATTTCTAAAGCATTTTGACTAAATCACACTTTCAACTGTGCTTTTATTTGACAGTTGAACTCGATTACAGTGCTTTATTTTGAAACTTCCTCTAGCATCAGTGGTAATCCCCTCACTAAGGGTTATGCATCAATATTAAAAGTAGAGAAAATATCTTCATGCTTGTATCTTTATAAAGATAAAGATATATCTGTATAATATCTAAATGTTGTAGCTTCCGTTATCAGACGTTTAGCTAGATCTAGTTCGGGCTAATGTGCCAGTAAAACTCATTTTAAGTGACGTTTAAGGCGTTTAAAACTAAGAGACTTGATACGGAATAAAGTGATTTTTGTTATTGTGTTTACCTCCTTCTCGTACTCCCGGTTGTCCATATGAGGTGTAGCCGTGTACGGCAGGACTCTCTCCCGCTCGTATGAAGCTAACGGCGCTTTGGTTTGCGGGTCTACCGGCGTTTTCAGACACGAAGTGACCAGCACGTTTGTCCGGTGCGCGTTCGCCATGTCTCCGGAAGAAACTGTTCCAGTTTTTAAACAAAAATGTAGTTTATAACTAACTAACTAACTAAAAAATCACTTGAGCAGAAAAACGTTAATTCGGCACGGTGAACGGCGAGTCGCTGTCCGCGTGCTGAATAGTGTCTGTCGGTAACCAGGCAACCGGTGAGCTCCTTAGCAACGGGCCGGGGTCTGTAACAGGAAATGTGGGTTCTTTACAAATTAAAAGTATCGTGAATGATTTTGATTAACATTAAATTATGACGTTAATGTTTTCCTTCTTCAAAACGGAAATGAAACCCACGGAACATATTTTCTTTCCTTTGTTTTGATTTCCAACTATAGCGGAAGCAGACGGAAGATTTTGACTGTTGAACTCATTTCACACGTGGATATAAATTATGGACTGGTAATGACGCAGAAGCTGGAGAATTTGTTGATAAACAGTTTTTATGTCTGGAAAATGGCATTTAGACATATTTGACTGCGTACACTAACCTGTAAATCTTTTTATAATGAATTTAAGTTCAGCCCCTTAAATATTGTAATTTATAATCTCCTATACATCTGTTCAGATCAGTAGATCTTCCAATCAAATAACTTGACCACACATTTGTAAAATTTAGATTTACATGGTACATTTTGTGTTGTCTTATATTTGTAACTCTTTATTCCTTCCTATCTTGGCCAGGAAAATAGATTTTCACTGATTTTCTGGTTAAATAAAAAGGTAAATTTTCTTGTATGCCATTCTTAATTTTATATTTGAATGTTTGTTCTATCACTCAGACACAAGCAGATGATCTGTAATGTCATGATTATACTGCCTGGTTTGTAAAGTCAATGTTCAACAAAGCATAGAAACATATAGAGTGGCTGACCTAGATATTAAGTACTATTAGTTTTCAGATATCAGACCAATACACAATCTGACAAACTGCCAACCAGCCAAGCTGCAGGAAATATGGTTACATCTCTTCTGTTCCTGAGTTACAGCATTGAATAATGTCCAGAGGTGTTTTTACAGAACATTATGATGTAATAGTGAAGTCGACCTTTGACCGTTTGGATATAAAATGTCATCACTTCTTATCCTATTAGACATTTGTGTTAAACCTGAAAACATCGTGCCTCCGGATGTCGCCACTCAACTGTACATCCCCTCACTGTTTAGTAAAAGAATCACACAGGCAGCAGCTGGAGTGTCAACAAAAAAACAAGCCTTGTTTTTTATTAAATTATGCAACGTAACAACTACAGTGGAAATCTGAACAGACTGGTGTCGACACACAGAGTCCTCTGATCCCTCACAGCACGAACAGGCTTAGTGACAGAACTCACTGGACAGACTCAAGTCTCTTATCGAGTGTTCACCTGCAACGAGACAAAACAGATATTCAGTTATGACTGAATATAATTGACAGCGCTTTCACATTTTGCTAAAAACAGGAATTCTTGTTTAAGTTAATCTGGGATTTGGGAGGTGGAGTCTTACCACGTCATCAATCTTGAGGATGCTGCGGACCGTCTCTGTGGCCAGGGTCAGTGCACTGATGGAAACCAGAAGAGGCTGCACCACCAGCTCGTCGAGGATGTTGGAGATCCCACCCTGTCACAAACACGCACACGGTAAACCAGTCAGAAGTGCACGGAGGCCAGTGTCAAAAGAAAACACATACGGGCGCATCAATGGCACAAGAGCAGGAGCAGAGTTACATGTAACTTACTTTTTCAGCAGGGATTTATCTTTTAATCTCACTCCAACTAACAGTTATTTCCATTTTCAATTCTGTGAAATGCAAGAATGTGTTCCTTCATGAACGTAAGTAATCACAGTATCAGAGGAGAGCCGACCGACCTTGCGGACGTTGATGCCGGCCATCTTGTCACCCTGGGCGTGCCTGTTGCGGAGCTCCGTCACAGTGGAGATGGGGTTCAGGCCGGCGTTCTCGGCCAGCGTGGAGGGGACCACCTCCAGGGCGTCGCCGTACGCCCGCACGCAGTAGGCCTCCATGCCGGCCAGGGTACGGGAGTACTCAGCCAGACGCACAGCCAGCTCGATCTCTGGAGCGCCACCGCCGGCTATCAAGGCCCTGAGGGGCGGAGGAGGAAGAAGAAGAAGAAGTTAATGACTCCAAATATGTCACGATGCGATTCTGAAAGCAAGAAACATGTCAAACAGAAAATCCCCTGCAGTAGTTTCCTGTGTCTTCTGTCCTTACATCAAACATTCATGTGTGATCCTTTACAATGAAGTAACATGTAGCTTTGACTCAGTCACTGGATTATGACCAGATTATTTCAATAATGTCTGAAGCCCTGAAGAGGTAAAACGATCCATTAATCCCCCCCAAAAAAACATGCATTTCCAGTCAAACAGAACCCAAACACCAGTTAAAAGTGATTCCAGTTATTTTTATCCATTATAATTCAAACTAACTTTGGGAACTTAACAATTTTGCTGCAACTGCAAATAGTCTTCATGTTCGCTGCCGTGTCGGACAGAAAACTGATGAGCAAAGCTAAAGAATAAATCTGAATTATCCTTTCAGTAGATGTTTGACAAGGTGCCTTTTCTACATCTCATGTACCGATGAATCACGAGTTGTTTCTCAGTATTTCTGGGATGTGGAATATGTGTGAACGCTCCGCAGCCAAGTTGCTGAGGCAACCAGGAGTGAACAAACGGTGAGCTCTTCACTTTCCTGTTCCTCTGTTCGTTACGCTCCGACATGATGAACCAACGTAAGAGCGCCTTTGTCAGAGGGAATCTGTGTGTTCGGATGTTTCCTCTCTAAGACTCAGAGTCATCAGCATCATCTGATTCATCATCTGTGAAATAAACTCTGCAGCAGAAACAAACCGACCTCTTCTTGACCAGGCAGCGGATGACACACAGCGCGTCGTGGATGGAGCGCTCGGCCTCCTCGATCACCAGCTTGTTGGAGCCGCGGACCACGATGCTCACCGTCTTCCCGGGGCTGGTGCAGCCTGTGATCTGCAGGGAGCAACGACAGCGGTCTTAGCGGAGGCGTAAGGCCAATGTGACTCTGTCTGGTTCTTTCTGCTCATTGGTCTCCGGCTGTAATAAACGAGAAGACGCAGCGTACCTTGACCAGCTTGCCGGAGCCGTCCAGGCTGACCTCCTCTGCCAGCTCTGCTGTGCCGAGCATCTCTGGAGTGAAGTGGTCGATGTGGGCGATGGGCTTGGTGCCGATCGTCTGAAGGGGAGCAGACACTTTATTTTACTTTACCGTCACAGCTTTATTCCTACAGGACAATAAACATGTGTTTAATGTATGTTTGTGTATCAGGCCTCCGCTGCAGCTGACAAAGACGTTCACAGCAATGAGATGATGCCGACAACAAGTCTCGTCAAGAACTTGTTTTTGCCTCCGACCACAAGAAACTTTCAACCAGAACAAACGATGAAACAAAGACCTTCTGTAAAATGTAAAATCCTACACAGTTCTCTCTCCTCACTGATGTTTTATTGGCATATTCAGGTTAATGTGGAAACAACTGTGATTTAATCAGTGACTGATGTTTCCAGCTGCACAGTCAGAACTGGGCTCAGTACCAGCCTGAGGAGAAAGAAACCGATCAGTGACGCTCACCTTGCAGATGAACTCGATGTCCTCTCTCTCGATTTCTTTCACCACCATGATCTTCATTTTGTTGAGGAAGTGCAGGGCGAGGTCGCTCAGAGCGTCTCTGTCAGGGGACGGTTCGTTGTTAGTATCAAACAGGTTCAACATGTAAAGCAACATCTGTTCTCGTGTCAGCCGTGTCTCGGTACCTGAGGATGGACTTCTGGATGAGCAGCACGTTGCAGCCGGCCTTCTTAATCTGTTTCACCAGGTTCAGGATGTAAGCGCGTTCCTCCCGAAGGACGCGGTCCATCTGGGCGTAGTCTGAGACCACGATCTGGTTGTCCATCTGCATCCCAAAAGAAAACACACACACACACACACACACAGGTCAGGAGAGAAGGGGCCCTGATAGGAACTGCTCACGGTCAATATGAGGTTCTAAAAAAGGTCGATTTTCTGAATAAATTTAAAATCAGTGTGAGATATAAAACTGTTTAGGACTGACTGAACACACAGATTCAGGTCGACCACGCCCCCTTCACATGTTAAACAATACATCCACATTCACACTTTGTTTTGGTCTCAAGTTGTTGTAACGAAGAGTAGAGACGTGGATCAAAACACGTCACATTTCTCTTCATCTGTCGTCACACATCGTGTTTCAGCTCGGTGTTAAACCGATGCAGCAGGTGAATCTGTCCTCAGGTGACTCACGTCGGTTTTGGGAGGGGACAGGCAGAACTGGATGAGGCCGATCTTGGCCTTCTCAACACGGGTCACGCCGGTGTTGGCCACCCTCTGGGTCAGCACCAGGCCGTCCACCAGCTCGCAGTCATCGATGGTCCCACTGGAAACACACGGACACTTTAAAATCCTCAAACGCCTCAAAATCAATCAAACAGAAATATTTCAAACTGATTCTAAATGTGAGAACGGAGACCGACGCATCAATAGGTGACAACAGCAGGTGGATGGTCGCACTCACCCGAGCTTCTTGATGATTTTGATGTCCTGCAGGTCGACGCTGGTGGCGGTGGCCGGGTCGATGACTCTCATGACGGCGTCCACGCTCATGGGCGCCAGCAGGCTGGAGTACTGCGACACCACCTTGGAGCACAGCGACGTGGTGGCGCTGTTCAGCAGCGTCTCGCGGTCGCTCAGCTGCACCGGCCGGCTCATGGCCGTCAGCACCTCCACGCCCTTCTCCACGGCCTTCTGGAACGACTCGGAGATGATGGTGGGGTGGATGCCTGACCGACGACACAAGGCGCAGACATTAAAGCATTCTCTGACAAACATGACTGAAAACAATGTTGTACATAATGTGTGTCCAGCTGGTGATTCTCAAAGCTGCACTGAATGTTCACTACTCCAACATTTCCACCCGTTTCTACCATCAGCGTTTCCACCTTTTAATTCCTCTCGTTTAAATTTACAATAACGGCGCCGGCTCATTTTTTATTTAGCGTCCATCTTGTGTCCTCTGCAGGTCTTACCTCTCTGCAGCAGTTTGGAGCAGGAGTCCAGCAGCGCTCCGGCGATCACCACCACAGAGGTGGTGCCGTCGCCTGCCTCGATGTCCTGGGCTTTGGACAGTTCCACCAGCTGAAACACACACACACACACACACACACACACACATTTCAAACATCAGTTCATGTTAAAATCTACCAAAAGAATCAACCATCAGACGGCCTGGTCACGTACCATTTTGGCGGCAGGGTGGAGCACCTGCATCTGCTTCAGGATGGTGGCCCCGTCGTTGGTAATGGTCACGTCACCTTTCTCGTCCTGGATCTGAAACAAAACAAGCTCCTGCTTAGAAACACGTGTAGGACGGAGGAGCCGAGTAAATTCATCCTGAAGACAAAATGTGTTTACTGACCATCTTGTCCATGCCTTTGGGTCCCAAGCTTGTTCTGATGGCATCTGCAACAGCTGTCAGACAAGCAGGAGAAGTGTCGGATCAATAACAAGGATCACACCAACGTGACTTAGATTAAAAGCACAAGTAACCAAAATCTTAATATCAAGTTTGATCTTGTTCTTAGTACACAAAGCAGAAGTTACGCGTGCATGTTACAGGATGACAAAACAAAGGAAAATCAAGCTGTTAAAATCTAATTTCTTCATTAGGCATTAACACCAAAGTGATGTTACTTCTGCTACTTCCTGCTTTTACTTCAGATCCTTCTATTCAACACATCTCAGCCTCTGGCCTTATATAGTGTGCAGCAGGTTCGAGCCAGTGAACGAGCTGATGCTGAGATTGTGTCGAGTCATGAGCATCTTGCCGGCAGAGGAAACCGAACCGAACCAAACCGAACTCCAGTCAGAATTATAGAGGTTATAATCTCATGCTGCTCTTCACTGCCAGTTTCTCTGCTGCAGGCGTTAACGGAGGAAAACCCAATTCTGAGGCAAGTTTTTGTAAAGTAAGTGGATTGATATATGCTGAATTTGATTTAAAAAAAAAAAAAGGGATCCTTATGAATTATTGATCCACATTTATCTGTGCAGTCACTGTGTTATGTGCTATTAATACTGAGTGAGCTGCTGAATTCAGACTTTACTGAATGAGGTTTCGGACCGGGCAGGCGGTGCCCGGCCCAGAGTGATGAACACGGACTGAAAGATGTGATTTTAGGGAGCCGGATGGTAAAATATTAAAATAGCTTGTTAGCATTTTAGCCTACCTTTAGCAGCAGAGATGTTACTGAACCGAATCTGGGCCGGCTTGTCGCGGTCCACATACGCCCCTCCTTTGTTTTTGCCTCCGGTTAAGGCTTTCGGTGCCGCCATCGCTTCGGGCATCGCAACTTTATAATCGACGGGAAATGTTAAGAGGAGTCTTCAGAAGGGGACGGATCAGCCCCGGCGCTGGTACGCAGCGGTTCGGCTTCGGATGGTCTCAGATTCTGTTGCTTCCACCCGGTCCCGGTTAGAACCTTCCAGAGCCACGGGGTTGCTGCGGAGAGAAGGACCCGGCTGTCTGCTGCCCGGCGATTGGAGGTGACGTTTCAAGACAGTAGGCGTCGATTACCGATGTGATCGAACTGATTTATATGTATTTTATTATTCAAAAACAGTTCAATTTTGATTGAACTTTACATAAATGTGACTATTTATCTAAATATACGCGATTACAGTTATTATAGTGTTTGTTAATACCTACATTTTAAACATTACGGTGAGACGAGCTGATATGGATTGATTAGCTCTGTCTGTCGGGGCTGAGACAGTAAGGAAGAAGCTTTTTGGATGAACATGCTAACAGACACCTGAACTCTGTCTGCTTTCTTTACGGTTTACTTCTGTGGATGAACCATTTCGCTACACGGTAGGTTTATTTCAGGTGTTTAGCAGCAGCTCACTGTCTTCACATCTACTCATCATGGCTCTTAAAAGCTCACTGTTAGCTAAGTTAGCTTAGCTCATGCTAAGTCTCATGCTTTAGCAGTGGTGGAAGAAGTATTCAGTGTATCCTATAGGCTGTATATGGGCATATCCTTTATTAACATTTTAACATTAAGTACTAGTACTACTAGTACATAAAATGACTAATACTACATTTAAAAAAATACTCCATTACACTTAAATGTCGTGCAATCAAATGTTAATTGAGTACAAGTTTGTAAGTATAATCAGCTCACTGCAGAAAATGTCAACTATAAGTGTTATATTAGTATATATTATATCATTATATTATTATTACTTTTACATTAATGTGTAATCAGTATTTCACTGCTGCAGCTGGAATTCTAAATGTTCTGTAAAAGCCTGCAACAAATGATTATTTTGATTTGTAAAAATTTACAAAATAGTGAAAAATGCTGTGACGATTATGCACAAACATTTTTTGAACTGATCCTTAAATTTGGTTGATATATTAAAGTTTGTCCAGCAGAGAGCGCAAACAAGTTTATTTATCAACAGTAAAAACTTTGTAATGGAGACACTGATCATTGGTGTTTATGTTTTGCAACGTCATGCTTCTTATTGGTGATATACTTTCCAAATACAGATGACAAATATCACCACCGCCTTTGATTTGGATTCATTTAATCTGTTGTGTAATCAATTGATTATTTATTGATTGTTTCACCTGCAAAAAGCCAGAAACAATGATAGACGCCCGTCACATGAAGCTCCTCAAGTTCTCAGAGCCTCAGAGTTTTAAGACTCGTCATGTCCGACCAGACGTCTGAGAACTCAGACCATGACAGAAATACTCACATATGAAAAGATAGAACCAGCAAATGTTGTTTTGTTTACCTAATTAATTACTTATGTCTAAAATAATTTCAATAAGGTTTAATTGTTTCAGGTCCTGTGCCTAATGAAGTAATTACCTCAGCCTGTGTTTCCTAATGAATGTGTCTGTCATCAGTCTGTCATCAGTCTGTCATCAGTCTGTCATCAGTCATGCTGCCTCTGAAGGAGAAGGACAAACCCATCGTCCAGAAGCTGCTCTCAGCCGGCTGCTGCGCTCGCTGCATCCTCAGATTCTGCTGCGTTCGGGTTCAGGCCGCCTACAGACAACCACAACAGGCAGGACTCCTAACCTGCCACCTTCTGTGTCCATTCATTTATATATTCAAATGTCCAGTGTTCCCTCTTAATACCAGTTACTCACTGACCCGTCATGCATTGTGTCGTTGTTTCACACAGGACACACTGAAGGAACTTCAAGCTTTCATCTGCGACACAGAAAACAGCAAATCCCAAGATTCAGCAGCATCAGAGGCCACAGATGAAAACAACAAGTCCCATGATGCAGCTGTATCAGAAGCGCCTGAAGAGCCACCGACCAAACGAGTTAAACTGGAGCCGAGTGGGACAGACGCTCAGTCCGAGGAAGACGCTGCTGCGGTCACACTGAAGGAGGAAGAGTCGAGCGTGTGTGTGCTGTGTTTGGGAATCCTGCATCAATTCTGTGGCGCGCCTCAGGCTGTAAAGGTGTGTGTGTGTGTGTGTGTGTGTGTGTGTGTGTCTGCATTCATAAACAACACTGTCAATAACAACAGCCGCAGCGTCAGGTTGTTCTGTTGCTGAGGTGAACTCGTTGTTCTGTATCTTCACAGATAGCCGAGACAGTGAAGGAAGAAAAGTACGAGTTTGACACCCTGGTGCTGTCTGTGTCTCTGCCGGCTCAGCTGTGTGTCCGGGAGGTCAGTGTGTGTGTGTGTGTGTGTGTGTGTGTGTGTGTGTGTGTGTGTGTGTGTGTGTGTGTGTGTGTGTTGTAATTACCAGACTCATCTGTTGATCATCTTTCCAATGAACTGATTAATCATTTGATCTGTAAAATGTCACGATTTCCCAGAGCTTCGAACTGTTGATGTAGTTTGACCAACAGTTCAAAACCCAAAGATATTCACTTTACAACTCGTCACACTGAAAAGCTGGAAGCAGCAAATGTAAAACACATCTTTAGCTTGAAATACGACTCAAACAATTGATTTACATTCAACATTGATTCATTAATTGACTGAAAGGTTTCTGGTATGAGCACCAGATACACATTTTTTAATCAAATATCCAAACAGTTGGAAAAAGAAAATGTAAATTAATGTATTTCTGTCTTTCTCTGTCACATGCTCTTATTTTGAAATCAGTCACTGGTTTAAATTAGTAAAGATTAGAAAAGTCTGTAAGACGAGATAAGATCTGTGCTGTTGTTTAATGCAGCTTCAAGTAGAGACAATTAAAAGAAACTGGTGGTGTCTCTCTGTGTTTCTTTAATTCAATTAATAATTACATTCAATTTGATACATTTTTAATTAGTAATTCAATTAAAGAAAAGCTTTGTTTTGTTTTGTGTCACATCAGTAAAACGTCATGTGTCTGATGTTTGTTTTATTTGAACTTTGACCCTGCAGCACTCCTGTTGGCTCCACGTGAAGAAGGAAGTCAGGTAAATTAATTTGTCCTGACTCCCACAATTTCAGGTGCAGTCAGTCAGGCACATACAGTCAGTCACATACAGTCGGTCACATACAGTCAGTCACATACAGTCGGTCACATACAGTCGGTCACGTACAGTCGGTCACGTACAGTCGGTCACATACAGTCGGTCACGTAGAGTCGGTCACGTAGAGTCGGTCAGGTACAGTCGGTCACGTACAGTCGGTCACGTACAGTCGATCAGGTACAGTCGGTCACACACAGTCAGTCACACACAGTCGGTCACGTACAGTCGGTCACACACAGTCGGTCACGTACAGTCGGTCACGTACAGTCGGTCACGTACAGTCGGTCACACACAGTCGGTCACGTACAGTCGGTCAGGTACAGTCGGTCAGTCAGTTTGGTTTAACTTGAACACTTGAACATTCAGAGAAAAAGGTCTGGTGCTCGATAAGGACGACGTCATCCAGGTGAAGGAGGCCTTCAAGTGGATCATGCAGGGCCTGGTCGCAAAGGAGCTGGGGAGGGGCGTTGCCGTGGTTACCAGGGTAGGTGATCTCCACGATGAGGAGAAAAACTCTTGTTTGTTTAAGGAGCACATTTCATATGATCACACGCACGACACGTGTTTTTTGTCTGTTTTCAGAGCGCGTTCGAGGTCGGCGTGGAGTTCATTCACGAAGCAACTGACTCGGACTGTCACTTCCTGTGAGTACCGAACTCTGTGAGAAGAAGCTGGATGGTGTGTTTCCCCGTTTGCTCTGTTTAAACGATGCTCCACTTCCTGTCTTCTGTCTTTCCCACAGTGCGTCAGCGTGTCCCGACTGTTTCAAACCCACCAAGAACAAACAGGTGAGGAGTTTAGATGTTTTGTGATAATTTTCACAATAAAATAATCAGACGTAGGGCAGCGTGTCGTTCCAAAATTTTCTTAACGATCCTTTGTTACCAATTTTAATAAATCCATTTTAACAAAAACAAAATTACAGTACGCATTACCCTACAAATCTAGTAATAATTTCTTCATATTTTAATCTGCACTCGGCTAATGTTTAAGATGTGTATAAGAGACAGGGATGGCGGTGGTCAAAGCTCTGGAGAAGATATCTGACGCCAGATTTCTGAAGTAAGATTCATCTTTATATCTCAGGTCTTTTTTCTGAAAGGTGTCGTCTGAAGTGATTGTTGTTGTTGTTGTTGTTGTTGTTTGTGTCTTCAGACACTACCCCTGTCCTCCAGCGCAGCCGTCCAGCTGTTGCAGCCTTCAGGACGTCCAGTGTGTCCACGTGTCCGTCTTTGTAGCAGGTAATGTAGGACGCCAAGAAAACCTTCCAACACTTTGTCGTTTCAGTCAGAATCCAAAGTTTTTCTGAAGGTCAGGTTTCTCGTCCTGACGTTCAGGGAGATACAACAAGTTCTGCCGCAGTCTGCCTCAGACGCCCTGGGTGATCGATGGAGAGAGGAGGATGGAGTCTTCGGTGGAGGAGCTGATCGCGGCGCCCATCCTGTCCGCCTTCAGAGCCGACGGTGAGTCAGCGCTAAGACGGCCGGTCAAACCCGTCACACGGGGTCAGAGGTGAAGGGTCGCACACACAGTGCGACTCGCCACAGGCGGCTGAAGAACAGTAGAATGATGGGATGGTTTCTGTTGCGAAACAGAATGCGGCACAAATGAATAATTGTTTTATCTCAATTATCTTGTTTTCATCATCGTTAGATCAGCGGCGCAGCTCGGATCATGGGATCATCCTGAATGTGTCTTTTCTTTGTTCCAGGTTTTAATTTCTCCTCGTCTGGCAGAGAGGACGTCGACGTCCGGACTCTTGGAAATGGTGAGACACATGTTGTTGTTTTTTCTTCTTCTTCTTCTTTTTAAAGCTTCACTTGCAGAGAGATTTTGTCGCCTGAAGTGTGAAGACTGATTTTCTGTCTCGGTCTCAGGTCGTCCGTTTGCGATGGAGCTGCTGAATCCTCACAAATCCAGACTGAACAGAGCGGAGATGAAGCAGCTGCAGGAGGTGCTGCCTGTTCCCTTCTCTCACTTCACACACTTCAAATATCTCAACCGCAAAAAACAAAGAGACGTCGACACACAGATCATTTCATCATGTAACAGACATTTAGCATGAAATGTTAAGAACACATGTGACGTGTGAGACGATGAAGCCTTTTCCCTCAGCTCATCAGATTTTATACAAATAGACTTCACTAAGTCTTAAATACAGTCAGTCAACAGAATCTTCTGGTGCGTCCTCCGGGAATCATGAAGATCCTCTGCTGCAGAGATACGTCACTCTGCACCAAAGTGTCGGACGGTTCTGATGTTTTCACCTGTTCTGTTACTTAATTCAACTTTGTGTTGTTTGTTTTTAGACCATTAACAAATCTTCAGAAAAAATCAGAGTGAGAGATCTGCAGGTCGTCTCCAGGTAAGAACAGAAACCTGCTCTTTATCACAGCTCTGATAATCAATAGATAATAAAGTGGCAATGATCTGAGTTTATCTGTAATCGTAGCTTTTTTTCAATTCTCACGGCATAATTATGTTTTTTTTTTTTATTTCTTAAAATTTGGTTCATACATTCACTCAAAGATGAACGGATTTGATTTTGGTGGTCAAAGGTCAAAGGTCAGACGATGTGAACTGTTGCATAAAAACGTGTGTGTGTGTGTGTTTGTGTGTGAAACTGCAGAGAGGCCATGAGTCGGATGAAGGAGGGCGAGGAGGAGAAGACGAAGTCGTACACGGCGCTCATCTGGACCCAGAAACCGATTGAGAGAGAGGAAATCACCTTCATCGACGACATCAAGGTCACTGCAACACACACACACACACACACACACACACACACACACACACACACACACAGTCGCTGATATTTGTTAATGAGTTGCTCTGTGATATTCTGAATCCCAGTATCTCCAGAGAAGAACGGACATGACAGTAACAATGACAGTGAACGGTCCCGTTGTTTGTTTGTCACGTCAGGAGCTGACTCTGGATCAGAAGACTCCTCTGAGGGTTCTGCACCGCCGGGCGCTCGCCGTCCGACAGCGAGTCATCCACAGCATGAACACCCGCTTCCTGGACCCACATCACTTCTACCTGGGACTGAAGACGCAGGCCGGGACGTATCCTCATCACAGCTTGACAATGAAGTGTTTCCTTTTTTTATTTACTTATTTATTTATTTATTTATTTTTTATCAATTATATTTACTTGTTTTTATTTATTTTTAATTTATTTATTATTATTTATATTTACTTATTTTTATTATTATTTATTTATATTTTATTTTTCAATATTTCGTAGCTTTTATTTTTACTTAAGGAAAGAGAGGGGCAAAAGTGTTGTTTTGACAAGTTAGTTTATTATTATAATTTTTAATTTTTTTATTATTTATATTTTTAACATTCATATTAACTTATTTTTTATTTGTTTATATTTTATTTTTGAATATTTATGTTTATTATTTTTTATTTGTTTATATTTTATTTTTGAATATTTCGTAGCTTTTATTTTTACTTGAGGAAGGGACAAAAGTGTTTCAATATGTTTTCATTATTATTGATTTATTTATTCCTTTTTCTTCACCATATATTTCTGACAGTCATTAGTACATTACATTTTACATACAAATGCTCCTGAACCTCGGCCTCAGTTACATCAAAGAGTTTGTCCACGGAGACTTTGGACGCACCAAACCCAACCTGTGTGAGCTGCTGAAGACGGACACGGACATCCTGGAGCTGGACGTGGAGGTGAGTCCCACACTCATTCAGTCCGACATGAACCGAAGCGAAGTGTCTCTTCATGTGTTGCAATAACCTTCGTTCTTATAATAAACTCCCTGATGTCTCTGTGTCCTCTCGCAGTCTGTGGACGTGGACTGGCCTCCCGCCATACCGGAGTGAACGCAGCTTCAACCTGAGCGAGGCCGGATCAGGTTCTGTCTGAACCATCCGCCACGTTCACAGCGCCTGAGCCCGACGGTGTAAATACTGTCTGGACGTGAGGAGGGAAGCCACGCTGCTGCTGCTGCTTTGAAGCCTGGTTATGTTTTGGTTCTGGTTCTGGTTCTGGTTCTGCCTGAGGACGACAGGATCTTTATTTCCAATGACTCTTTGTTTTGTGTTTTTCTGACTGAGTCAACAGAAGGTCTCGCAGCTGTGTAAATCTGTGTTGTACAGAAGCTCTGAGGGAAGGAAACAAATAAATTCTGCTGATCCATTTTTTAAGTCTGATGTAAATTGTTTTTATTTCCGTGTAGAAAATGTTTTATTTTTGACTGTGACTTTAACCAACAAGCTGCAGGACGTCGCCATCGAGTGACGTAACAGGTACAAACAGGTCTGGGATTCAGCTCCAAGGTTTCTATTTAAAATGGAGCCTTTCTATATTTTCACATGTAGTTTTTAAACTACAAACCATAACTTCTGATATAATATTTTAATGTAACAACAACGTGAGCCTGTGGCCACTGCAGGAAAGCAAGGCGTTTGTTGTCGTACTGAAACCTACGATTGCCTGGTTTTTAAATACAGCCACTAGTTTCCATCGTCACCCGGTAAAAGAAAAGAAATAAAAGAACACCTCCAGTGTTTCCATTGGCAACGTACTTTAGTTTTTGTGATGCATTAGAGAAGAACTCTGCAGCAGTTACGTCCAGTCATTCACCCTCAGTGGTGAGAGCATGAAAAGTGAGACGCTGGGATTTTATTCCACAAACACTGAAATGTGATTAAAAACAAGCCGGTGTTGAATAATGACCAGAAGAAGAGAGAGGAATGAAAGAGACAGAAATCTGGAGGAAAATAGAATTTGTTGTGAACAGCAGGAACAGACTTTGGTGCCTGGACCCCGGCAGGAAGTAGAGCATCATGGGAAATGGTTCACGGGAACAAGGTGCTTCCAACACAAAGGAAACTTACCAACAAAGACGCAGTGCTGGTGGTGGAGCTTCTGATCGGAGGCCGGGCGTTCCACATGCTGAGTGACAACAGAGAGAGAGAGAGTTTGACAGGTGACGTGTGATTGGCTGAAGGGCCGGCGCGTCAGGCTGTGATTGGATGAGAACGAGCTGGCGGAGCTGAGAGAACTTTGGCTTAAGCTTCGACAAACATGATGCTACAGTGAAGTTGACCTTTGACCCCTTAGGCTCCGGACTTTTTCCAACTCGTGGCTTGAAACTGTCAGAAATGTTGGCGGCCCACATCCGTGTTTCTTTACTTTAATGATAACGATCAAATATTCAGGACTGAAGCAGATGAAGCTGTTTCTCAGTGACGCGCCTTAATACAAGAAAAACAAAAGTTCATTCATTCATTTCATTTTAAAACATTTAAAAGAGTAAAATTGAGCTGTTTTGCAGATGACGCACGGCCCATTTGTACCTTCACAGCTCACACTGGGTCATAACGAATTCTTGAGTTATGGCCCAAAAAGTCACAGTGACCTTTGACCTTCGATCACCAAATTTGAATAAATTCCCTCGAGGTGTTACGGAAAGATATCGAGAGGCGGGGCGATGAGTTTTTTCCTCCCGGCAGCTGGAATAAAGAGTCACGACAGCAGAAACCCTGAAATGTATTTCTTTTTAATTTAATTCAAAATAAATACTACCACGGCAACGCAAGTCCACTACTGGGTTCTTGCCCTAATGTTTTGGTAAGAAAACAAACAAGCAAACGATCCCAAAAGAAAAGAAAAAAAAAGAAAAAGAAAAAAAGAAAAGAATAAAAAGAGACTTCAGTTAATGCATCCATCATCATCATCATCATCATCATCATCATCATCAACAACATCATCATCATCATCAGCATCATCAGCATCGTCATCGTCATCATCCTCCTTCAGCGACTTTCGAGAGGTGCCTTTTTTTAACGACGTACACGGTAACTGTCTAGAATGACAAACATAAATAAAACAAATACTATGGTACAAAAAAAAAGGGGGCGGGAGGAGGAGGAGCAAGGGATGATGGGATTGGAACAACCTGATGAAACCAGCACTGCAAAAAAAAAAAAAAAAGAAAGAAAAAGAAAAGAGAGAAGTCGTCGTCCGTGGTCCCGCGGGTTCGTGTTCTGGGTGAAGGAAACAGAAACCACAGTCACAGTCGTGTCCATCGTTCATCACTGTCAGGGACCAGGGCGACAAAACAGGAAGGTGGAGGGCGGGTGGGGTGAGCTTGTCTCCATGGAAACATCCTCCGTGGACGAGAACGAGCTGAGTCGCTGTCATCAACCCGAGACAAAAAAAAGAAAAAAAAAAAAGAAAAAAGAAAAGTCTTTGACACTGTCGTTTTTTTTTTCCTTCTTTTTAAATATTTTCTTAAATGCAGTTTTTTGAGTCGTTTTGTTGTTGTTGTATTTTTTCAGTCACTATATTCTCATCAGAAAGCTTGAAGTACAGTCACACAGAGAAACAAGGAAACAAAAACTTTTATGTCTCGTCTGTCAAGATGCCACTAAAAACAAAAACAAAAACAAAAACAAAAACAAAAACAAAAACAAAAACAAAAACAAAAACAAAAAGGCATTGCATATTTACATCAAGAAGTTTGGGGCGACTCGACTTTTTTCTGGCAGTCCTCACAGTCTTCATACATGAGTGTCTCACGGCTCAGTTTTCTCGTGATCTGTGACATGATTAGTGATTTATTGATACCCTCAGTTCAGATTTAAAAAAAAACAAACCAACAAACAAACGCATGTGTATAAATGAATTTCTCTTATAATACTGACAGGATAAACAGGGACAGAAGTCCGCGTCTGGAGCTGGAAGCCTCGTTTCTGTTAGTGTCTGTGATAAATGAAGTTTTCTTTACTCTGATTTATCCTCTAAAAACAGTCTTTGTATATCTGTGTATCTGTGTGCGAGTGTTTCTCCTTCCGTCAGGGTTCCTGCACCGCCTCCTCCTCGCCGCTCCGTATGTTTCACAGCCGTTTTCTCTTCACGTTCGCGCCTGAACGACGACGACGACGACACACGGAAAAAACGAGACGGCCGAGCGTCAGGAAACAACAACTTTCCAAACTCTTGAGCAACTGCAAACAGGATTTTTTTAAAGACGTGGGAATCACCAGAATTCTTCCTCTTAACCTTTTCCAGATGTGCAGGAACCCTGAGGAGTGTGAACTGGTCTCTGCTTCTCGTTAAGAGCAGGTGACGTCGGCAGTTTTCTCTCCACAAACAAACCAGATGTGAAGCGTTCTCTGAGTCAGCTCTGGTCCGTCTCAGGCCGCTACTGGGACGAGGGGATTTCAGGCTGGTTTAGAAATGTTCGACACAAACTGAAGCTGATCTGCAGAAAACCACCTGAATCCACTTGGCATGAACTTATTTTCATCCAAAATGCAGCAACACTGCGCGACGAGACCTGAGCCGACGTGATTGGACTTAATATATTTGGCTGCAGCCCCACTGGGGTCCAGGGTCGGGTCTCGCATACCAGGAAGTGGATCCGTGGAGACCTCTACTCTGCTCTCGGGGGGTGGAGGACCAACAGCTTGTTTCAGTCTGACTTTGTCTCTTAAATAAATTCAGAAGCTTTACATCAGATTAGTAGAAGACACAACTGAACCGAATCCAGATCCTCCATTTTGGTTTGATTTAGCGTTTGTGTTTCTGTCCAAAAACGTTTTTCAGTGGCTAAAAGTCAGAAACACAACGGAGGAAAACTCTGAGTCCTGAAGGAGAATTTGTGAAACTGCCTGTTGGACTGATGAGGACACTGAGCTCACGTCCTCCGCTTTGTTTCCTGGGAATTTCCACCCTGGTGTAAACACTGTAATCTATTTGTGTTACAGGCTGATCACAGAGCTTTTCGTCTGGATACAGAACCGCTCCAAAGTCTGTCCAGCTGCTGAGTTCAATTCAACGTCTCAGTCTTCAGCTGCTCAAATTTCAATAAAAAACTTTTAAAAACTTTTGACCAGAAGCTTAAAATAAATTCAAATTTGATAAGTTTAAGGGCAATTAATGAATGAATAAATAAATAAATAAATAAGAGAGTCAGGATTATAGCAGCACTTAGATTCATCCTTTAGGGAGAAGAGATTTACATCATATAAATAAATATAGAGCATCAGAGGGAGCTATCTGTAGAGAAAGCTTCGTAGCATAAATAAATTAAAATGAAAAGAGGGGTTTGTACACAGCGCATGTCGGAGATCAGTCGCAGGGTCGAGTCGTGTGGATTCACCTGCCGCACAAACACACACACCGAGTCTGAAACACTGGATCTGGTTTGTTTGGAGGGAACTGCCGACGCCAGCACGAAGAGCTCACACCTGCTTCCTGTGTGTGTGTGTGTGTGTGTGTGTGTGTGTGTGTGTGCTATGACAGCATAAGGTTGACCCCCGTGTCCCACATACATACAGTACATACATACATTACATACATACATTAAGCCACGTTTCCCTGTGTAAACATCCATTCCACTAGTCCTACAGCTACGATGAGGAAACAGAAGAGCGGAGGTGAGGAGGAGGACGAGGAGGAGGAGGAGCAGGAGGAGGGAGAGGAAGATGAGGAGGAGGAGGAGCAGGAGGAGGAGGAGAAGCGGTGAGAAAGCAGAGAAAGGCCTCGTTCCCCTGCCGGCTGTGGAAAGCTGGAGCGGTTAGCTGAGTTTGAACGCGGTTGTGCTCTGTGGCGCCTGAGTGAACTGTGCAGTTTCTGGCAGTTTAGTGTTTCCTGTTTCAAAATAAAAGTAGAACTTAAAAGTAAAGCGCAAGAAAAAAAAAACAAAACAGAAAATGGGTTAAAAAAAAAATATGAGAGCGAAGTAGTAACACTGCAACGATGAGAGGAATGATACAGACTCGTCCATTCTCGTTTCTGTCTTTGTTTTTTTCTTCTCTTGTGTTTGAACCTGTCGACAGTGATGTCATTGCCATGGGATTGGGGAATGTGCGCTGCCATGGCAAATGTATGCGAAAGAAAATCTTTTTTTTTTGTTTTGTTTTTGTTTGTTTTTGTAGTTTTTTTTTTTTTTTTTGAGTGAACCACGAGCCATGCACTTATTCTCAACTAAGAATGACCCCTCACAACCCGAAACCCACCCGCCCTCTCCCAAAGAAAAACACCCTGTCGGTATGATACGAAACATCTGCACACGTAAGGCAACATTTTTGGTTTTTTGTTCCCTAAAACGGCTCTTCCAAACCAAGTGCAAAAAGTCAAAAGAATAAGAAGAAGAAGAAGAAGAAGAAGAAGAAAAGGGCAGAAACGACAAACAAACGAAAACAGATGAACGCAACCTGGGTCGACAACTGAATACTGACGGAGAGAAAAAAATAAATAACAAAAACATTGCCTTCTGCAGTAAATAGCGCTGAAAATGTAGGAGACTTATTTTTTTTTTTTTAGTGTGGGGAGACCGGCTGGAGTCTATCCCACTGTGCAAAAACCTCTTTTAAAGTCCCTAAAAAGACTTTTCCCCCGTCTGCGAGGAGGCAGAGAAGGAGAAAAAGAGGGGAGACTGGTATTCTTTTTCCTAAAATGGCTACGTGTTTTCCTCAAAATGGCCACGAATGGGGACGATACTGGCTGCCGGGCCGGAGCGCTCACTCCCGCCCGCTGGCTGAGTAGGAGAACTGTGGGAAATGAGGCCTTCGCTCGTTGTCCGCCGCGTCCATCCCGTCCTCATCGTCTGCGGAGACACAAACAGGAACGAACGTGAGGCTCAACACTCGGAGATTCGCACCACAGGGAACGACAGTAAAGGTTCATCAACATCTGGACTGAAGTTGCTGATTTGGCAAAATTCAACATCCTAAACTTTGAAGTAAATTTATTGAGTTTTGTTCTTTTTTGCTCAGAGCAACATCTGTCTACATCAGCATCAATACTAATGACGGTTAGAAATATATTGTGAAGAAAAACTAACAAACAAATAATAATAATAATAAACTTTCTTACTTACAGTAAATATAAAACAGCTTTAAGATTCTCGTGGGACACTAAAACCTAGCTTGATTTTTAGCCATGTTAGCATCGTTAGCATCTTTATGGTAAAAACAAAACAAACCAAAATGCAAATATAGAATTACAGTAAGTGTGAAACAGTGTTCAGATTCTCATGGGAAACTAAAACCTAGCTTGAAGCTTGACTGTTAGCCCTGTTAGCATCGTGGCTGTTTCAGATGTTCATGGTCTCCAGAGGATGAACCCTCCTGACTTTAGGGAACATCTGACTTTTCATTTAGAGACACGTATTCATTCATTTATTCCCATCAGCCTCAGCTGTACTTTGTTGTTGGTGCTAATTAGCAAACTGATGCAAACTGTTAGCATTTAGCTCAAAGCACACACATCGCAGAATCAGAAACAGGTGGGAATCGCAGACGTTTAGACGTCCTTACATTTTTCCGGCGGAGTGATGGTGATGGTCTGTGCTGTGAACTCCTCGTCGAAGTAGCGTGTGTCCGTCTCCGAGGTGACCTGGGGCTGGAAGGGCGGGACCAGCTGGAACACAGACAGGAAGCAGGTGAACAAGGTGAGTTTTTCTTCTACAGCAGGTGGCGTCACTGTGATTACCGAGTTGGTCTGATGAGGATTAATGATCAATATTTGTCCATTACACCGGCAGCAGCAGGAAGTGGAGAATTAACACCAGCTGCTACAACAACTCTACTGAATACAAATGATCATATGGAGGTTTTGTTCTCTTCTAAATATAAAGATTAGGGCGGAAGCTAATGATCATTTTCAGTATTGATTAATTTGCTGATTATTTTTTCCATTATATCAAATAATCCTTCAGTCTATGGCCCGTCAAAAAATATGAAAAAATACCCATCAAGCAGCAAAGTTTCTTATCTGAGCAGCTGGAATCATTATTTTTGCTCAAAACGTTACAGAAACGATTTTTTTTTTTTCTGTCGATTGACTAATCGATTGATCATATCAGCTCTGGCTGTTTATGATAAAAAATGATGCCTCGTGTCACTTCCTGTTTGAGGGAGTCTGGAGGTTTGTTTACTCCTGCTATGACTCAGCGCAGCAGTAACTCTCCAGATGAAACCGTCACTCTGTTCCATGTTCAGTTGCTGCCTGGACACAGTCTGTGTTTTACCAGAGAGAAGAACTGGAACTACAGACTGTTTGATGGTGACGTTCGCACTTTATTTGTTTGTTTTGTTTATTTGTTTGTCAGTGGGATTAAGCAAAAAACAACTGAACCAACTGGCATCAAACTTGGTGGCGGGCTGGAGCGTGGGCTGGGAATAACCCGTTAAATTTTGGTGTCAAACTGGAGCTATTTGTAAGTTTTGCTATTGCTACATAGCTAACATTAGCATTAGCAGCTGTTTACTTACAACTCTAGAAGAAATGTTGCGAGTTCAGCGTCAAACTTTATTTTCTTTACTCACCAACAGCTGTCTCCACTGTGTTTTGCTTCTATTTCTATCGCTTCTTTTCTGCTACTGACGTTAGCATGCTAACCAGCTAGCTCCGGCCGAGTCAGCCCGTCTCATCCCTTTCCGATACCGAGTCACTGTGGCGTCCAGCCTGCTTTGAAGACGTAGCTGCTCAGAGGACGTATTATAACCTCTTGTCTTGTAATCACAACAATGGCTGACGCTCTTGGCAACACTGGTCAGTAAACAGCTGTTAATGCTAACGTTAGCTATGTAGCAAGAACAAAACTTACAAAATAGCTCCTTTAACATTGTGAGACGGGGCTTTTCTGACCTTTATGTTGCCTATCATGTCAACTATTTATGACTTCACTGTGTTTTATGACAATTATACATTTCCTCTTTCTTTTTCTGTGTTATTTACGACCAAGTCGGATATATTGGAGCTTTCAGCAAAAATGTTTTTCTGTTTCTCTAATAATTAAGACCTGGATGTGTGTGAGAACTGTATTAAAACGGCAGAATCTATTGTCTTAAAAATAAATAAATGAAATAAATAAAAGCCAAATCATATGCAACTCAATCAGGTGGAGTTTAAAAGTCAAATTAAACTAAAGGAAGAAAAAGCATTGACGTGGTGTTCGGACCGTTTCCTGCTGCTGAAACCAGATGAAGATGAGGTAATTTTTTCTTTTCTGTTCTATTTTGGAGTTTTTATCCCAGCCAGACTTCTTTTGAAAAATTAGGTAACCCTGATACCAGAATATCTCAGGTACGCTTTTTGAATAAATTACCACTTGAAGATAAGATGACGTCTAGCAGCTAAATCCTGCTCTCACCTTCTTGTCGTAGACGTCCTGCCAGTCGATTGTGCCAAAGAAACTGTGTCGCATGATCTCCTTAGCGTCATCCGGTCCGCCGCCCAGTCTGTCAACCAACACAGAAGAAGAAGGAGAAGATGTTGAAGTCAGACATCAAACGCCACTCTTATAAAGTCTCCATCAATGGAACCAGAATATCCACCTGCTACTGATCCCAAAATAACCGGCTGGGGTGAGCGAGTTCGCCTCTGAAGCGGCAGTAGCCTCTTTTCACCGTGTTCTTCGTTAGAGACAGAAAACGCCTCGGGGATTATCAGAGTGGGAAATTAACAGCAGCCACCAGCCAGTCTTGTCCAACAGCACTTTCACTGAATACCAATTATCATTAAGAGGTTTTTGTTCTCCTCTTATCGTGGCTTAACGACGGCTGTTTAAACGGTGAAACGCACCGGGGTGAATTCTGGGATGTACAGGACAAATCATTTTTTTTATTTCCTGTCCTGTGAATAAGGATCCGAGCAGGTTCAACAGGCCACAAAGGATGATGGATTTCCTAAATGTGTTTCGTGAACATCTCTGTGTCGTATTCGGGGTCAGGAGCTCAGATTTTTTTTAATCTGAGCTCGTGGGATTATACATCCCATCAGCCCCGGCGACAACACGGGTTTCCCCAGGATAATGGCTGCTTGGCCTGCTGCCACCCAGACCCTGGTAAATGGTGACAAGTGCATTAATGGATGTTACTGTCCTTTCATGGAAATTAAATTCTAATAAGTTGAGTAAAGTTCAGGAATCAAAACATACTGATACGTTTCCCGTCCTCTCAGATATTTCTACCACGAAGTCTGAAGTCTGTTCTTTCATCATGATTTGGGGAAAAAAAGAAAAGAGATGAACCCAGATGAAGAACGACATGGACTCGAAAGCATCACCCGGGCGCCGCCTCACCAGCGCTAACTGTGACTGTGACGTGGAGTTCTGCAGCTCAGTCCAAACAAAATCATGAACCTGTCCTCACTTCTTCTTTACAATGGCGTGCCGTGTCAGCAGACAGCAGGCCTTTGGGAGAAAACCCCTCATGTGATCCTTGCGTCCAGCTCGTCAGGGCTCACGACCTCCTCCTGTCGGTTGATCGAGGCGCCGCCCTGTAGCTGTTGGACTGCTCACCACCCGCTCACATGGCGAGCGGGCGGCAGGTGCGATGTTCAACCTTCATCAGCTGATAATCAGGTTGCAGAGATGCTGCAGCAAACTTTAATTTCATCCTCTCACAACTTTAAAGTGTCAGCAGGGACGGTGAGGTGTATTTTCTTTTTGGTTTTAACCACAACAAGACGTGAAATGTGTTGATCAGCCTGTGAGTTCACAGCGCTGCTGGTGCTCCTGCTATTTCCTTTACTTGCTGCACAGAGCTGTCGATTCAGATCAGCTCACGCTCATGTGAAGTGTGTGTGTGTGTGTGTGTGTGTGTGTGTGTGTGTGTCTGTGTCTGTGTGTGTGGACGCATAAACTGGCATCAACCAGCACAGTGGAGCTCGGGTCGTTGTTCTCTCAGGAAGTTTGTCTCTTTTGTTTTAAACCAAAAACAAAATAAAAAACAGTGCTTGCTTAATTTTACTTTTATTTTGAAATATTTACTTAAAAATAGAAATCTGCAAACACCAGAATTGGACAGTTTCTTGTTGTTTTTTAATTTGGAAAACTCGCTCTGTTCCTGTTTTTCCATCTTTGGTTTAAAGCAAAAGAATGAACAGCTTGAATGTTGTTAATCAGCTCGTCACATGCGGGTGAGAAGAAGCGCGTCAGGGAGGAGGCCGTCGCCACGGGACAACACCTGCTCGCAGCAAATTTTAAAGAAAAATGGAAAGAAAAACAAGGTGTTGGTGGCGAGGACACTGTCCACGTCTCTGTGATCACGTCTCTCTCCTCTCTGTTTGCCCGGCGACAGTGTTCTCCTCCCCGCACGCCGCTCATGTGTCGTACCGTTTGTTGGGGTCCTTGATGAGGAGTCCCGACAGCAGCGACTTGGCGTCGGCCGACAGGGTTCGCGGGAACTTGATCTCCTCCATGAGGATGAGCTCAAACAGCTTCTCGTGGTCCTGGTTGTAGAACGGCAGGCGGCCGCACATCATCTCGTACGTCACCACGCCCAAACCCCACCAGTCCACCGCCCGCCCGTAGTCGTTGTCCTCCAACACCTGAGAACACACAACACAGACGCGACATGAGTCTCTGCCGTGCTTCCTCTGAGCGACCTGTGAAAACGATGAAGCTCTTTCTGACTTATTTGACATATTTGATTTCCTCTTTCACCTCTGTACGTTAAAATAAACTCCACTTAGGAGGAAGTGAGATTAGTTATTGACATTTTACTTGTAAAGATTTAGAAACGTCCACTTCGGCCTCGGCGGCTGCAGAACAGACGTCTCTGTTTGTAAATTGTAAACGCAGCGAGTTTGAATCAAGTCCCGAAACAAAAAACATCATTTGAGTTCTTCATGTTTGTGTCTGGTGTGACCTCTGACCTCAGGAGCCAGGTACTCTGGTGTTCCACAGAACGTCTTCATCGTGGCAGTGTCGGTGATGCCTTCTTTGCAGAGGCCGAAGTCGGTGATCTTGATGTGGCCGTCTTTGTCCAACATGAGGTTCTCCAGCTGACGAGAGAATAAAACAACGTGAACGTGTGTTTTCTTATAAACCCGGGCAGGTGTCTGATGTCTGACTGTCCCCAGGTGTGACAGCAGGTGAGGTTTACCTTCAGGTCACGGTAGACGATCTTGGCAGAATGTAGGTAGTCGAGAGCAGAGACGATCTCTGCACCGTAGAAACGGGTGCGGTCCTCTGAAAAAACTCTTTCTCTTGACAAGTGGAAAAACAGCTGAAAAACAAAAAACACAGGTTCATTCACCTTCATCACGTCTGGTTCGTTCATCCAGTCACGAGTCACTGCTGTTTATTCTCAGCAGAGATCAGTTATAGTCGAATGTGATCAATACTGTGGACATCCGAGTGTTCAGGGGAATATTTGGTACGAACATGCAGTCAACAGTGTCGCTGGGTCGAACCAGAGAGTCGTAATGTTTTTCTCTACAGACACAAATAATAAAGACAAGACGCCTCACACTGTCTCTGCTCATCAGACAGACATTGTTTTGTCTCAGGTCAACAAACCAACCAGTTCACTCTCGTCTGATAAATAACCAGCAATCAGACTGAAACAACACGTATCACTGCGATCATAAATATCCTTCAAGCTCAGGTGGCGAGGTCCACGTCACCACGGACAAACTGATCGCAACAGCAAAGAGGAGAAGAGTTTCTACGTGACGTTTGGTCTTGAAGATGATCAACACCGACAATAAATTGATCCCAAACTTGATTAAATTAAATGATGCAGAAATCTAATTCCTACAAATGTCACTGAGCAACCAGCTGACGGACTCGCAGACGTTCACGATGGTCTGCAGAAAGAAAACATAATGCGGAAACACAAACGAGGATATTTGTTTGTTTGTTTCTCCATATACTTGAGAGAGACTTCTAATTAAAGCTCTGCACCATCAGTGGTCCAGTCCTGACCAAACGACTGCTGGTCATGTGACTAATAAACTGATATCATAAATACAAGTTTGTTTCTTCACAACAGAAGTTATAAAAAGACTCACGAGGAAATCTGTGTGTGAAGAGACACTGGACTTCAGCTCGGGCTGCTTCATTCGTGCTTCGTGATCATTGGCTCGGTGGCAATCAGCTGACTAATAACATCCAATCATGTCCGTGCGGGTGGTCATTAAAACCTATTCTCACTGTTGCTGCGTTGATGCTAACGCTAAAGCTGCTGCGGCTCCCTCCAGCTCATGAGCCGAGCCGTTGATTTAACCGCACAGAGAGCGGTGACTGCTTCCTGCTAACGCTCCGAGTCGCACAACAGTCGTCAATAATCCTTGAAAATAACATCTATCAGCATTAAAAACAACTCAGCGACCTCTCACCTCTCCTCCGTTGACGTACTCCATTACAAAGCACAGCCGGTCCTTAGTCTGGAACGAGTACTTCAGAGACTGAAACACAATATATAAAGTGGTTGTTTTAACTCGGCAGCGCTCAGACGTTTGTTTCATTATTTTTTTTTGAAGAACAGAAGCATGTGTGGTCTGAATCCTTCCAGCTGTTATCTCTGATATCAAAAGAGTCTTTGAGCCGAAGCTTCTCATTTCTAAACTGGGTGGACATTCATCCTGACACAGAACTCACACAGCAGCAGCAGCAGCAGCAGCACAGGTGTGTCTGTGTGCAATGTTTCCACACAGTGATACTCACAGTTAGGAATGGATGCCGAGTGTTTTTTAATACCCTACTTTCTGTGAGTGTGTGAGCAACTTCATCCTGCGAGGAAGGAGAGAAGAGGAGGAGATGAGTTAGGAAACAAAAGTGACATGATGTTTATGCAGCGATAATCATTTACAATATTTCATTACATGCCAAATATAAGACAGTGAAGTTAAATCTTTTCAATCCAGTGACAAAACTGGCATCTGAATAAAATTAGGATTAAAAATGTTAAATTTACAAATCTTTACAAACAACAAACAAAAGCTGGCAAACGTCGGAAAGACCTTGGCTATAATGACTTCCTTCTTCAAGATCTTCATGGCGTAGTAGGTGCCGCTCGCCTTCTCCCTCACCAGAATGACTTTCCCAAAAGTGCCTTTGCCCAGAAGCTTCAGATAGTCAAAGTCATTCATTGTCTGGACAAAGAAACAGAGGCAGGGAGTGAAGAAACTGGGTCTGCCACATTCAGTACACTCTCACACACACACACACACACACACACACACACACACACACACACACACACACGCACACATGCACACACACACACACACACACATCACACTCCTGTTCAAAGTTAGACAGCACTCACTTTACAAGCTAAGCAGAAGATAAACTGGATCCGGATGATTTTGTTTCTATAAGTTGAGTGAATTTAAAGCTCCTCCAGTGTAAAGGTCTGTGTCCATGTGTAGTGTGATTATAGATCAGCTCTAGCTTCTATATTAATACTGTGAAAGTATCAAAGCCTCAGTCCACAGAGAAATGCACACAGCCTGTATTCAGAAACTGAGCCTTAAAACCAGCCGTCAGGACTTCTGGAACTTTGTGATGTCACAACAAAGCAGTCACCAAGCCCCGCCCACCTGGACCCACCATCCAAACCTTGCAGGATTTGGTTTCTCTCAGTGCTTTTACCTGAAATCTGCTTTATATTTATTGGATCACTCAGAAAACAGTCAGCCAATCAGAAGAGAGGCTCAGAGCCTCCTCTCTTCTGATTGGCTCACCGACCTGTTGTTACTACAGCTCCAGAGAGAAGCCTGAGAGAGGAGATGTAAAACTACACTGAGATGGTTTATATTTCTTCTGATGGATCAACACTTCAAAATAAAACACAGAAGAAGAAAACATGGAGCTTTAAGTGACACAAAGACGAGTAACGTGCCGCCGGTCACCTTTCGTTTGTAGTGGCTGATGGAGGTGTCCATCTCCTCCTCGTTGACGTTCTCGATCTGGGAGGTGGGGCTGCACAGGATGCCCTCCTCCTCCTGCTTGGCCAGAGACTCGGCGACCATCTGGATGGCCTCCGCCCACTCGTCCCTGCAGGACACAGCAGCAGGTTCAAATACCAGCGGGAGACGTTCGTGTCTTTTCTTTAACGTGTTTCTTGCACATGTGACTTCGGCTTCAGACCAACTACGAATCATCAGAGTTCAGCTAAAAAGAGAAACTGCTAATTAAAACTGTAGTCTTCATTGTTCTGCAGTGACACGTGAGTCCTGACCAAACGACCTCTGGAGGATGTTATTAGCCTTTTTCTGTCAATAACAAACATCAGGTAACAAGTCATGATGTATACGTTATATTGTCTTTTGGTACGAAACCCTTCAAAACTTGGCGTCCAGCCTCAGCCCCACACCCCTGCTTCCTGTCTTTCTTCTCACTGTGTTGACTGACTCCTGTTGTGTCCACTGAGGAGAGTTTAACACGGTCTGCTTCAGGACGGAGAGCTGCAGATTTATTCGTTTATATTTATTTATTTTGCCTCTTATCCACAGACATTCATTCTTTTCAGTTCTGAATTTAAGTTCATCTGTTAATTCAGTTTCGGCTCTGGTTTTCTTTTCTTTAGTTTCTTTCTTTCTTCTTTAAAAAGCGCTGACCTGAAAACTAAATAATTAAACTTAAGAATAACGGGAATGATCGACGGCTGGTCGTTTTCCCTTCATCATTAGCTTAGAAAATAACAGCACTCAGTATTTCTCTGGATATTTTTAGATCTGTTTTTCAAGCCTGATTTCTCCCGCTGCTAAATTAAGCCTGTCCCAGGGTTTCTGCTGCTTCACCAAGTTCAATTTCAGACTTTTTAATCCCACACAGAAGACAAGTTCACACCTGTCTCAGTCATTCCAAATGTTAAAGTATGATGGAAAACCAGGAGGGACAATATTGGCTAGAATGAATTATTATTACATCTCATTATTGTCTGGACTCCCCTGGAGTATGAAACAAACAAGACCAGGTCCGAACCTCGAACAGGACCGGACCGCGTGAGGACGTAGTTCAAACTGAACAGCTCCCTACATGTTGCCAGGTGACTTTCTACGATAATTAGCATATTCATGACATCATCACATCATATTTGCATCCTGCCCAGTCTCAGCTGATTTCAGCTCTTTATCTCTTCTCTCCTCCTCCTCCTCCTCCTCTTCCTCCTCCTCCTCCTCCTCTTCCTCACATACACTGTTTTAATACAGTAACTCACAGTAGAGCCGTTCTCATTTACGTGTGTTTCTGTTTCTGACTTGTGCACTGACTGCATTCAGATGTGGAAGTTTGAGACTTGGAGTTTTTAATTAGTTTAATTACTGTGTTTGTGAGTGCGTTTCTTTGGCTATGGTGTCACACACAGTCAATGAACTCTGCTGTGTTTTTTGTACGTTGGCAACAGAACAAGTGGCTCATTAAGACGACATGTTAACCAGCAGGACGATACCGGCGACTCTCTTCTACAGGAAGTAGCAACGGTTTGTCCAAAAAGATACCAGATGTGTTGCTAAGTGTTTTGTTTTCAAAATAAAAAAGAAGGTAATTAAAGGTCTGAAAAGTCGGTTAAGCGATCAACAAAGGCCCCTGATGATATAATAAAAACTTTTTGTGCTAATTCAGGTGCTGCAGGTCTGATGGTTGTTCTTTGAGGCTTTTCGACGCCGTTCTGTCCAATCACATCAACAACAAACTGAAAGCGCTGAGGAAGAGGAGGACGAAGGCTCACCTCTCGTCGGGCGTGTCGACATGAAAAGTCCTCTCGATGACGGTGGTCCACTGCAGGCAGCGGATGATGAAGGTGTTCGGCTTGGGCCGCTCCGTCTTCATCAGCTGACATTCTGCGGGTCACAGAGAGAGAGAGAGAGAGAGAGAGAGACTACGGCGTCACACAGGCGTTTGTTTTCAGCGTGTGAAGTATACGAGGACGTGGCGTTGGCGTCTTACTTGCTACAGAGAAGTTGTTGAGCGGGTAGGCCAGGTCAGAGTCCTGCGGTTTGTCCTTGTAGCCGATGAAGGAGCCGTCTGTCTTCAGCAGGAAGTAGCGCGGTCGCCAGTTCTTGATGTACTCACCTGTGGGGAGGAGACAGGTTACATCCTGCTGCACTCACCTGTGTTTAAAGCTGTGTGTGGAGGAATGTGTGTTGTGTTGCTTCAGCCTGATGTTCAGACTCCACTGTCAGTTTCAGTTCATTATTCAGTCTGACACATGATTCAGTGTTAATGTTCCCGCTGACGTCATGCTGAGCTAACGAGCCGTGGCTGCGGTGTTTGTGGCTGTTCTTCTGACACAGTGCGATGACGCCACGGCTCTTAATTCGGCCTACAAAGCTCTGATTGGCTTTGCTGTCGTCAATGAACACAACACCTACTGAAAACAACCCAGATCTGGGCAGCGGCTCAGAGGCCTTTACCCAGGCTCTGCTGGCACACACGTTTTACAATCGCTGCATCACATGTTGACACACTCCAACAAGAACAACACGAGCTCCTCTTCCTTTCCTTCATCCGGTTTGGACAAAGCTGCATCACTAAGAATGCATTTTAATCAATATGAAACAACAGTAACACAGTAGCAGGGCAGTGTCGTGTCAACCATTTGCAGGTTTTAAGTCTTTTATTTTGGTAAATTTATGCCTCTGTGAAAAGTTAAAGTGTCAAGAATGAAACAAGCTCTTAAATATAATGTGCTGCAGTTGTTTCTTTTAAAGCAAACATATCACAACTACAGTGGTGAGCATGGGTTTCATGGTTTTCATGGGTTTCATGGTTTTCATGGTTTTCATGTCTTAATTTCACATCTATTGAAATTCAGTTGCAAACAGCTTCAAGATATGAAAAACAAAATTCATATTGCAATTATTTTGGCAGATTTTGCGAATTCAGTTGGACTTTTGCATTTAATTCTCTCTGAAAAAAAATAACTTTTTAAACTATGTTGTAATTTTTGTGAAGTCTTGTTCCTCTACGTCTGGACAAGATGATTTGTATCTCGGCTGGTGTCTCGTCAGGAGAGAAAACATCAACAAAACCACACCTGCTGTAATGGACCACACTGGTTCATTTTCTGCTTCATATTGTGGAATAAAATAAGTTCAGAAGTGCAGAGCAGGTTTTACACTTTATAAACAAGACTTCAAATAATCCTCTTTGCTTTACATTTTATTTTCTTCTATCACCAGCTGTTTTGTTCCTTTAATTTGAAATTCATCCAAACATCTGTTTCACCTCCAGCTGCTGGTGACTGCTCTACGAAACACGGTGCGGCCATGACGTGTTGGTTCCCCCCCGACGTTCTTACTCATCAACTGACACCAAATTCTGGATACATGTCAGAGTCACATTAGCGTTAGCATCAGAGCTAACAAAAGAGCAAGTTTCCCCGGAATCAAAGTGCGTCTACATCAGTGACCAACGGCTTCAGCATCTCTCTGTCACGGATCCGATGACTCACACAGCTTCAACACAACAGAGTGAGGAAGGTGACGAAGACTTCAACACAGAGACAGAAACCAGACAGACGTCAGCGACTGTTTCTGACTTCTAACTGCTCCACTTATAATCCACAGTTTGACTGGTCAGACAAGAAGAAGGACGTTCATACAGTCACTGAATCACCTGAGCTGCAGATTCAATTGTTTTCTGTTGTTTTACAATGACGCCGCGACGGTCGTGTTCAATAAAACACAAATAAAGTTTATTCAAGAAGAGCAGCAAATCTTTCCTTTTGAAAACGTTTGACATTCGTTCAGATTAATCACTTCAACCAATTACCAAAACAGTAATGAGCTGCCAGGATACATTAAGGTGAGGAACGTGAAATAGTACCAGCAAAGATGGTGATTGATCAATCATCAAGACTGTTGATTTATTGTCTGGAGATCAGCTTATTGATTAATTGACTGGAGGCCTGAGGATGTTTGATGAAAACATTCGTACTCTCCAGAGGTTGACCGTTAGCGCTACATGGACGCTAGCCGCACATCAGGACACACACGCATGAACAACACAATACACATTTCTGACATCGGCAGAGCTGATCAACAGTGTGTCAGGAAACATCACCACCATCATCATCATCACCATCACCACCATCATCATCATCATTAGACTTAAGAAGTGAGGAAGACTGCGAGCTAGCATACATGGATCTAAACAACGCACGATTGTTTCTGTAAACGTTTCATGAGGAACTGAATCTGTGTGTGTTCTGGTGAGAAACACTGAAACCTAAACGTTTTCTTGGGTTTCAGCTCGACGGGACACAGCGGCGCGACCCGCAGCTCAGGTGGTGGAAGAGGTCGGCCATTAAACAGGAGGTCGGTGATGCGAGATCAACCTCCTCCCCAGAAACAATGTGTGAAAAGAAGTGGTCCCACCCCCACACTTGATCTCCCATCAAATCAACAACCTCTGACTGTTTTTGCTTTGTTTTGGTTTAAATTGATCCCTCACTGTTTCCTGTTTCCTACATCAATGGGAAATACATCACATGAAAGAAAGAAATATTCAAATTCAGTTCAGTTTCTCTGGTGACCCCCCCGCTCCCCTCAGGATGAACTTTTCTTTGATGGTTCACATTAGTTTGTGAATATGATCATTTAAAAACCATTTCTAGGAACTGAAACAGGTTGAATATCTTAGTTTCTACCAACATAAACTCTAAAGTCAGGAACAATAATGCTGCTCCACATTTTCATTTCTCTAATTTCTCAAAAACTCAGTTTCAACATCCCGCTTTCCAAACCGTCCTGAGTTGTGTGTGAACTCTGAGTTTTGCTGTTAAACAGCGCAGAGAGCTGCTCGGGGCACTTTCTGTGAGACGGCTGTTAGGGCTGAATTATAAGAGCACACAGAGGTGCAATAAACAATTCAGGGACTTGTGGGGGCCGAAGAGGAAGGAACCAGAGTGTTAGGTCATCCTCTGTATGCTCATAGTGCCACAGAGAAACTTCCCCCTGTCTGCCAGCCAACAGGCCTGAGCTCAGACCAGACAAACACACCTCCAGCACACACACACACACACACACACAC
>NW_019525032.1:118290-118684 GCF_002814215.2 Seriola lalandi dorsalis | reverse complement strand
TTTTTTTTCAGACTTTACTCTGTTATTAATTTATTTAGGCTTACCAAACTGTATAGACCCCCTAACCCCCCCACCCCCACCCTTCCTGTGAATGGATGCTTTGTTTGAGGATCCTGGTCCCAGTCTGGATGCAGGCCTACATAGACGGGACTGCTGCTGCTGCTGCTGCTGCTGCTGCTGCTGCTGCTGCTGCTGCTGCTGCTTTGCATTAATCAATTACAATCTGTGAAATAACAATTCAGTCCCACGTAAGAGGTCTGCCAGGGTCAGCTATGAGTTGAGACTATTTGTGTGGGTGTCGGTTTCCTGTCAACAAAGGACAAAAATGACAAAATATAACAAAAACAAAGCAAGAGGCAAAATAAATAAAGCATTAATAATGAGAAACAAAATT
>NW_019525032.1:111549-118256 GCF_002814215.2 Seriola lalandi dorsalis | reverse complement strand
CCCCCCCTCTTGTTTTTCTAACGACGACACAAGCTGAAACTGAAAACTGGTGTTAGTCCCCGAGCAGCCTTCAGAGTGAATCCGTCTGGCTCGGCGACGTGGCGCTCAGACGCTGTCGAGGTTACGAAGACGACTCCTCACTTCGACTGTCAACACAACCCACCACACAGTAGCTGAATCAGCGTTTCACATTCTTTCATTCTAAAGCTTTTTGATCAACATCTCTGTGCAGCAGTCGTGTTACTGTTTTTCTGACGACGAGACAGTTGATTAATACAATGATACACAGTGAAAGATCAATAAGAGACAGTTTAACCAGCTGAGACGTTCAGGTGCAGCAGGGTCACCTGCTGTGTCTGTCCCCGCTCTGACCGCCCCGTACAGAAGTGTAATATATCACATATATGTCCCTTTAACAAGAGTGATGTCATACATGTCACCTGCGAGGGGATGTATCATTATCACATATGAAGATATAAGTTTAATAATAAGAGAAATACCCACAGTAAAATTTGTATATGAACAAATATTTAAATATCTATATGATGAATTTTTATATAGTATAACATGTTGCAACCATAAATGTTACTGAGACATATTTAATTTATATTTGCAAGATAAAACAACACATAAAAAAATGGTATGTTATTCCATATGTTCATTTATGTTTTTCTTATTAATTAAAAGTTTTAGCTTCAAGAGTGAATAGATTTTTTTTATGACTTGCAGCAAACGGAGTCGAAGCAGAGACTCGCTGCTCAGGACGTTTGGACCCATGTGGTTTGTGTCCTAAACATTCTGCTTTCACGTCGCCCTGATAGATTTTAAATGTGTCGCTCGTGGACATTATCGTCCCGCGACGCAGCGCAAACAGAGAACACGCTCACCGGTGCAGAGGAGAACAAAACCATCTTCTTATTATTATTAGGTTTAACTGTTTGATTTCAGTTGCTCGTAAAGTCAGACACACAAATTAAACGTGGATGAAAAATTTATATTTCCAGACCTGAATTTCCTCTCTGTCTCTGCTGATTCTATCAAAATAAAGGCACAAAACCATCTTGTTCAACACCCTCAAACTGAGCAGTTCAGTTTAACTGCATGTAAACTGACGACTTAAAAATACCACACAGCTTTGTCTTTTCAAATTTCACCGAATGGAAATAAGATATATAACAACAGAGACACAACCAGCCTGATACAATTATTCATTTTCACATGAATGAATAAAACAGATTAGGTGATAACAGTCGGTCCTGTATCATGATGGTCGCAGGTTCAACACCTTCAGCAGCTGAGGTGGTTCATCTGACTTCAGAGCACACACCTCCACCTGAACTCTGCACGAAGGAGTCAACACACCATTCAGATTAAAACCCGAAATCTGACCATCAGAGAACGTCTGAGAACAGGCGTCATCTGTGGCCGAGAACCTCTCGTTTTCCATCATAAAGACAAATCTAAAGCTACACACACACACACACACACACACACACACACACACACACACACACACACACACACACACACACACACACCAGAGCGCGTCAAACATGTTTCAGTGATGTTTGCATTAAATCAGCTTCCTCAGTGTAAAAATAAATAAATAAATAAACTACAGAAGAGGAGAAGTGACTTTGAAGAAATGGTCGGGGTCAGATCATGTCGGCCATTTTTACACCTTCATCTGACGGAGGAGTCAGGAACAGCAGAACTGCTCCACCCTGCTCACAGTGATCACACCTCGCTCTTAAATACAAATGTACGACGACGACATGTTTAACACCTTGACACGTGTCAGTGCAGCTACTCAAGAAAATCAAATCATGACGTCATTAACTCAACTAATACTTGACGTTTACGTCGAGCTTTGCTGCAAAACTTCAGAATCAACCAAAAAAAAAAATTGGCCGTCATTTAATTAACATCAAGAAATCTCACGAAAAGACAAAAAATAAAAGTCTGTCTCTCCAAACCACATTAGTTCCTACTGAAGACATAAATATTTAATGACAGCTCACAAATATAAAGTTTCATTTTTAATAAAGGCTCAGTTAATTTCCTGAAGCAGCTGCTCGCTGCAGCTTTCAGCAAATGTTACTGAAACGGGAGGAAATAGGGAACTATTTTCAGCAGCGGATGAATCCACATTTGGGGCTTCACTGAGTATTTACAGCAGCGGGACGGTGTGTGTGTGTGTGTGTGTGTGTGTGTGTGACTGAGTCTGAATAAACTAGAGTGTGTGTGTTCATGGTGATGATTGATTGAGTCAAATATAATAAACCATCCTCACCTCTTTTCTGGACCCAGCCTTCCTTGACGACGTTCTGGTCGCTCATGGTGGCTTCTCCTCGTCACCAGTCCTCCCAGTTCTCCCAGTGTGGTGACCGTGAAGGGGACAGCTGTTGTTGGGAGGGGCAGCGGGACGGAGGGCTCGGGTGAAGCTCAGTCAGCTGTCCGTCTGACCGCTTGACCTCCGACCTATCCTGCGCCCGCTCTCACCTGACCTCAGATCCGTCCGTGTGCTCCCTGCTGGGTTGTATGAATCTACAGTGTCTCTCTCTCTCGCTCTCTCTCTCTTTGCCTCGATCACTTTCTCTTTCCTCCTCTCACCCGCCGACCCGACCTCACTTCCTCTGGCTGTCTTCTGTCTTTCTCACCTCTTTTTAGTGTTTTACTCCCTTCTTTCTCTTTCTCTCCCTCCTTCCTTCCTTCCTTCCTTCCTTCCTTCCTTCCTTCTCACTCTCTTGCCTCACAGTTTTCCTCGCTCCCTCGTTGTCTCAGACTTCTTCTTCTTCTTCTTCTTCTGCTGTGTTCAGGCGCTGCGGTGGTGACTCAGCCTGGAAGGAAACGGAGGCAGAGAAAGGAGAGAAGGGAGAAAAAAGAAAAACACGGATCAGGTCAGTGGATAGTTTCCCTCGCACAGCAAACACAGCAGGCCACCACTCATTGTTCAGAGCCTTAACACACTTCCTCCCTCCTTACCTCCTTCTATCCTTCCCTTACCTCCTTCTCTCCTTCCTTTCCTTCTCAACCAGCGTCTTCTCTTCCTCTCTATCAGTCTTTCCCCAACTACTTTCCCTCCTTCCTTCTTTACTTTCCTCCCTCACTTGGCCTTATTCTCCTTCCATTACCTCCATCTTTCCTCCCCCGTTTTCCTCGTCTCCTCCTCTCCTTCCTCTCTTCACTAAACCCTTTCCTTCCTTTCCTTTCCCAAACTACTTTTCTCCACAAGGGTTTCACCTCCTCTTCTCCCTCCTTCCTCTCTTCTTCACCTCATCATTCATCTCCTCATCTCCTTCTTTTGTTCCCTTCCTCCATCTCACCTCCTCCTTTTCCTTCTTTCCTCCACTAGTCCATCACTACTTAATGACTTCTCCCCAAACTTTTTGCCTCCTCTCCTTCCTCCCTTCCTTCTTTCTCGTCCTCCTTGACCAGGTCTTTTTCTCCTCCCCTTGTTTCCTCCTTCCTCGCAGAAGTCTGGTACCTTCCTCTCTTTCTCACCTACTCTCCTTCCCTTACCTCCTTCTCTCCTTCCTTGTTTCCTCGCACATTCACCATCTCCTCCTATCTTTCCTTTCTTCACTAAATCCTTTTTCTTTCCCTAACTACTTCTCTCCACAAGGATTTCACCTCCTCTCCTCCCTCCTTCCCATACCTTCATCCCTCCTTCTCCAATTCCCCCATCTGTTCTCACATCATTCATCTCCTTGTCTCCTTCTTTTGTTCCCTTCCTCCATCTCACCTCCTCCCTTTCCTTCTTTCCTCCACTAGTCCATCACTACTTAATGACTTCTCCCTAAACTCTTCGCCTCCTCTCCTTCCTTCTCATCTCCCTTGACTAGGTCTCTTTCTCCTTCCTTGTTTCCTCCCTCCTCACAAAAGTCTGGTACCTTCTTCCTTCCTTCCTTCACAAGTACCTACTCTCCTTCCCTACCTCCTTTGCCTCCTCTCCCTCCTCCTTCCTTCCACCGTCATAACCTCTTCATCATTCTTCCTTCCTTTGTTATCACCCTTCCTCATTATCTTTCCTTTTCTCTTTCCCTTGCTTCCTCCTTCCTTACAAAACTCTGGTACCTCCCTGCCTCTTCCTTTCCTATCTCCTCTTCTCCTCCTTTCCTTCCTTCTCACTTTTCTTGACTGGCTCCTTCATCCTCACATAATTCTTGTACCTCCCTCTTTCTCCTCCTTCCTTCCTCTTTCCCCTCCCTCCTTCAACAGCCACTACTCTCCATCCTTTTCCCTCCTTCTCTCCTTCCCCACTTCCCTTGCCTCCTCCCTTTCCTTCCCTGTCCCTCCTCCATGACTCCTCCCTTCACTTCTCCTCCTCCGACTTTGTTTTAATCGATTAACCGTTTCAGTTATTTTCCGAGGAGCTACATGGAGCCGGGAACCTGTTTCTTTACATTTCCCACATGGAGGCTGCGACAGAAGCCGTACTCGCTACGACAGCTGCAAAGTGTAATCAATAAATCGATTAGTAGATCGACAGAAAATAAATCAGCAACTGTTTTGATAATCTTGTGTTAATTTTTCTCTGGTTCCCGCCTCTCAGATGTGTCTACTTCCTGGTTTCTTTATTCAACAGACTGGGTTTCGGACTGTTTCTGACCATTAACAGACAAACAACAAGTTGATAAATCTAGAAAATAATCGACAGATTAATCAATAATTAAAGATTTGTAGATTTATCTTCATCTTTAGAAGCGACAATCATTTGTGAAATACGATGTTGCCAACATCTGCGATCTACGACTCAGAAATGCAAATGTTTTGGTGAAACAGGCGCCTGATCAATAATCTGAGTTAGACACGGCTCCCATTAAAAAATACACGGGGGGGGGGCGGGGGGGGGTTGTTTCCCTACACCTGACTCCCCTTTACCCTCTTCTGCTTCCTCCCTCATCTCTTGTCCCCACTTCCCTTGTTTCCTGGTCCCCTGTCATCACTCCTCCTGCTTCCCTCTTTTATTCCTTTCGCTCTAAAACTTCCTGTTTGACACGACCTGATCAAGGCGGGAATGTTGCACCTTTATTCCTCCTCACTGTTCTGTATAAAAGGTACGCACATAGAATTGGGGGAGGAGGGGGGGAGGCATTGTTGTTCCGGTATTAATCCAGCAGCGGAGGTAGACACAGAGACGGATCGATGTCTGTGTAAAAGGGAGGGCACGGCGGGATGCTGTCTAGAACCACACACGGGGGACGGCGTTACACCGGCTTGTTGGGTTCAGTGTAAACAAGTAGAGATGGATGGACGAGCTGTCGACTGACCACCCAGCACAGACAGACAGGTGAACAGCAGACAGACAGGTGAACAGCAGACAGACAGCGACAACGTGTGAACTCTGAACGCACCTCTGTTTGTCTCTCCTAAAACCACACCAAGGTCCCAGCTCAGTTATGACAGATCAATCAGTGACTCCTGAATCTGACTCCAGGTCTGCACCTATTGGTTCCTCAGATTCTCAGAGACTAATGTGACGTATGAAATCAATCTGTGTTTTAACGGAGGCCCAGGACACCGTCTCCAAAATCAACCCTTAGATGATTGTTTTCAAATTCATCCTTAAAAAGCTGAAGACTGAACAACGTGTTGTTGATTTCCTGTTTACAGTGTTAGAGCCTTCGCACACACACGCACACACACACACACACACACACACACACACACACACACACAACACAACAGAGGTGAATCTCACTTTAAGATGCTCGAGAAAACCGAAGCAACCAGCTACGAAATGTTTCGCTGCCTCACGGTGATCAACAAAAACAATGACTCAACAACTCAACCCATAACGCACTGCAAAAACTCTTTTAATACACTCAACATTCACATTTAAGTTTTCCTATATATATATATATTTACTGAAGAATTTTGTAATTTCTTATACAAATAGTGATCTGTGCGCCACTGTTCGCTTCCTGCTGCCAAACCCAAAAGTCTTATATTGTACAGAGGGAGACGTTTATGTTTCCGTCACTACAGAAAAAAACCATAATAAACTTTACTTATAGAGCACATTTCTAAAACAGGGTTTACAGAGAATACAAACAGAGAGGAAATTATTTCCCATAAGCAGATGAAAACAGTGAGGACAGTGAAGGCCTGAGCGGTAAAATGTGTTTTTATAGAAGAGACAGACTCATCAGACCTGAAGTCTTTGTGGAGGCTGATCCACAGTCTAGTCTCCTTGGTTTTCACTCCAGAAGACTTTAGAGCTGCACTTGTGGACCTCAAGGGTTAAAAGGTCTGAGCTGTAGCTAGCGTCTTATCCTGGCTTTAAAAGTGACAAGTCAAATTTTAAAACGAATCCTAAAACTGACCTGCAACCAGTGCAAAGATACTACGCCGGGTGTGAGGTGCCGTTGTGTTTCTTCTTTTGCTACAGACTGAAAAAAGTGACTTTCATTAAAAAGACAGGATGACATGAAGGCATGGATAACGGTGTCCAGGTCTGCGGAGGACAGGAGCGGCTTGATCGATAGAAACAGGACGACACGGTTGAATTTATACGACCAGAGAAACTAAGGTTGATAAAATAAAACATGAGATAGTTGGAGTGTGAACCAGGTTTAAGGGTTAGAAACATCCGCACCAATGAAAAGGATCTAAACTTGAACTGTTCTCCTCTCTGCAGATCTAGTCTTTTCCCGACACCTCTACACGGTCTTTAAAACTTCCCATTATCACGCATTAATAAA
>NW_019525032.1:107880-111529 GCF_002814215.2 Seriola lalandi dorsalis | reverse complement strand
CTTTAGAGCTGCACTTGTGGACCTCAAGGGTTAAAAGGTCTGAGCTGTAGCTAGCGTCTTATCCTGGCTTTAAAAGTGACAAGTCAAATTTTAAAACGAATCCTAAAACTGACCTGCAACCAGTGCAAAGATACTACGCCGGGTGTGAGGTGCCGTTGTGTTTCTTCTTTTGCTACAGACTGAAAAAAGTGACTTTCATTAAAAAGACAGGAATTTATACGACCAGAGAAACTAAGGTTGATAAAATAAAACATGAGATAGTTGGAGTGTGAACCAGGTTTAAGGGTTAGAAACATCCGCACCAATGAAAAGGATCTAAACTTGAACTGTTCTGTCTCTGCAGATCTAGTCTTTTCCCGACACCTCTACACGGTCTTTAAAACTTCCCATTATCACGCATTAATAAAGATATTTTCAATATTCATAGGTATTTATATATGGCAAATATATGCTAAATGTCATCACAACAGTTGTATCGTGCCTTACATGAGACTAAACTCTTCATATGCGTCAGTAATCGTGTCAGGTTTTACAAACAGCCAGTCACTTGGACAACAGATCCGTGAAGCGTCACGTTAAGATCATTATCATCCCGACGTGATTCCGATAACAGACGAAGAACAATATAATACTGCTGCCCAGCCGAGATATAAAACAAACAAAAAAAAAAATGCAGTGACAACACTTATTATATTTTTCTGACGCGCTTCTGTCCCTTTTGTAAATCACTCTGCATCTGTGTCTGAAGGGAGCTGCACAAATATCTGGTCTTTATATGACTTTCCAGGTAAATGTTTCCCTGCTCAGTCTTACCAGTAACACGGTGAGTCATACACCATTGTCTTATAACAAATCACACATCACAGAACTGCCTAGATCACGTGATAGCATGTGTACCCCCCCTCCTATTAGTATTTTATAAGTAATTAAACAATAAAACATGATATATTTTTTAAAGAAAAGTCTCATTGAGGCTGTTTTTTTTTCCCAGTAGCATGTTAGCATCTCCTCATGGCTGATCTTTCCTTTATATTTTAATGCATTATGGGTAAAAATGAATAATAATTTGTCAGTTTATCAGTCTGAGCTCTAAGAGAGAGAATATAAGATGCTGCACAGGACTGAATGTGGCTCACAGCTCTCACAGTCACCATCAATGGAAAGAGCCGAGGCTGGAAAACAAGTGTGAGCCCTCCAATGACAACAAAAACAATGGCTGACAGGAGCAGCCGCTGTGTGTTTCAGAAGCCGGGTTCAGAGCTGCGGCCCTCGGTACCACAAACACCACCCCTCCCCTCCCTTGACTGTCTGTCTGTCTGTCTACCCGCCCTCCCCCCTCGCCTCCCCCACGTCTCTGATTTATTGGCCATGATTGGGTCCTGCACCGCACACAAACAAACAAATACTGAAACAACAGCTTTTGTTTCAAGGGCGTGTGGTGTCATTATCTGTTACATAACAACATCCGCTCGGCGCGCTCCATTATGTTTTAATGGCGAATAAAATGTCTGGCAGTGACTCTTGTACCGATTAGTCACCGTTAGTGGCGATGGAAGAGCCGGTGTGAGGCGGCGGGGTCAGGGGGAGACGGTTGTGTAAGCCAGGCCGGCCTGTGATGGCTCGGCTGGAGGAGCCAGGGATGCTAGCGGGGAAGAGGGTGGGGGGTGAGGAGGGGTGAGGGTGTGTGTATGTGTGTGCGTGCGTGTGTGTTGGGGAGGGGAGGGGAGGGGGTGATGCTACAGCTAATGTTAGCCGGCTGGGAGGCTGGTTAGCATAGCAGGCTGGCGGTGGGGCCGTTTGACGGGAGGTTATTTTCATCTCGTTTTATTTATTCAACTCGGACAGAGACGCGACGCTGTGTTTTTGAAGGGATTGAAGAGGAGGAGGAGGAGGGGTGGTGGTGGTGGGAAAACGGGGAAGGTTGGGGTGTCGTTCATCACGGAGATGGGCCGAGGCCAGACGGACGGTACCGTTACCGTTACCAGCCCTCCCCTCCCTTCTGCTGCAGCAGCAGCAGCAGCAGCAGCAGCAGCATCCCGGCGCCGCATCCCTCCCAGACAGGCGGATGACGAAGCAGCAGCAGCCCGCTAACGGCAGCTAGCTAGCGTGCTAACCTCCGCTCCCACCCGGAGACGAACCCGCTCACCGTGCCCCCCTCCTCCTCTTCCTCCCCCCCCCCTTAAAAAAAAACGACGACCCCAATCCCGCTACGTCCCTCCCTCCTCCTCTCCCTCTTCCCACAAACAATCCCCACGTCCACCCGAACACCGATAAACCACATTATTAAAATTATTTCACCTGGCAGTCGAAGAATGACAGGGATGCCCCCTCCTCCTCCTCCCCCTCCTCTTCTATGGGCACTGGAGCATCCGACGGAGTAACGTCCCTCAGCGGCGAAAACAGGAGGAGGACAGCGATGGATCCATAGCCGCCGAAGACCGTGGAAGCCGAAAAGAGGAGGGTTTTTTTTTTGTGTCTCAGACAGACGAGAGACTGCGGCGGCAGACAGACACACACACGGACAGACAGACGGACCCGCTCGGCTCCTGCTCCCTCCGCAGCTCCGCAAGGAAACCTCGCTCGGCTCCGAGTCGGCGCGTCACGTTCAGCCGGATCCGACTGGGAGGACTCCTTGCCTCGTTCAGGGGCTGTCGGAAATCTGCGCGTTCACGCAACCGGTGACCCAAACCAGCCGGGAAATGGGAACACATTCAGGGGTCACTTTGTCCACGTCTCTGAATTAACTAAGCCATTCAACGAAGGCACTGAAATCTGAGTGCACCCCCACACAACCCTCCAGCCTTAAATAATTTAAACCAGACATTTTTTTAAATTCTGAGATTAACAGGATAGTATCATCATTGTGACATACACTCAGTTGTCAGTTTATTAGGAACACCCAACCCTAAAGTCACCAGATTAATCTGAGGAGTCATGAAATGATTAATGTGAGCGGAAAGGGAAAAAAAGTTCACAAATTTGTATTGAAACAGTTATTTGAATGAAAATCTGAAGTTTGAAGGGGAAATCAGTCTGTGGTGAAAATACCTTTAGTCTTTAAGCGTACATTATACTTTATACAATGATTATGTATGAAGTTTTAATCTGAAAAGTAACTAGTAACTATATCTGCCAGATAAATGTAGTGGAGTGAAAAGTACAATATTTAGAAGTAAATAAATAAATAGAAATACTCAAGTAAAGTACTTGCAGCCAGACAGTGTTTAGATTTTTTGCTTGAAAATTAATCCAAATGATAAAAAATTAAAATAATTACAGATTAGTTTTCTGTTTGATCATCTAATCACTTAATCGACTAATGTCTTGAGGGACGTGTCAAGATTTACTGTGTGTCTGGGTCTGTACGTCCCTCTGAATTCGGAAGTAGGAGTTTACGGGGAGCACCTGAATGCAGCATCTCTCTCCTCATGGCATCCAGGGCTTTTGTTGTCTCTCTCTCTCTCTCTCTCTCTCCCCCTCCCTCTCCCCCTCTCTCTCTCTCTCTCTCTCTGTGCTGGATTTATGTGTCCAGATTCAGTTCAGTTATAATTCACTTCCCTCTGATCCCCAGCAGATATCTGCTCTTCCTTTTATCGGCCTGTCTCAGTCTTCCACCAAAACACTGAGGATATTTCACACACTGACAATT
>NW_019525032.1:95563-107860 GCF_002814215.2 Seriola lalandi dorsalis | reverse complement strand
CTGCTGCTGCTGCTGCTGCTGCTGCTGCTGCTGCTGCTGCTGCTTTGCATTAATCAATTACAATCTGTGAAATAACAATTCAGTCCCACGTAAGAGGTCTGCCAGGGTCAGCTATGAGTTGAGACTATTTGTGTGGGTGTCGGTTTCCTGTCAACAAAGGACAAAAATGACAAAATATAACAAAAACAAAGCAAGAGGCAAAATAAATAAAGCATTAATAATGAGAAACAAAATTGTATTAATCGATTTATTAACTGTTTGTTGACAGAAAATATCAATTTCAGTTTTGTTTATTCGTTACATTCTTCACACGTTGAACAGTTTGACATCTTTAATTTAAATACTGTGTTTTTTGTCTGTTGGAGAGACAAAGTTTAATACGACACCTTAATCATTTTTGACATTTTATTTATTGGTTATAATGAAAATTGATGCTAGTTGTGGTTAGTTGCATTAAAAAACATACTAACAACTTTTATTATTCTTGTAGCTTTTTCAGTAGTGATACTAAAAATGTGGAGTTTGTCTTGATGTTGTCGTTACAGATGAAAGGTCACGAGGTTCATCCTCTGAGGAGCATGAATGTGCTCAGGACGTTCCTTTCTAATCCGCACATTAAATTCTGATATTTTATTTGAGTGTTTTCTTTGAGTATTGTTTTACCAGCTGCTCATTTACAGCATTTAAATGGTTGTGTGTTTTATTGTATTGTTTTTTACCTGTTTCTTATCTGAACCTCAGACTGCAATTCAAGTTTCCCTCTTGGGATTTTATTATTATTATTATTAATCTGAATAAATTGTGTTTTGATTATGATTAAGTTTGATTTTTTGTTTTTGTTTTTCTGTAACAAATGATCTGAATGTCTTGTTGTCTACACCGTACCTGAGCTTGGTCGTGTCAATAAAGCTATTTGGATTGAACAGAGAGAGAGAGAGAGAGAGAGAGAGAGAGAGAGAGAGAGAGAGAGATTCAAGTTACCAGTGTCAGTTTGCTCTGTTGTCACGGTGTCCAGTGTTGGGTTTCTGGGCTCTGGACCAGCAGAGACAAATATCTGCAGGAGAGAGGAGACGAGAAGAAGAGAGTGACACAGCAGATTACTGCAGGTGAATAAAAAGAATCCAGTAAACTCCACATAAAGAAAAACCAAAGAAAAGAAGAACTGCAGTGATCAGGTGTCAGCCTCAGACTGACTCCAGGTGACTCACCTGCAGGTAAGTCTACAGGTAACTCTGCAGGATGCATGAAAAATGTTTAAAAGATGGTGAATTTATTATTTCTATAAGTAAAACTGTTAATAAAAAGTGGTTTTATGTCGGTTTTACAGTAACTACATTAAAGAATAAATGTTGTGTGTCATGGTTTTAAATCAGTGTTTCCTCCACTGTTTAATTACAACAGTCAGTTCGGACCTGATTAAACTTTTGACCATTTTTAAACTTCCTCTTTAGCAGCAGAGCTAATCTTGCTGTAGCTGCGGCTCTGAGAGGAGACAGGCTGTTTGTGATGACTCTGCTGGATCCTGACTCTCACTTTGAAACTTGTTTTGACTTGGGGTTTTTACGAATTATTACATTTTAATTAAATATTTTCTGTACATCTAGAAATCTCACCAGCAGCCTCTAGAGGCCACGATGCTCATTACACAACAAAATACCAAAGAGTGGGGACAACACAGCACAATATCTGCATATGTTGAGGTTCTGTCTCTCATATAAACAAGAGTCTCTGCAGATGTGTCAACATCTGTGTTCATCCACAGGACGCCCTCAGACTTGAGCTGCTGTGGCCTCAGTCTGGAGCCTGAGTCTCGATCCTCTCTGGATCTGGTCTTGGTGATGTTGGACCCGATCGGTCAGTGATGGCGGGATCTGGTGTCGCTCTGAGGCTGCATGAGTTCAGAGAGTCTCAGGACTCCAGAGACGCTGATGCACCGACCACATTAACACCAAAGTGAGTGAGTGAATTAAACCTGGAGGCAGAGGGTGGAAGAAGCACTAAGAGCTTTGACTCAAGTACAAGTAGCAGCTGCACAATCACAAATACTCTGTTACAAGTGTATTGATACATTCATGTGTTCATCACTTTACTGCTGCAGCTAAAGGTGTAAAATTCTTCATACATACACCATAATATATTTGTTGATTATACTTTGTTTTATGAATTTGAAACTGCAAAGTGGTTAGAGAGTAAATCCCACTGATTTGGGGAATATCCACACTGATGAAGAGCTTTTATTTTGAATGTTTTATTCCTCGTCTCTCCAGGAAGTCGCGTCTGGGCAGAGACGTACATGGGTTATACCCGGGACAGCTGGGTAGAGTCCATACTGTCCACTCAAAGGACTGTGGGTAAGAGAACGAGCGGGTGTTTTCACCTGAAACAACATGAATGAAGATACATGTGATAATATAGAAGTACAAGCATGAATGGATTACTGCACTTGGCAATGGGTACAGCCTCAGAGGTCAGAGGTTACCAATACAAATCAACGCAAAATGAGTGAAGATCGGTACAAAACATCCACGAAGAGAAACTTAACGAGTGTGACACAAAGTGCAAAATCAGCACACAGACAACAAACAAGTAAATATAGAAACAAACCACCACAGAGACACAACTGCAGAGATTCAGTCTGAGGGTGTGTGTGTGGTCTCATAACTCAACAAGTTTAAATGTCAGACTCACAACAGCATCTACTTCTGATTCTAACAAAACCTGTGTGTGAAAAACACAGAGCTTATTCTGTTTAACAGACTCTTCTAAAAGCACGAGAACAAGATTTAAAGACTCACTGACAGTCCTCAGAGGCCGATGCTGTTCAGGGACCTTCAGTATAAATCTGCTCTGAAACTTTCAAAGACAATCCAGTCGTTGCATTTTCGTTTTGTTCAATAGGAACATTTGAACACACCAGGCTGTTAAACTGTACGGGGAATTAATATAATTTATTTAAATATAATTATTTGTTAGGAGTTCAGCTTGACCAGGAGTTGTACAACACCATCTATTGGCCAAATGAAAGAGAAATGAACAAATCTAATCACAATCAAAACATCCTGAAAATAAAATATTACCATCTGATTTTTTGTCAACCTGTTGCAGCTATAATCTTCAAAGTGGAAGATCTCAGTCCCTCCATGAGTCTCCGAACCATCAGCATGAAAACTACCCGCGGAGTTTTGACATCCAGACCCTGAGAGCGCTGACTGTCCTCAGCCCTGCTGCCCCCGGACAGCGCCCCCCTCAGACGGCCTACCAGGAGGACTTTGGTCTTCAGTCCCTTCTCCTTCCTCAGTGATGCTTGGATGGAAATGAATCCTTCACACACCACCATGTTTTCACACCTCCAGTTCATCTGCTCCGCTCCGATTCAGTCGATGACTTTGTAAACTTGTGGGTTTGGTTTGATTTCGAACAGAGAAAAATTCAAGTGAATCAAAATGCATCATTACAATCCAGGTGAGAACGTTCCCTCCTGTGATTGGTCAGATTGTCTGGCGGGCAAGTGTTACCCTGTGGTACAGGGATATTTTTAATATGAAAGGTTACAGGCTGTCTTAAGGGGAAATGATGAGCTGTTTTTGAATGAATCTTTTTGAACCTTTCCTTGATTATCTACCAGCAGACTTAAAAAACTTCCCTTTAGGGTCTAAATTCACGTGTGTGGAGCGGACCGGAGACAATGTTTTGTTTAACCTCATTTGATGTAAATTTCATGTAATTCTTTTTCCTTTCTCTTTAATTAATTATTTTTGCTTTATTACTGCTATTCAATCTCAAGTATTGTTAATATTTTATTTTTTAATTTTTTTAATTAATTATTCATTTTATTTATTTTTTGTTTTATTTTATTTTATTTTATTTTATTTTATTTTATTTTATTTTATTTTATTTTATTTATTTTATTTTTTTTTCTGCCTCTCTTGATTATCTGGGGTGGGGGTATCGTATGTTGTTCTGTTTGTTTGAACTCAATAAAAAATATCTATAAAAAAATAAAATAAAATAAAAAATAATAAATTGTCTGGTTGGAGCAGGGAAGTAAACACAGGAGGAAAGTTACAGGAACTGTGGAGCTCAAAATTGTGAGTTCTGAATAACTGCAGTTGTTTGGGAATATGCATCATTAAATCATAATAAAGTGCTTTAGATTGGGTGCAGCATTATTACCTTCCTTATATCTGCATTAAGCATACACTGTAAAAAAAAATCCAAATTCTATGGAAAATGACTTAGTTTTCTAACAGTAATTTTCTATTTTTTTAAATTGTGTACAAAAGTCTGTAAAATGACAGAAATTATATGTGAATTAACAGCCAAACTTCTACTTTAAGCATTATGCCAATAATTGTGAATTACATTTATTTCCCAGTTTTGTAAAGAACAATTACTGTATTATTTATACAGTATTTTCTCTGCTTTCTTAATTTACATACAAATCTATGTAAAATGACTATGTAAAAAATGTAGCTTGTTTTTATAAAGGTTAATGTCGATACGAACACTTTAAAGATTTTCTCAGTAAATTCACGGTGAACCTTATTAGTTTTACATTTATGTGACTTCTACATTCAAACTTTGTAATTCTGGATGAAATGTAACAAACTGTTGCACTGTCCTCACTTAGAGATTGAGCTTAACTTGACTGATATTGACACATTTGATGCATAAAAAACATTTTAATTTGCTTTGACAGCATATAAATCACAATCATGCTTTCCCTTATACTTACATTCAATTTGTGCCGTACAAACGTTTGTATTTGCCCATTTTGCATTCAGGCCAGTAGATGTTGCACTGTTCACATGAAGCATCAAGATATAAACCCTTTGTGGAACCACTTTGCTGAGAAAGTAAAACCTCAGACGCTCTGGGACTCACATCCAGTACCAGGCAGTTGATTTCTGCAAGTAAAGAAGATACAACAGCCCAGGAAATTTTACTCACTGAGTATTTCACTTACTGACTGTGGACTTCTCACAGAGCCAGGTGTCAGTTCACTGCCTCCATGTTGGTTTCTAGCATCTGTATATGATGTCATGGGCTGTCTCCCCAGTCACCATACGTTGGCAGTCTTTATGTTACGATCCAGCTAGGGGAAAAGGGAAGCAACATAAAACCAGGTGTTATTAGTAAATCAAATTTATTGCGTAACCAGGAGGGTAAATAATTAAACAAAAATACAAACAAGGCAAGAGGATAACTGAAGTAGGGGAACAGGAGCCAACAAAGAGCCTAACTATGCGATTCTAACCAACCCAAAAACAAAAGAAGCAGCACCCCTGTTCCTAATGTGTCCAACAGTCTTTTTCTAAGAGTGTGATGCACAATCAGAATTTAAACCTAGCCCAGTCCCCAACAATCACAGCATCTCAAACCAAATCACAAATTACACACAAATGTTCACAAAGGCGGTACTGAGGCGAGCTGCCTATCATGTCAGCCGCCACTAACGATGTGCGGCCGGGCTCTTAAACTCTCTTCCTCTGATGCTGAAACGGCAGCAGCTGTGGTGAGGACTGACAGGGTCATTGCTGCACCAATAGGAGAAGCCGTGGAGTCGGAGGCTCCTCCTCTCTGCTCCAACAGGAACAAGTAATCCATCAGTTAGTGTTAAAATGCCCGAGCTTTGTGCAGCAACAAGCTGTAATAACAAGAACAATGGATCTGTCTTTTCTGTTATACATGTTATAATGTGTTTTAAAATGAGTTCTGCAAAGCGAAGGTGACGTCACCGAACTTAGTGTTAACAGAGACAGCGGGTTGTCAATGTCGGTAAGTCACGGTCACTAAACGATCCCGTTATATCAGTGAACTGTTGTGTCTGGACGAGCTGTTAAAGAGCAGAGCAGCGGACGAGTAAGTTTGGTTCAGTGTTAGTCGGATAGTTTTCAGCTCTAGTTCATTTCATTATTGATGACAGGAGTCAAAACATGTTGGAATGATTCTGTCTCTGTCAGAATAAAGAACATGACTGAGAGCTGAGAACCATCATGACATGTGCACCTGCACAATGACTCCAAACTGAGTATTAGTTTCTATTCTATTGTTATTTCGTGTAAAACGGTTCAGCAGACTCTTTATTACAACTGCGGGAATAATGTATTTTCAGATATCTGTGATCATCTAATCAGAGTGCTGTTTCTTTTGTCTTTTTCTCCAAACTCTACAATATGATATTGATCTGATTTCTCTCTATTATAATGTTTTTTCCGTCCAGCCAAGGTCTGGATCTTTGGGGACACCTACAACCTCTTGCACCACCTCCACCTGCAGTGTCCACACATGAAGATCTTCTCTTCCCAAACATAGACACAGTGTCTTATATGATGATATAGTATTTTTTAATGTAACACTTGTGGTCATAACATTGTTCAGTCTGATCAGCTCTGCTCTTCCTTGTTCCCTTCACCCTCACTGTCGTATTACAATCTCTGCCCCATGTCAGTTCAATCACCTGTCAACAACAGCAGAAATTAAGTTGCAGGTAAGATCATCATCATCATCATCACAGCACATTAGAGAACTAAGGATGTCCATGCAGTCTCCCTTCAACCAGATGAATGGAAACTAATGTGCTGCTCTGTACATGAGGTCCTCCTTCTGTTGGCACAGATCACTCAGTTTTCAGTGTGGAAACCTTTCAAATGACAATAAAACACAAACACTTGAGTTAAGATGCGGTGGGTCACAGTTAATCACAAATATCGATCAGCTGTCAGAATAGGTGCATGAATGTCTGCTTCAGTTGAGGACTGGTTTGAATATTAAATGAACAATCTTCTATATGACAAATATTTGTCTACACATTTTGTAAACGTCACGTTATCTTAACTTAAACTATCACGACGTCTTGATGGACAATGTATTAACACACATTAACGCTGCACATTACACTAACGCAGATCAATTAAACTGGGTCACATGTGGAGAAACACAAACCAAACGTCGTTAGATTAACGTCGATTAAATTCACCTTTTTATTGGGCTTTGACTGAACACCTCCACGGGCTAACCCAGGTTGACACAGGTTATCAGCTAACTCTAGTTTAAGCTGGCTAGCTTGGTTAGTGTGTCAATCACGCGGTAGCCACTCCCTAAAGCCACTCTGCTTTAACGTCTATTTTCTTTTAAATAGGACCATAATTAAAAAAAATGACCATCATGTTGTTTTGAAGAAAACTTCAAACTAGAGATTCAGACCATAAACACATAACGAATCAAATTTGAAAATACGTGTTGAGTGGGAGTGCTGCTGCTGGGTGTCTGCACTCTGCACTGCTACTCGATCTTCTGTTTCCTGGATGATTTTATATCTGATAAATTCTTAATTTGAGCGAATTTGAGTTGTAGGGTTTTAATGGAGAACTGGAATATTAGGAAAGGTCTGTCGGAATCTGTTGGTCACCTAAGAGAAGTTAAGTGAATTTATATCCTGCAAAAATATCAGGTAAGAAAACATTTACTCTATTGTTTTTGTGACGTTGTTGGAGTTCATGTCGTTTATTTTGGATTAAATAATGCTATAGACGGATAAACGAATGTCATTAAGTATATCTGTTTATACTGCGTCATTAACGTGTGTTAAAGTGAAAAGCTAACCGCGATTAGCGCGCTAGCCATAACAGCATTTTATTCAATGTAGAAGAAGCTAATTTTACTGTGTGTTGCTAATATGTGTTAATATCTGTGGATCATTTTTCTTTTTCTTTTTTTTTATTTCTAAACGGCCTCACTCCTGCCATTTGTGATGATTTTACAACTGCAGTGGCATCATTTGGCCACAGGAGGGGGGTGTTGTTTACATGACTGTTTTGTTTTGACAACAGCTGTATTTCAAGAGCTTTTTTCTGTACTTTTTTTTTTCCTCACAGAATTCAGAGACCATTTTCATCTGTAAACTGGAGAGTGAATATTTTATTCAAATATTTCATTTGAATATAATTGATTTATTTCCTCATCTATTTTTATTTTATATTATTTATTTATTTATTTTTTTTTACATTATTTATTTTATATTTCTTATTTTATAATATTTTGAATTTCCTCTAAGGGGATGAAGTATCTCTTATTATTATCTGCATTAGTAATTACAATCTATCCTTGTGCTTGCTTGTTGGATTACAGATCCATCTTGTGGCCAAATGATGCAACTGCAGCAGAGAAATGCTGAGTGACTGAGAAGAGTATAATTAACACTTTAAAATATGCTTTCCTCATTTTAACATTATAATTGTTCACTTAAATTACATTTTCACTAAAAATACCAAAGTATTTACAGTGAGTACAATCATTCACTGAGCCTGGTGTGTGGTTATACTCTCCCTAACAGAATATAACTTCCTTAAGATGTGAGACAGTCAGTGATGTTTTGGTGCAGTGTGATCTTTTACTGACGACAAAAGCCCTGTTATTTATTTTATTTTTATGTTCTTTCTCTTTCACGTGATTCACAGCAGGAAGTTCTCTGATGACAAGTTTGGTTCCTGCTGGTGTCGGTCAACAGCTGCAGAACCTGTTTTCATGTCATTCAGGTAAGTGATGTGTTCACAGGTCAGGTATTTTGTCAAGTTTATGAAAAAACCCGGTGTCCACATATGAACAAGTTGTAATTATTATCATTATGAATTTAAAGCCTGTACAATGTAGAGATCTGGTCGACTTTAAAACAAACAATAAATAAATAAACATAATATCTATCTGTTTATGTGTCCCCCAAGATTTATTTTGAAAGGAGACTGAAAAAGTGACAAAGGAGAATCACAGAGTATAAATATCTTGAAGAAAATATTTATTACTACGGTCTATTTATTATTTAATAATCACATTTTATTACTACTTTTAAACAGTTTTAATTTGCATATCTTTTTTTATCGGTTGTTTGTCTTAATTATTTAATTTTCTTAATGGTTTTTAATTCATACTGATCATTTATGTGTTTGTTTTAATTTGTGTCTGATGTTTTATATTTACACTATCCACATAGGTTTTTTTGTGGCTGCAACTTCCTTCATAATTCATGCTTTGTTTTTTTATGATAACATTTTTTATTTATTTATTTTTTTGCCCTCAGTACTGGAGGTTGGATTAGAAGAAACAGAAAAAAACAACAGCAGAAAAACATCAGTTCTCACAAAAATCCATAATATTAGACATGGATTCTTTTAACATAAGGTACAAACATGCAGCTCTTATTTATCCATGTGCATCCACCCACTTTCCCTGGGTGAAACAATCCAAAACCAAATAAATAAATGAAGTAAAAAATAAATAAAAAACTATAGATAATTCATGCTTTGTGTAGAACATTGTGCTTCCGAAGTGTGTTACGAAGTGTGCTGCATAGATAAAATTTAGCTTGCTTATATTTAAGTATGATGTAGAAAGTCTTGCCAGTAAACTGCAGTAAAAAAGAGAAAGAGCTGCTTGTACAGAAGGAACAGATCGAGCAGAAAGCAGCATGTTCAGGCAGTTTTTCATGTCTGTCTTGGATTATGGAGATGTAATCTACAGAAATGCCGCTGCCTCCACTCTTAAGCCCTTGGATTCTGTCTATCATCCTGCCCTCAGATTTATCACTGGTGATGGCTGTGGCGCTCCCCATGGTATCCTTAACAACCAGGCTGGGTGGTCCTCTGTGGCAGAAAGACGTGATCCGCATTGGAATTTGTTTTCCGCCCTGTATTTACTTCACGATTGGCCCCTATCACAGTGACTGGAGCCTGTCTGCAACTGCTTCCCGTACAGAAATGTAATATATGTCATATATGTCCCTATGTCGAGAGTGGTGTCGCCATACATGTCACCTATAAGGGGATATAGTATTATTATCACATATATACGAAGCACCAAGTAAAATTTGTTTGTAGTTGTTGTTTGTTTGTAGTTTTCTATGAAAAAATTAAGTGTTCATGTGTATTAACATTAAACAGTATATTTAATCTTCATGCAAGTTTATTAAAACAACATACATGTTAAAAAATCTATACATTTATATATGTTTTTCTTCTTGTTTCAGACTTTTGGAAATCCACTGTATATAATATCAACACACACAGTCATGTATATACATACATATGTTTGTATGGGCGAGACGTATATGTTAATATATGAAATTGTTCCAATTTCTATCAGGTTTCATACAAAATGTTTGAACATGGTAGAATGCGGATATGTATATGTACATATATTTCATATTTGTAACTTTAATATTTACACATATATTACATTTGCGTGAGGATTTATAATTAGCTTTTAATTATTTAATTTTAACTACATATTTAAATTGATTTCTGCAGTTTTTTAAATTTTTACTTTTAATTGTTTTTACAGTGGGATTATTTTTGTTTGAAAGAATCTGAGCAGGTGTTTAAACAGGAAGCTCGAGCTCATTTTCACCGTGATCAGACTTCCTGGAGGTATGTACAGTACGCCGTTTGTTTGGTTAGTGACACAACAGAAATAATCCTGACTAACTAGTTATCGTCTCGTCTCCTCTGCCATCTGGCCCGGTGACGGGAAAAACATGGGCACTGCCCCAACCTGCCTCCAGCAGAGGATCACAAGTATGCAGCATGAAACACACTGCAAACACAGCTAACAACCAAATACAGAAACATGTTGCTGTAGCTGTATTTTTATGTGTTTGCTTGTGTTGTTTTCTTCAGCTGCAGCATCAAGCTCTCTCTCTCTCTCTCACACACAGATGTGTATAAGAGACAGTCCCTGTTCCGTCCAGGAAATTATGTCAAAAGAAAAGAAAACTCCGACAGCAGCAGAACAGGTCTGTCCACAGGTCGGACTCATGTTATATAAACCCACACTCATTTGTGATGCAGACTTCCATCAGGCAACAAACTCAGGACACAAAGTCTATCAGAGGACGAACGCAGTAAGAGACACATTTACTTTATCTTCTTATCATTACTTCATTATATAATATTGTTATTATCAATGCTGTTGTTCTCTATCGCAGAATAACTGACAATTGATATTTAATTTTTGCTCTTTTGCTGGAGAAAAATGATGAACGGAAAAAAATTGAGAGATAATTAGAAAATAATTGATAAAAAACATTTTGCAACAAACTGCGAGTGTGTTAATGTTGGATATAATCAAAAGGCAGATGGTGTCCCTGACTTAGTTGATTTGGAAATTACTTATTAATTACTTCTACTAATGAAAATGTGCAAATTGTTCATCTGATTTCTTAAAGGGGTAAAATAAGACCTTCAATTTCAGCAATTAAAACAACTAAAAGCTCATTTAAGCAGTAATTTCAGGGTGTTCCTGTTTATTTAATTTAACTGTCTCTTATTCATCCTTCAGGACTTATTTTTTGAGATGAAAATGTTTTGCTAATTGATTGAGATAAATTTACTTTTACTACAATATCTCAACAGAAGACAGAAAGAAAAGAAAAAAAAATAAAAAAATATAAAAATATCTTTCAATTTTCAGCAATAATATGTGTGGTCATATTTTACTTTTTTTATTTAGCATTTATAAACAGTATATAAACATTTAACGCATGGCTTATAACACATAATCTTGTTATAAGCAGATATAATTTAATTAGGTTGACTTATGTCATGGACATAATGCTGTATAAATTATAAATAGTCTACAATCATATAGTAAAACACAGATGTAAAAATATAAAATGTCTTCATTAAAGAAGTTATAATTGATGACAAATACTGTAGATTAATAAACACATTATAGTCTGATTTAAACTATTTATGAAATGTTTTTATTCTGTCTATAAATGTAGAATAACAGATGTTCCCAGTGATGCTGCACATAAATAAATAAGATGTTTGTTTTTCTGTTGTCCAGGAGGTGGTGACATGATAAGTGTGTGATTGATTATCTGAAGCATCACGCTCTTTTGTTCTTTCCCTCCATTTCCTCCTGATTTACAATTAAGGGAAGCATGTTGTAAGCTGTTCTCGCCACTAGAGGGCCCCATTTACTGTAAACTGAACACTGTCCTCAGAGTGAAGATCAGTTTAAACAAGCGTCTAGGTATAAAATTATTGACCAACACCAGCCCATTCAGAGCCTTGTGTTTTCCCTCCCCCTATCCCCACAGAAGTTGCTGACATGAAGCTGGGTCTGCTGATGGTTCTGGCTGTGGCAGTTCTGGTGCCCAGCCTGTCTGAGGGCCGGATCATCTCCAAATGCGAGCTGAAAGAAAAGCTCGAGGCAGCGATCACCCTGCCCAAATATCTACACAAGCACAAGGAACACATCCTGGCAATAGGTGAGGTTCATAAACGGTGGGTGAGGTTT
>NW_019525032.1:72673-94957 GCF_002814215.2 Seriola lalandi dorsalis | reverse complement strand
TCCAAAAAACAACCAGCAAACCAACAACCACTGAACCAGAAACCACCGAACCAAGCCAGACTACACTGCTATCTCCGTCCTCCAGAAGAAGAAAGCGGGAGGCTGGTGCAATGAGCAATGAATCCATCTCCACAGACATGGTCAGCAACATGGACGAACTGCTGAACGAGGAAGAAAGCAACTTCGACGAGGATGAGATGATGCAGGACGACAACAAGATGACCGAGGAGGAGGAGAGAGATGGGGAGGATGGTGAGAAGGGCAAAGTGGATGAGGCAGATGTGATACAGGTGCCCTGGTCCCTCGGGTATTATGGACTCTTCCAGCTTTCAGACAGCCACTTCTGTGACTCGGGTTATCGCTGGTCCAGAAACAAATGCAGCACCTCGTGCACAGGTGAGACTTACAGCGAAACGAGTGATCACTGATACTTGAATTTTTGCATTTTGCTAATTAATAACTGCTGCTGTTTCCCCCCTGAAGCCTTCACCGATGACGACATAACGGATGACATTGATTGCGTGTTGAAGACTGGTTACTGGAGGTAAGTTCCTCTACAGCAAATTTAAATAATTCATCCAAAATCTATCTTTTGAATTATGAAACACTCCCCTCCTCCAAAAGTGAATTAATAAGAGGTTGTAGTTTGCCTCCTGAAAGAGAATGGCCGTGGCCAACTTGAATACAATTATGCTCCTACTAGAAATGTTTTAAGACCAAGATCAACCATATACTGCATGTGATCGTCTGAGCTATTGCCACTAATAAATAATGGGAAACAGAATCAGCTTCACTGGCCAAATAAATGTAAACTTACAAGGACTCCAGGAGCTAAAGCAACAGGTAACAAAGATAAGCAACCATAAGCATGGACAGTGACATACAGCAGACTGTCTAAACTGGAATTGAACAGTGCACATGGACAGGCAGACTGTGCATGTTTTGGTGGCCATGTTTCTTTTAACCAATAACAGCGAGGACTGAGCCTCTGAAAACCCACCTGGTCACCGGCGACCAATTTAAACCTTGTTCAAAGCAGCTTAAACACTACAAAGATATAAAAGCTTAAACGTTTGTCAATACTGATGTGCTACACATCGTTAGCTCAGATATATTCTCCACAATTCAACTGTTCACTGTTCAATAGTTCATTTTACAGTAACCATGAGCACAAGCGTAGAGTTCATTAAGATTTATCGCAAGATGGCGAACACGGATGTTTTAAAAATCAAAATGTTTTAGTTAAAAGTCTTCCAAGTTGTGAATTATCACGTGAAGTCCATTGAAGACAGTCAGGCTACAACAACAACAACAACTTCTTCTTCTTCTTCTTCTGATTTGATTGGTAACCAGCTTGCAGGTGCATTAGGACTGGAGTGTGGAACATTCTACACAAAGGAAACACAGGAAAAAAACAAACTAAACTCTCTTCATCAACCCTGTGTTTTGAGATACTCAATTAAGGAGGTTCCTAACAGTGATAGTTAGCTAAGCCTTAATAACATATATTAATAAAATAAAAAATATAAATATAAATATATAATTATAAAATTATAATTAGAAGAGAAAAAATATTAAATGAAAGACATAAATTATAACATTTAAAATGATGATTTGTTTAGAAGGCCCTGACGGTAGTAAAATGACAAAAAAACAAAACATAAGTACATGCATAGAATGTACCATAAACAGTTTAACAGCGAAGAGTAATAAAAGTGATTGAATAATAACATTTTAAATATGTGTATGATGCTCACAAACAGTTTTTTGTCATCACACAGGTTTTTGGTGATTAGCGCCTCTTACAAGTGTCAACATACCTTCAACTTCTTCAGCGAGTGTAAATGAGCAGCTGCCAGCAGGACACCTTTATACCTGCAGGATTTTCACACCAACAATGATTTCTACACCTCCAGTGTGACCCGTGCACTTTTACTTCCCGAACATTATGAAGCAGTTTGTTTTTTTTGTTTAATTAATTAGTGACTTTAATTTATTTAACTAATTTTGTTTGAATTCCTCTGCGGATTTGAAAGTAATTTTGTCGCCAAAATCAATTCAACTGATGAAACAAAGAAAACTATTCTTGTATCTTCTACTTTCTGTGATCTTTCTATAAATATGTTTCACTCAGTGTACAGTGTTTGTTTGAGAACATGTTTTCATAGTATCAATGACTAATCAAAGTTCAATCTTTTCTGATCAGATTGCCAATTCTGATGACATACAGTAAAAATAATCACGGACCCTCTATCCGTTCACCCATTCTGTCTGTAACAGACATTAAACTTGTGTCCGGTTTGGTCCTTTCCACTCATTAAAGTTATAATCTGTAACTTTTCCACATTAAAATGTCTAAAAACAACTACAACTATGTTCTATATTTTGTTGACTTGTGTTCTTACATTATCTCAGATTTCCCATCAATTTGCAAACCAGAGAAATCTATGATTTTAATCAAGGTAACGGTCTGTTCCATTTGATCTTACTTACTAAAATCCAGGAAACTGATGGCCTTGAAAAAAGTAACTATAACTATTAGTTTGTTAAAACTGTGTTGTGGTTACTTCATCTTATGAAGTTGTTCCACCTTATAAATGGCAACTAAAGTTAACTTACTCTTTTTAAGTGTAGTACATCAGTAGATAATCAGGTGTCTGACCCCGCAGAGCTCCAACAGGGATCACTATACTGGATTCTGGATTTGGCGGGAAGCCGGTGTAAACGAATGATGGTCAGAGTTCCGTGAAGAGCCGGTAAACGATCCAGGGATGTCACGCTAAAACAGAAGTGAACACAGGATGAAATAAAATTGTGAATAACCATCTAAGTTCTCCAATATTCGAACAAATTAAACACTTCACATACCGGTCGATTGTGAATGTGAATCCAACAGATGAAGAGAGGGAACCAAGGTTTTCCTTCAGGCTGGGAGGAGGCGAGGCACGTTATCGTACACAGAGGTCATTCAATGTTGCTTAACAGAAACAAAAGAAGCATACAAATAGAATTAAAAGCACAATAAGAAAACAGGATAAAAACAATATAAAAACACGGATTATAAAATAGATAATACCTCATCAAAGTGCAAGATTAAAATTGAGATGAATGCAGAGGAAAATTGAGCAGTTTTCAGCTTCTTTTTAAAGCCAGTTAGAGTTTGAAGTCAAAGAGAATTATACAAATTGATTAGCATCACATTGTTAACTTTTGTTTCATCAGGAGCAGCAGATGGATGTGGATGTCAAAAACATGTCAGTTTTGATATTAAACTCTTCATGGAGATCTTTTCCAAACTGAAGTGATGTTTTCTTCTGCTCCGTTTTCATCTTGCTGTTCTTTTTTTTTTTTGCATTGTTCTTCCTTTTGTTGTGTTTAACATGATAGCCGTCCTCAGTGAACCAATGGCCGCCTATTCAACACACACTCTGTCTGACACCTGATCCTCTGGAATGATAAATGTCTTATGGTGACGTGGGAGATAAAACTGTTTCGCCCTCATCTGGTTTTTAGTCTCATTGCCTTTTAAACAGCACAAAGGCGTAGCCTGCACATGAGAAAAGACGTGGTCAAGTGGACGGATCGTTTTTCCTCCTCCGACCTCTTTAGAGCTCGGAAATCCAAAGCTGGGTGTGAGATGTGGCACAACACTGCGCACTCCCAGATCCCCGTTTCTAGGCGTCGTGGGAGCGGCCTTTATGTGTGGCTGAACAAAGGATGTGGGCTCTCTCTTTCTGATTTGTTACTCTGCAGACAGTATATATGTCGTGTCAGGTGTGTTCAGAGTCAGAGCCAAGATGAAGGTACTCGAAGTGTTTCTGCTGGCGGCGCTGGGCTGCAGTCTGACCGAGGCCTGGCTCGTGTCGAAGTGCGACCTGAAGGATCAGCTGCTGAGGGCGACTGATGAGCAGAGAGGGAAGTCAAAGCAGAATGGAGCGGCTGAAGAAAACTTAGTGGCCAAACGTAAGTACCGGTCTCACGTTAGAAACACTACAGGCTTCTGTTGATGGTTTTGAAAATGAATACATGTCGGTTTGAGAGTTTGAAAGCTGCTGTAAATCCTGGACTGAATATGAATCACCATATACAGTAGATCTGTTGTGATGTAAACCAATAGTATCTTATGTATTTCTAGTATTGAAGTATTGTCCTTGACCCTCCCCCACTACTTTCTCTCCCGGTCTTAGGTCTTAGTTTTATTATTTTTTTTTAAAAACCATTTTATGCATATGTACTGTGTGGCTGTGTGTTAGTAGATAACACACCCTCAAATAAAAAAAGATGTCGTCCCTAGAGGAAAGATTAAAGGTCATAGAATCGTCAGGAGTAATCTTCTGGGGAGCAGGAATATCCCAGAGGTTTGTGGAAGTGTGACATTTGTTTTTCTCTTCTCTCTCCGTGCCTTCAGTTGTCTGTAACGTGGAGCTGACATCGGGTTTTAACACCAGCGCAGTGACCGAGCTGATCCCGGGGAGAGAGGACCATCCCCGCAGGGGGAGGAGGAACGCTTCCTTCGGGGGCTTGTTCAGCCTGGCTGAGCTGGAGCTTCCCAGCACGACCCCTCCCCCCGCTCGGGAGCGACGCGGCGCTCAGGAAGTCTGGACGTTGTACGGCATTTTCCAGCTCAGCAATTACCTGGTCTGCAACGACGGCACAACTCCGTCACCCAACATCTGTGGACTGAGCTGCAGCAGTGAGTTTCAGCTTGTGTTTGTTCTGTAGCTGCTGTCGTTTTCAACTTGCATCTTTGCCTTAAACCAGTTTCGTTTTCTCTCCAGACTTGGTTGATGACGACATACGTGATGACATCAACTGTGTGTTGAAGATCTTGGCCTATCTCCTGTAAGTTCAGTTTTTAAATATTTCTTCACAATGGAATCACGAGGTGCATTAAATATCAAACAACCTTACTTTTACTTTTACATTTTTAAATTCATTGTATATTGATTTCTCTTGACTTTACTGTACAATGACCTCAAGGATAATTACACTTGATTTATGATTTTTTTCCTCAATTTATTACATTTTCCATTTCACTGATGTTAAATGTGACGGTTTATTCACAGATTTTTAAACCCGCTTTGCTTAAACCTTGATGCATTCAGTCCTTTCGTTGTTAACTGACATAATAAAGATTCTCCATCTTTAAAAAGTGACACTGAGACAGTCAAGATCGCCTCCAGACATGTTTTAAAACAAATTAGAAAACACTCTGTTGTGGATAATAAATTTCATTCTGATAAGACACTGAAAAATTTCCAGGAATATTTATGAAAATGTAAATATTGTTCATTTTAGAAAGTTTAACTACCCAACACAAATCCTAATTTCATTGAAAAGTCTGTTCTCACGTGCTGCGGAGGCTTCAGGTTTCTGCATCGCACTTGTGCTTGTTGCATATTTCTAGTTGCGAGTTGTGAGGTCACAAAATCCTGTTGAGGATTCAAGGTTGTCAGGAAGTCAAACAACTACGAAGAAATACAAAATGAGTAAACATAGATCCAAAGTAACTACAAAGAGACACAATACGACTAAAAAGAGACAAAACAAGTATGGCTGGGAAAAAAATGACCACAAAGAGATGAAAAACGACCACAATGGGACTCGTATGACTTGTGTCTCTGTGGGTCTTGCTCTATTGAGGGAGGGGTCGGGGGCCTTTTACATGCCTGTTGCCCTGGGGCCCATTGTCTCATAATCTGGGACCTTAATGTTGGACCTTTAAAATCTGCTTTGTATCTCTGCTTTGAAGCAGGCATGCACTTTTGGAAACTCCCTTGCTGCCATTTATACATTTAGACTTTGATCATATGTAGAAATGCAAACAAAAGGCCGAGGTCACGCCCCAAATCAGTGATGTTTGTGTTGCCGAGAGTTTGTTTGGCCCCTGTGATTCGCTGAGGAGCTGAATTCAAATTAAAATGCAGCGAATCAGATCTCTTCTGATTCACATCCTGAATGTTTCCACAGTGAAAATGGCTTCGGGGCGCCCCACTGGGAGCAGTTAAGAAGAACGTAAGTCATATTTGACAGTCCGGTCTCTAAGCTGCATGTGCTGCTTTCGCTAATCAGCCTTTTAATTGCGATAAAGTTTAATTATAAAATCAATACAGTCTGTTTATGTAACAAATTACAACATCTGAATCCCTCCTCCGTTTATTTGCAGGATCAGGTTGATCTTCCAGGAGGAGTGCAGAGACACACAAGCCTCTGAATACTTCGCTGAATGCTCTTAAACTCAAAATATTTAGCGACTATCACTATAAGTATCGTCAGAGCGATTCATCTTCTCTCAAATGAGCTGACAGTGATTTATAGACGTAATAAAGGAAAGCATGTTGCACTCGTTCTGTTTTTGTGTCTCATTTCACAAAGTTTCAGTGTGGCCTGATGAAGGAACTTCCTCCATGATGTATTATTACTAAAACGCATGTTATTAAAGGTCAAAATTTTACACTTTTCTGGTGTTTTAATGTAAGTTTAAGATCCATAAGAAGATATATTTGTGGTTCATCTCAGTGTAGTTTTACTTCTCCTCTCTCAGGCTTCTCTCTGCAGCTCTAGTAACAACAGGTCAGTGAGCCAATCAGAAGAGAGGAGGCTCTGAGCCTCTCCTCTGATTGGCTGACTGTTTTCTGAGTGATCCAATAAAAATATAGCAGATTTCAGGTAAAAACACTCAGAGAAACCAAATCCTGCAAGGTTTGGATGGTGGGTCCAGGTGGGCGGGGCTTGGTGACTGCTTTGTTGTGACATCACAAAGTTCCAGAAGTCCTGACGGCTGGTTTTAAGGCTCAGTTTCTGAATACAGGCTGTGTGCATTTCTCTGTGGACTGAGGCTTTGATACTTTCACAGTATTAATATAGAAGCTAGAGCTGATCTATAATCACACTACACATGGACACAGACCTTTACACTGGAGGAGCTTTAAATGAACTCAACTTATAGAGGGGTCTGAAAGCACAAAATCAACAGGATCCAGTTTATCTACCACTTAGCTGTACTCTGGTTTATGACCAGACATCTACAGAACTAACGACTTCCCCATCAACCTTCATCATCAAACCAAACAAGGCTGATAAGAGGTAAACTACCTTTTATATATACTGTTTCTAGTAACTCAAAATTAATTTGTTACGGATTTAAGCGCTGGTGAAATGATTCATGTGACTCCTTTAAAACTGCTTTTATTGATTTTTGGACACTAGAGGGCAGAATAACTCCGAAACAAGCTGACACCAAACGGACAGAAGCCTGTTTACACATTCAACGGATGCACATCAACATTATCATCCCACTGTGAGTCAGGTTTGTGTCCACCAGCTGAGTGAAAGTCCAACATTCACTGTCTTTTAGCTGCTGGATGCTCCACTATGTTCGCCAGCTGATATCCCTGACTGCGTCTGTTGGCTGTTTGGTGCTGAACCATAGAGTTAAATGTACCGTAAAACTGAAGCTATGAGCTCTACAGAGCTGTCAAGTTGAGTGATAATTAAATAATTATAATTTACAGACAACAAAGTTAGTTAAAAACACCAAATATTGGAGTTATAATGTCTTTTCATGCTGCAGCATTAGCCCCTTATCACACATACTGGCCGCTGGACTTGAGCTCTGGACACAGCTTGGCCTCCAGGTCCTCTATCTTTATCGACTCCACGTCCTTGGAGCTGGAGAGGCTGGCGGCCCGCGTGATCTTGGTGAGGGTTTCTTCGTAAGGTGGAGGCAGGTAGACCATGACAAAGACTCCGTCCGATCCATCGGAGCTGGTGCTGGTGTGGCGCTCTGCGTTCCTGGTGAGGGAGCAGAGGAACTCGGCGCTGCTCTCAGTGTCGTCGAGGTCCAGGGCGATGATGTTGGCCAGGCTCAGCTTGCTGCGGGACCACCGGCGGTAGACCAGACCGACCAGGAGAGCCAGCAGGAGGACGGAGACGACCGGGAGGACCACGTAAACCACCAGCTCTGACTTTCTGTCCTCTCCCAGGTCCAGCTCATTCCAGTTGTGACCCTGTTGATCAACAATAAGGGGATTATTTAAAGGTCCCATATAGTCTAAAGGTCTGTGTCCATGTGTAGTGTGATTATAGATCAGCTCTAGCTTCTATATTAATACTGTGAAAGTATCAAAGCCTCAGTCCACAGAGAAATGCACACAGCCTGTATTCAGAAACTGAGCCTTAAAACCAGCCGTCAGGACTTCTGGAACTTTGTGATGTCACAACAAAACAGCCACCCCTCTCAGCCATGCCACAAGCTGATCCAGTTTAGCTAACTAATGTTAGCTAGTTTCTAACTTTAGCCTTAAGTTACAGTTTAGCTAACTAATGTTAGCTAGTTTCTAACTTTAGCCTTAAATTATAGTTTAGCTAACTAATGTTAGCTAGTTTCTAACTTTAGCCTTAAGTTACAGTTTAGCTAACTAATGTTAGCTAGTTTCTAACTTTAGCCTTAAGTTACAGTTTAGCTAACTAATGTTAGCTAGTTTCTAACTTAAGCCTTAAGTTACAGTTTAGCTAACTAATGTTAGCTTGTTTCTAACTTGAGCCTTAAGTTACAGTTTAACTAACAAATGTTAGCTAGTTTAGCCTTGTAATTAAACTAAATCATCAATATACAAACATTTTACCACCTGACAATGATCTGTAACAGCTTCCCTGCAATTCATCATAAAATAAAGTCCGTAGCTCTTTGGTTTCCAGTCAGATTAACGTGTTACAGATTGAGTGTGACCTTGTCTGAGAATGAGCCGCGGCAGCTGCAAATCTGCAGTGCATTACACACCCTGAGTCTGTGTTTGATCCTGACAAGAAGGGTGAGCCCGCACCCCTCCAGCTGTGAGAGGACAACATGTGGCGGTGCTGCTTACATCCACTCAGAGTGTCCCAAATCCCCCCCGCCTCAGTTTTTCTAGCAATTAGTTAATGCTGCCTGGTTGACCCAGCACCCTGCAGACTCTGCTCCTCTGCAGGACTGGACAGTTTTAATACTCAATCCGTCTGAGTGTCACCCGACGGCTCTCGGTACAAAGTGTCGCTGTTCCAAAAATCTGAGACTTAATGCGAGGCTTAAAAGACTCTCAAGGGAAAGAAAGACAGACAGACAGAAAGTGCTGTTTTGTAAACAGCAAGATGGCTGCCATCTATTCCACTTCACCATTTGGTACATGAACAAAATTATGTCCCAAATATGAAAAGAATCCAAAATCATTCACTCATTCACTGCTCCCTACTCACTACCCAGGGGGTCCAGTGTAGAAGACTATAGTGAGCTCATCTGTAAAATGAAAACACACACACACACACACACAGACAGACAGACAGACACACACACACACACACACACACACACACAAACACACACACATCATAGTGTTGTTATTTTGACATACATCTTTATAACTGTTTTTCTTTTTATTGTCATCTACACGTCTGTCGGTTACACCCTGTGTATCCTTCATGTCACACCTGTTCATCTCATCAATAAAGGTGGTTTTAAAAAATAAAGAAATAAAAAAAACCCACCTTCCTACTGACAGTTCTTTTCTTTCAGCACAAGTGCAATGCATGATGGTATATATTGCTTGGTTAGTTGCCATCGCTTGTGCACTACTTTTCAGGATGCACTAAGAGTCCACTGTTTAGGGAATAATGATTCTCACTGTGCAGCAGTCCAGCAGACAGCGGGAGTATTGGCACTGATGGAGTCATGCTCGAGTTTCTCAGCCTCTTTTTCTTCTATTTTCAGAGGATAAAAACCACCGGCTAATAATATATTTCAAACTTAAAAAAAAAAGATATATGAATATAAGTATATAATATAAATATTCATGAAAAAATATCAAGAGTTTGAAATACACTGTGACCCCCTGGTTGAGCCTCAAACTTAATTTCTGATGTTGGAAACTGTTCATTTAGTAAATTTTTGTAAATATTGAATTTTACATTTAAGTATTTCTTATTGTCATATTGCAGTTTTTCTTTCTTGTACTGTCCACTTTGCTGCTGTGACACTGCAAATTTCCCCAGTGTGGGACGAATAAAGGACTACCTTATCTTACCTTATCTTATTCTGGAGCTTTTGATCGTATCACATGATCGTCTTCTGTGTCCAAAATCAACAATAAACTTTAAATCTCAGCTTTTAAGCCAACACGGGCAGGAAGTCCTTAAAGGGCTCAAATAAAAACAATTCCATGACAACTGGCAAACTGTCTGCCGACGAAGGTCATGTGATGTGATCGAAAGGTCCAGAGAAGGCAGGGATCTTGAGGTGAGATTGTTTTGCCAACATAACACAACACTCTGTGCCTCTTCAGCCCTGCAGCACCAGTGGATTCATCATTACAGCTTCAGGTGTTATTATTTATATTATTAAATATTTATATTAAAAAAAGATATTGATGTTTTACTTGATGGAATAAAACAGCTAAATCCTCGTGTCTAGATTTCAATCTTATGCTCAAAATGTATCAGATAGTCACTGAAACCAGCAGAAACACATACAGGGGAATATAAAGTTCAGTTTAAGGTTGAGAGCTGGTTCTCAGGTTTAACTCCACACACCTGCTTCTCCGGTGTTGAAGGTGATCCTGTCACCCAGTCGTACGACCCCCTGCCTGCTGGTCCAAACCTCATCCAGCTGCTCTCCAGTAGCTCCCGCATGATGCCCAGGTGAGGGTGACGGCGGTGACGGCGGCGGGGTGGATGCTCTGAGGAAGAAATGTGTGTTTGTGGAGTAAATGGATGGTGATCGACTGAAGCATCCAGCTGTTGCTCCAGTGGTTTCAGGAGTAAACAGAACAGAGAGCAGGGAGGGGGGAGGAGGGTGTTGGGAGTCGCGGGTGAGATGGTGAGATGGATGGGTTGGCGCCCAGCAATGGGCAGGAGGGGGGGGGGTTTGTTGATGGGAGGGGCCACAAGTTAAGCAGCTGCTCACATGCTCACACATGCAGCAGAGCAACAGGATTCAGGCCAATGAAAGGATTTAGAGCTGTGCAGCTGCCCTGTAACATAGAGAGAGTGAGGTGTGTGTGTGTGTGTGTGTGTGTGTGTGTGTGTGTGTGTGTGTGTGTGTGTGTGTGTGTGTGTGTCAGTAAGGCTCGGTGACAGAAAAAGGCGGGGCTCCTCTTCAGATCAAACCTCAGGCACGTGGAGCACACTTGAGGAAAAAACACACTGATAGTAAAATGACACATCTGTTACATCAGTGTGTGTGTGAGTGTGTGTGTGTGTGTGTGTGTTTGTGTGTTGTGACTACAATTCACAAGAATACGTATTTTGCTGCTCTATATTACTGAGCTCACACGTGTTGCATTTTCTGAGCAACATGACACAAGTCAACAACTAGGAAGTTCTTCCTAATGTGCAGCAGCTTTTTACAGCGTGACTTTGTTATAAAAATATAGATTATAGCCACTTAAATATTTCAGATGACGTCATGCTCACACAGCACATCTTCTTAAATATATTTGCATTTAATCAAATGGAAACAAAATTAACTTTAATTTGGGGGAAATATGAATTTTTACCCTTTGCGGCCGAGTTGTGGGTTCATCAGGCCGTGCTGCAAGGAGACCCCGACAGTTTACTACACAAATCTGTAACTAATCATTATTTTCTTCCACGATCAATTGTTAATATGAGGCCAAAAATTGTCCGTTAATAACTTGTATTTATGATGATGACATGATGATATGCAGCTGAGAGAAGAAATCAACTCCTCATGTTGCAGAGGGTTGAACCAGGAAGGGTTTGGTATTCTTACTTACAAATATTATATATAATATTTTTTGTTTATTAGCAGCAGTTAAAAACTCTTTCATTCCACATTGTACAAATATCTTTACTTATACTGTGTTTATTTATATTCTTATCTTTTTAATTTATATTAAAAAGATTTCTTTTCATTTTATTGTAATGTTTTATATTGCATTTTGTTTTAAACCTTGTCACTGAATTAATTATTTGTCTTTGTGTATGCCTTACCTATGTAATGATAAACTACAAAAAATATAATATAATATATATAAATAATATGATTTAGACTCTATAGGTGAACAGAGTACCAGCTAATGACGACATAACCAAACCCACATTAGCATGAGTCATCCGTCATGTTGCCTGAGAGGTTTACAGTTTGTATTTTAAATATGAACCTGTGAGGTCTGCACAGCTGCACGACAAGAACCTGATGGTGTCAAACATCTGCACTGTGTGTATGTGTGTGCAGCAGCAGCTCTGTCAAACAGATGGACAACCACATGAGTTGTGATTGTCTGAGGCAGCCGCCTTACATTAATCCTCATTGAAATATTGCACGAGAGAGAAAATACCTGATAACGGTTTTTGATTAAATATCTATAGGACGGATTAAACACGAGATTTATCTGCACGTTTTACTGTCGGGAAGGTCAGGCCATCACTGTTAGGTCAGGTGGAGCAGCAGAAACTGAGATTGTTGAAGGAGCTGTATATAAGTTTTTGCTAATGCTAAATAGCCAGCGTTAGCATTAACAGCCGTTTACTCACCAGTCTAAAAGAAACATTGAGTTCAGCAACAGATTTGATTCCTTTACTCACCAACAGCTGTCTCCACTGTGGAAGTTAGCATGCTAACCAGCTAGCCCCAGCCCGGTGGGGCCGTCTCGTCAATTTCCGATACCGAGTCACTGTAGCGCCCAGTCTGCCCTGAAGAAGTGGCGCTGCTCAGAGGACGTAGTATGACCTATTTCTGTATGTTATAATATTACATTCATTCTTTATGGTTCATTTCTTTAAATTAACTTTTACAAGTAATAAAGACATTAAAGCACAACACACCATTATTTCTATACTTAAAAAACAGACACCCACTTACTTTATTAGCCTTTTCTCCAGCTTTCAGATGCACCTCATGGTCTTCGTTTGCAGATGGACTGTGTAAGAAATAAAAGAATTTCAAAATAAACTTAACAAAACAAAGATTTTTTGTAGTTTTACAACATTTATAAGTACTAATTCCAATGTCAAGAATAAACTACTGTCATCACGTTACACAACATAAATGATCAGAAAACAAATACAAACTTTGAAAAATCCCTACGTTAGAGATATTCATTCATTTCATATTATTTCCATCTTTTACATCAGCTGTTTATGAAAATTTGATACCACAACCCACTCAAATTTTCCTTGATAATCATTAGTCCTCACAATCAAACGAAATCTAAATATTTCTTAAGTGAAAATCAGTTCTTCTTCAACTGATTTTCCTCAAGTGGAGGACGTAATTGGACTCCAAACTCAAACTGCTGGAGTTTACTACCTGTCTCAAACAGAAAGTTTTATAAGAGTTTTTTTCTCCTTCTTCCTTAAGGGATCAAGACTGGATTTATTACATGTGTATGTAATAAAAATGTTGGAATCATAATAAAAGAGAATATCTTGTCGTTCACCAATGACTGTTTAATGACCTAATTCCCTCAGGGGTCAATGAACTGTATTTTGTCACTGACCAGCATCAGATGAACAGAGCTTTCATCAGATTCACACAGAAGCTTACGGAGCCTGATGAAGTCTGTCACTGTCTCCAAACAAAGCCGCAGAAGCTAAAGCTTGATTTTCCACCCAGATCAGACCCAAATCAGCAGAATCTTCACTCACTCTGGTCTAAATCCTCAACACGCCTTCATCCGGGGATTTAAAGACGCCACCGAACTCTCACAGCTGAATCCTCTTCACTACAGACACACGAACTCCCACACAGGTTAAAGACAGAGATGCAAAAGCATAAAAGTTCATTAAAAGTCATTTTGATAGTTTTGATTTTTATATGATATTGAGAGCTTTTAAAACTAGATTTTGTTTTTTCTCTCCGGCCACAAGAGTGCAGGACACACTAAAATCTACCAACTCATATCAACTATTATATATAACTATTACATAACAATTATTAACCGTAAAAGGCGCTAAAAGTTGTGTTACTGCAGCAGCGAGTCTCTCCAAAGTCCACAGGCAGCAGGAATCAGGAAAAAATACGAGTTGAAGAGATGAGTTTGTTCATTTTGGGCGAGCACCAGTTGGTGGGTGGGAAGCCAGTGAGGGATCATGTGTCCGCTCACTATAGACCAACAAATTCGATGTAACGGGACGGTTTGATACGTGGCGGTAAGGATCACTTTTGATAAAAGAAACAGCTGGATGGAGACGGACTAACTTTAACACTTCGTCTGCTTCAAAACAACAACACTTCCTGTTTCTAAAGGTCACATGTCACTAAACTAACCAATCAGAGATGAGGACTTAGACTGAGGTAAATCAGAGGAAAACTAGAGAGATTGAATCTGGAGGTTACAGTAACTGTTTTCAAAGACTGGAAATATAAATAATAATTGCATAAACATAGATATGTAAATAATTTACTGTATAAACACTGTCAATATATTTTTGATGAACATGAATTAACATCTTAACCTTACAATCGACAAGGAATGAATTCGAATTGGGAGAACATAAGTCAAAAGACAAAAAAAAAAAAGATACAATAAAACAACATTCAATTAAAAATATACTGACACATTCATTCAGTTCATCCTCATTACACGGAAAACTGCCACATACTGGTTAATGTGTGTCTGAAGTAACAGGAAAAGAAATGGCTTAAAACTACTGCCATGCACCTGCATGATGACACCTTTCATCGACAGTGTGGTGACCTCATCAGCATCCTGGTGTTAGAAAGAGATGAATTGGTACAATGTGAGTAAAAACTTCACCTCATCAGTTTTATGTAAACATGCAATAATATTTTATCACCTCTCTATCCACTATTGTCTGAATTAAAAAGCGACTTTTTATCTTTTTAATCAATCAAGGTTAATCTGAGCTTCATTCCAGCAGATGGGATAACTGGACTGAAGGATCATCACTGGAGTAGAAACAGTTTTCTGTCTGAGTAATCACAAAAAAACAAACAAAAAAACAAACAATCATGTTAAACCCAATTACACTGAGGTCAATGATAAAGTCCCTCTCTCCCATCGCTGACAGCATCATCCTGATCAGCTGCAGCGGTTATTAGCCTGTCTGGGTCGAGCCGTTTGGCTGTTGGCCTGCACTCAGTGACCGCTGCTGTTGTGGTAAGATGAGAAACGAAAATCTTATCTAATCTTATCTTATTTCATCTTATCTTTTCTCATGTTATCTTTTTTTTTGCATGGAGGCAGAGAAAGGTGATAATTACAGATATCTTTTTATCCCGTTAGCTTAAGATAACAAAGCTCGTTATCCCGAGATAACGAGATATTATCAGGAGAAGGCGATTTTTTTGTTATCCTGAGATAAAGGGGATAATTATCTCGTTATCCCGAGATAACAAGGTTTGTTTTCTCATTATAATTACTTTGTAAATCAGAGATCAGATGCAGATGGCAACTTCTGGTGCTGTAAACTGAAAATGTCAGGACGACACATTGATCAACACATCAGAGAATATTTCAATCAAGGGCAGAAATCACATCGTGGTCATGGTTACCGTATGATGCATGAGCGGTGTTGATTATCTGGACTGTGTGTTACTTGCAATGTTCAGTCAAAATCGTCTCCTGATGTCTCGTTATCTCAAAAAAAAATTTTTTTTCGCCTGATCTCGTTATCACTGAAAAATTAAGCCAAAACTGAAGAACCAGAAGCTGCAGTTCCTCTAACGGCCACTAGAGTCTGGCTCCAACAGTGAGTCAGTCCCCATAGACTCCCATGTTAAAATGTCCAACTTTACAGCAGAAATAAACATGTTTACAGCCTGGTACAAAAGCTGTTTTGGTGTCTAGAGCTAATTTCCTCCTTCATGACACCTGTTTATATAACTCACCTGTTTATATAACTCACCTGTTTACATTTTATTAAGGTTTAGAGTTATGTATAATTGAGGGTGTGGCCTCTTTGAGTGACAGGTGGGTGAGCGTACGCTCGCCACAAACCAGTATGCACCAAATTCTCAGCTCCACACACGCCCCCTCCTCTTTCCAATATTTGGATTAGCTGGGAGTTAGGGGGCGGAGTCAGGCGCTGCCAAGATGGCGACGGTGGGGCAGCTCACTCTGAGCTTCAAAACCGCTTTTCAGAAACCTGTGGGTGGCTTCTCAGAGGCTACGTCCATCTTTATCCACATCTTTATGGTTGGAGCTGAGAGAAAGGCTACAGTCACTCAGATAACCACTCTTTACAACTGTGGTCAGCAGAGAAGCTTCAGAGTGAACAACATCTCCAACCTCGAGGTGGACGGACTTCAACAACAGAAGACCACGTCAGGCTTCACTTCCTGTCACCAGGAACAGAAACCTGAGGCTGCAGTGGACAGACTGGATTAACGTGGCCAGGTCTGATGGATCAGGATTTCTGCTGAGGGTCAGAATCCATGGACCCGACCTGCCTTGAGTCAACAGTCCCGGCTGCTGGTGGTGGTGTAAATGTGTGTGCACATCTCAGTGTAAATGTACTTCCACACTCCCAAACTTCTTGTCAATCTTTCTGTTAATTAAACAAACACCATCCAAAGCCTGATCCAGATGTTGTTCCTGACGATCCTGAGACCAATCTATATCAAAGACTCACACTAACGCGTCCACATTCCAGCTGTCAGGTTGAACATCTGTCTGGAATCGACCCAGCGGGATGCTCGGTGCCCGAGGAGGAGCGGGTGGGATTTGTCCCTGCGGGATTATACTGGCCCGGCGTGCAGACGGCAGCAGTAATTACTCCTCACGTGGCAAGCTGAGTGGGCACAAATATGAGGACCGGGTCCGAGTGCACAGAGGTGGAGAGGAGGATCATGGGAAGAGTCAGACCTGTCATGACACCACTGATGGAGCCTTGAGTAATCCCACTGCCCTGACTGACACCATGTTTCTCTTCTGTACGAACAACTGCTGCAACTTACACTCACACTACAGATGCTGTACTGAAGGAAAGATTTTTAAGTAAAGGTACAGAAGTATCATCTGCAGTAAATTCTACTCAAAGTGTCTAAAAGTAAAAATGACTCTGAGTGATTTATTATTATTTTATATGATTATTTTATATTGTTAATCCTGAGGCATCAATGCTTTAGCAGCCTTTTACCGTCGTAGCTGCTCGAGGTGGAGCTGGTTTTAACGACTTTACGTTCAAGTAAATTAGTCCAGTGTTTCCCGCAACTCAAGGTTTTGGTCCCTCCAAAGGGTCAGAAGATAAATCTGAGGGTTCATGAGACGATTAAGAAGGAAAAGAATCTAATCTTTGCTTTTTTTTTCTTAAATATCGGATATATTTACCACTTTGCTCCATGAACAGTTATTTAAATGGAATCATTTCAGAAATTTAGAGGGGAAATCACTCTTTGGTCTTTCTGATAACCAGACATGGGAAATGTGACAAGAGTCCCCAAATAGTCACAGAGTTTTATTCCTCCACGCCGGCGACAGTCAGAGCTGGAGGTATATTGTTTGCGGGTTGTCAGTCCGTCTGTCCTGCTCTTGTGGATGCGATAACTCAGTAACGCGACGACAGAACTTCTTTAAAATTGGCAGAAACATTCACCTGGACTCAAGAATGAACCTATTAGAATTTGGTGGTCAAAGGTCAAAAGTTCAAGGTCGAGGTGACTTGTGAATGCAATATATCAGTAACGCACAGAAGGAATTTCATCACTTCTGACTTCACAAAACACGTTTTTTTTTTTGTCCGTAACTAACAAATTAATTAACTAATTGTGACACAATTTAACTCAAATGTCCATAAGGATAAAATAAAGTGACAGAATGGTCAAAGGTCAACTTGACTGCGACATCATAAAGTTCCTATAAAAACACTTCTGGCCATTATTGTATACAACTATAAGGCAGTGATTCGAGATTTGTAAGGAGTCATAACACAGGAACCGATGCTGTAGCCTGGATGTTAGAAATACAGAGGTAATGAGTCCAAAGCGCATGAAAATCTGACTTAATTTATTCCCGTTATGAGTTGCAGTGTGTATGGAGATATTCATACAAACAAACAGGGACAGTTAGCTTGTCTCCAGACCTCTGTACTGCCCCGCATGTCTGCTTTGTTCATCAATTCAAATATGAATGAAGTGAAACTACAGTTCCATCTCCTGATTATTAACCAACCAGCCCTGTTCCCAATAATATAATAATTGATAAACTACATCTTGTCTTAACCATATGTCGAATATGGGTTCTGTGGTAAATATATCACTATCACTCCTGTGTGAAATCAGCTAATTTGAAACAACTCCTCTCACTTTGTACGAAATGTCTGTTGTCCAGTTGTTGTCATCTTATCCTGAGCTGCTGTGACAAAGCGTGTTTATCGCACCGTGCCAACAGCATCCAACTTCAGCAGAGTGAAAAGCAAAGCCTCTTATGGGATTACAGCTGCAGTCTTTTACTGGGTCAGATACAGAGAAGAGAAGAGAAGAGAAGAGAAGAGAAGAGAAGAGAAGAGTCAGGAAAATCATCAAAACAGTTGCGAGATATTTTCCGAATAATGAGAATAATTATTAAGACAGGACTTTACACTTTAGGAATTACAACTGAACACCTGTTGTGTATACTGTATCATATGGTCATATTGGGCAAGGAAAGACGAGTTTATTTGTACAGCACCTTTCAACAATAAGGCAATTCAACATGCTTAATATAAGTTTAAAAAAAACACATTAAAACATATGAATTGAGCCACAGCTGTCAAAACAATACAAATGTCATATCACGGTGTGAACTGTAGGTGGCGACAAAGACCAGATCTCCTTTATAGGCTGATCTACCAGCTGCAGCCTTGAAGAGCCTACAAACCACGCCCCCATACAAACTAACCACACCCACTACGATACGCTGAACCAGCCCACAAACCATATTTGTAAATTCAAATTCCTTCAGCTTCCTCCACGGTCATGAAGCTGGGTGTATAATAAAAAAGGATATCGCCTTCAGAATAAAAGCTTAAAATGAAAAAATCTGTTACACCCACTACAGGTATCCAGGTAAGAAATGACAACCCAGGATGTAAAGCTTACAGAGTTACTTAACACATAAGTACAATTTACAATTCTTCCTCAACCAGCTCCACCTCCTCTGTGAGTTCCCAGCTAAAACTGACAGGACAGGGGTTAAGCTCCACTACGATGCTAACTTGTGCACACTTTATTGAATTAACACGTTCCAAAGTGACACATTATTTAAGGAACAACCCGTGTCAAACCTTCAGCCTGGCCTGACTGACGACTGGGATTTGACATGAGCAAAGTTTAACCACAGTTGGGGAAGTAAGCCGTTTTCTAAAAATATGAACAAACAAATAATGAAAACAAGAAATGAAAACTAGTCCACCCAAAGGGCAATACCCACTTCTTTTCGCCTGCTATACCGGCTCACTTGCCAAGGCTGGATATACAAAAGAAAAAAAAACAACTAAAATGAACCAAAACCAAACAAAAAAATTCCACAGCAAGAGCAGCTAATGGAGAGCTGATGCTCTGCAGGGAAACATGATAAATCTTAAAAACACTTGATTTCAAAACAGATAAAATGCGTACCGATTAATATTAAAACTCCATAGCTACACATCAAAATACCTGGTACGTCGATCTACTTCCTATCTGTGACCTTCGTGAGATGAAGTCACCAGAGCTGGTCGGGTGTGTGGTAACAGCAGGTTTATTCCTCATCAGCATTCATCTGCATTTATGACAGAACAATAGAAGAGAATGGGTCATCTCTTGTGGACACACAGCGCCACAGCGTCTTGTGGCAAATCCTCTGTCACTTTTTAGATTTACCACAACTGTCCCTATTCCAAATCCACAAAGAAAAAGTACAGAAATACAAAATAATACAAAACAACACAATAAAAAATAATAAAAAATATGAACAAATGTATAATCATTAATATCTCTCAAGCAGACTGTTACGTTTTGGGTTTTTTTTGTTTTTCATTCCATATCAATGTGACTTAATTATATTATAAAACACAAAACATTACCATACTGTGTAGAGTGACTGTAACATACCTTCATTCACGACAAGAGTAGAATGGTCACTGCGCATGCTCTGTCTGAAAAGTAGCATTACGTTAACGTTAGCTAGCTTAAGTGGAGGGGTTTATTTTCCGGCAGTAAAACACATAAAAAATAATAGTTGACTTAATAAAACCATGGCGAAATTTAATATAAAACTAATAATATTCACCCTGACCAAGCCAGCTCAATTTTCATGTACTTTTTTCAAACTTATAAACATTATTTTGTCCACAGCTACTCAGACTCATTAGCTCGCAGCAAATCCTCCGTCGCTTTGACTATTACCCATAATCCTTTGCCATTACTGCTTTGCTCCGTAATGCAAATACAGATTTACTACAGTGGGTGGCATTGATGTCCCATTTAGCGGGATTTAACCCGAACCTTTTTATTATTATTATTATTATTATTATTATTATTATTATTATTATTATTATTATTAATAATAATAATTATTATTATTATTATTATTATTATTATTATTATTATTATTATTATTATATTAATAATAATAATAATAATAATAATAATAATAATAATAATATTATCTATCTATCTATCTATCTATCTATCTATCTATCTATCTATCTATCTAAATTAGCCTGTATTCAGGTGGTGAAATAATAAATCATTTAAAAAACAATCAAAAAACTTATTGAATTAATGTAAAGTATGTTTTATTATGTATTATTTATGGATTTGTTTTTATATTCCTAGCTTTTTTGTTAACATATGTTCTTGTTATTTTACACTTAGCATATACTTGTATTTATCTACTTGTTTATTAATCCACCTCTAAATTTTCCTCTCCATCATATAATTATTTAAAACCTTTTAAACCTTTATTTTGAAAAAAAGGTAGTAATTGCTGTATCCGCTGACGTCATCCAGGTGTTTCCCAGATAAACAGGTTGTTTGGCTGTCGTTTGTCTACTCTGACTCTCATCACACACACACACACACACACACACACACACAGACACACACACACACACACACACAGACAGAAGAAAGGAAGGATGACCATTATGTGTGTGACTAATCACTGACCGAGAGTTTTCTGTGGAACCATAGAACAAGAACCAGGAACTTGAACTTTACTGACCGGGAAAAAAAAAAAATTCCCCGTGTCATTGCGAAAACTTGGGCGTTGTGATGAAGGCTCGCTGGGCTTTTATTCATTTAACTTCGGCCTCTGAGTGTTGAGAGGGAAGCCGGACCCGAGCTGGTGCTGGACGGACGGTGAGGAGGCCTGAAATCATGCGGCGGCTGCACGGTGCGTTCACTGCCCAGCTTCTCCTGGTCTGCGCAGTTTCTGCTGCGATTGGTGAGTAAATTCAACTTTAATACTTTTATTATATATTACATATTACAGAACATATTGGCAGCGGTGGAAGAAGTTCTCAGATCCTTATATCATAGTCTAAAATCCTCCAATACAAGTAAAAGTCGTGAATTCAAAATGTTACTAAGTCAAAGTGTCATCAGGTAAATTTTGCTGAATGGATCCTTTACATTATTATAAAATAATATGTTTTTTTTCATTGTATATAAGAGTATATTATTGTTGTATTTTGTCAAAGTGGAGTCAATTTTACACTTTATGCGAGAAGATAAATAATGTAGTATTGAATCACATGAAACAAACATATTATGTTGAGGAATAAAAACGGTTCAATATTTCGAGTTATTACCAAGCAGGTTTTCACGTAGGAGGAGTTTGCGTTGGTGTTTTGGTGAATAACAGTAAACATAGAAAGAAGAAGAAATGTAATTAAAAATAGAATTTGTTTCCAATAAAAATATTTATAATAAAATGTGAAAAAATATTATAAAAGATGTATATATAAAAAATAATACAAATATGCACAATGTACAATATGAATGGGGAAAGTACATTTCACCACTGGTCAGTAGAATATTTGTTCAGCTAAAATATGAAAATAAAAAGAAAGTATTAGGTTGTTTTGTGTTTGTTTCCAATAATCTTGATTTAAAAAAAAAAAAAAGAGTAAAATTTGAGATGAACGTAAATGTTGCAACACAGATTCCCAGCAGCTTCCGTCTGTGACATAGGGATGGATGAATGAAAGTATGTGTGTGGGTGGCTGCTGTTGTCTGTTGAAGCAAGTCCAAAACCAAACTGAACACACAGACGCTGTGGAGACCATGAGGATAGTTTGAGAGTACAACAGGAGCGTACAACCTGTGGCCCCTCCCCCCCCAGGTGACCTGATCCACCCCAC
>NW_019525032.1:46066-72653 GCF_002814215.2 Seriola lalandi dorsalis | reverse complement strand
CAATCAGGTGTCATAGGCTCTGCCGTTGGCACAGATTCAGGTTGTACCTGTAGGAGAATATTATTCATTCATTCATTCATTCATTCTATATCACTGAATCTGATTACTGCTGGAATATTTCAGCAAATTTTAACATTTTTCTTTATTTAAACAGGTAATTTCAGTCTCATTGAGATCAACATCTGTGAGACCTGTGTGCAGGAAGAAGCACAGAAACACACAGTTTATATTCACAGTGGTTCCACATTAAAACAATTAGCAGACCTGTTATTTTACCTTTATCAAACTTCATTTGAACAGTCATGTGTCAGATACATGAGGCAGAATGTTTTTAATCCAAACACGTGCATTAGTTCATTGGAGAGTGTTCAAAATCTTTCTTAAATTTTTCTTTAACAATTTCAAAACTTCTTTAAAGAATTTCTGGATCTGCACCATGAAACAAAATCACAAGTTCCTCGTCCTGCCGGAGGATTTTCCACCAGATTAAACAGAAACAGTTTCACATGTTTCTGACACAGACAGAAAAAACACAACTCTAAGGTTTTAACCCATGGAGACGTTACTCCTCTGAAATGATCTGCTGCTTTTATCTGTTTCATCATATCACAAACTGAATACTTGTCTTTGCTTGACTGTTGGAAACATGAAAGGAGAAATGAAACAAATGTATTGGTCGATTATATTATAGGTCAAACTGTGGGAAAGCTGCAGACTTGTGGGTGGAGGAATCTGTGTGATACTGTGATGCTTATAAAACATCTGAGGAGAGTTATAGATGTTCAGGGTCCATCTGTGGTTATCAGACAGTGTCTCTGTGTCTCTGAACCTGGAGTTTAAATCACTGTTGAGCAGCTGACTCCTGCATCTTTCTCACTTCATTATTTTAAAAAGGATGTGGAGAGTTTCTGGATGTTCCTGCCTCTTTCTGGGTAGATGTGTGGATGTGATGTGGTTTCTGTGTGGTCAGACTTCTGAGGAGGTATTACTACATGTCGGGGAAAAACAAAAAGATTCTCTTGTCTGGAGATGAGCATCGTCTGAGTTCTCATTTCCCTGTCGAGCTCGTCTCTGAGCCGCCTCATGCTCTGGAGTTTCTTACCCTTCACAGACTCAGTGATAACTCCCCAATCAAAGAGCAAAGGTCAGAACGAGGAACAGTTCGAAGTGTTTACAGATTCCAAAGAAAGGCAAAGTCCTGTTTATCATCAGCCTCAATCAAGTTTATTAGATAAGAGCTCATGATAAACGACTTACACCAGCTGACACGATGAATTTCAGATGAATCAGACTGTGGAAAGTTATAGTAAGGATATACCTGCACACCACATGGTCAAAAGTATGTGGACACACTTCCATTTAACAGGAAATCTCAATGTAACAGCTTACAGTGATATTTTAGACCAATTAACCAATGAACCAATAACCAGCCAAACAACCACCCAACCAACCACCCAACCAACCAACCACCCAACCAACCAACCAATTAACCACCCAACCAACCAACCAACCAATCAACCAACCAACCAACCAACCAACCAATTAACCACCCAACCAACCAATTAACCACCCAAAGAACCACCCAACCAACCAACCAACCAACCAACCAATTAACCACCCAATCAACCAACCAACCAACCAACCAACCAACCAACCAACCAATTAACCACCCAACCAACCAACCAACCAACCAACCAACCAACCAACCAACCAATTAACCAACCAACCAACCAATTAACTAGCCAACCAACCAACCAATTAACTAGCCAACCAACCAACCAATTAATCAGCCAACCAACCATCCAACCAATTAACCAACCAACCAACCAGCCAACCAATTAACCAGCCAACCAATTAACTAGCCAACCAAACGGCCAACCAACCAATAAATCAACCAATTAACCAGCCATCCAGCCAACCGGATGAAGTGATGTTTACAGCTGGTGTTTGAGCACCAGGTGTCATCACTATGGAGACACCTTTCACACCTTTTCTGCCTGAACAGTGATCAGTTATTTCATTTTTGGTTTGTTTTTTGTTGTCTACGTTAACCATGTCATGAGGCTCTTTGATGAACAGTCTGTTAAAAACCGGCGAGGCAGTAACCGAGGGCTGACGGCTGCTGGAATGCTGAAGAACCAGAATTCTGGTTTTTATCCACCTGCATTAGTTTCCTGGTTGCTGCCAACAAACTCTCACCACACTGATAATGCCGTGGTGTCTAACATATGCTTCACCCTTTGTCCCACATCACAAACAAAGGCGTGTTCAGTGGAAGGCTCACACGCCTTCGCCATGATCGCAAATCTATGTTGTTTGTTCCTGCAGGGTTTATATTTAGCAGCGTCAGCCTGGGTGAAGGTGGAGTTTATTGGATTCAATGTATCTGGTCGTGATATCACTTAAAGAAAATGAGTCAAATACTTATAAAATAAAATAAAAAAGCCTCCATCATCATGTTTTTCTTGCTTACGGAGTCACTCTGAAAGCCTCCGGGTTATTCCACATCATCTGAGCCCTTATCATTTAATCAATCATTAATGAACAAACTACCACGAAGGTGGTGTTGGCTCTCTGAACATTTAAACACAAGATCCAGAAGCCGTTCCAACGATTCAACAAGCTCAGATCGACGGTTAAAATACTTAAAGACAAAACAAGTACAATTACATATCAAATGGAAATGGCAGCACTAACGATAATAATGACTTTACCTCCGCTCACTTCATTCATGCCACCACTGTCTCTTTCTTCAGCTTCAGGGTCTTAAACAGGAATCTAATGAAACACAATACAAATAAACATTCAAAAGCAACAATAAAATGCTAACCAAATAAGAGCTATAATATTAACCAAGTAAAATAACATGAGGTTTGAAAAGACGTTTTAGTTGTTGTCAAGTATTTTAATCAGAAAACGTCGTATTATTTGACCGAACTGTTCGGCCTCAATCAACATATTTTCATTATCAATACATCTGACATCTTGAATAATCAGAGTTTAGTTTAGAAAATGTCACAGTGTCTCGTGGTTTCAGGTTATGATGCTGATGATTATCGGTTTGAATAATACCTGCGTACTGTTTATTCACGGGTTTTCTCTTGTTTCCTACTTGCAGTTCCTTCTCCAACAAACGTGACTTTGAGCTGCCAGAATCTGAAAACCACAGTCAGGTGGGAATACAGCGAACAGCAACCACAAACCAGCTTCAAGGTCCTCATCATATCATCTGAGGGGTAAGACACATCAAATTATTCATTCATATTTCAGTTGTTTATCTTTTTTTTAATCTATATTTAATTTGCAGTTAGTTAAACGTCTGTTTGAGTTGAGCTGGTGGCGTCAGCAGCAGAAGAAAACAAAGTGCTGTAAATAATAATAAGTCGAAACAGAAAAGAGCAGAAAATGTAAATTAATAGATTATAATTATGATCATGGACTGTTTTAGTAATGACAGCTTCAAAATAGGCTTGGGCTGATATTTAATGATAACGAATATCTTAATTTGTCACCAAATGCAATATATTTGAAAATATCAATTTTTGTTTTTGCAGTTTTGCATATTCTGCCCTGCTGCCGAGTCCAACCCTCATTTCACTGCTTTGCTTTCTGTACATTGTTCCTTGGCATGTGACAAATAAAACCTTGAACCGCAACATCACTTATACGTGAAAAATAAAATACAATAATTTAATTATATATTATAAAAAACACCTGAAAAATAAAATACAATAATATGAATATTTTAAAAAATCTTCCAAAACAAACCAACAAAAAAACCGACATAATTAAATAATTGTGAGTCTAATACAACAGGCCTAGTCTGTGGTGGGTTTTTTTATTTGGATGGACTGACGGATTCTTCATTATCTTTGTATTAGTGTGTCGTCACTTGTAGATTAACCTGCTGTTTTTCTGTCTTGTCATTGAAGGCGCCATGAGAGTGAAACCACAGACCATCAGTATGACCTGAGCCCTTTCATCTGGGAATCTGAGCGGCGCTACGAAGGCTTCCACTCTGTCAACGTCACGGCCATTCAGGGAGGCAGGAAGTCCACGCCGGCGAACTCTCAGTCGCTCAGCTTCAATGAGCTCAAGCAGGCTCATGTAAGATGTAAGTCGTGTAGAGGCAAACGTGTTTATTCTAATGTTCTGGAGGCTGATTCAAGTCTGAGGTTTGAGTTTTAACATGTGTGAGATAAAACTTTGAGCTCTCTGTGCAGGTGAATTAGATTTCCCTCCTGTGAGTCTGACTGAAGGCGACTCTGGGGCCACAGTCACTTTCCAAAATCCCTTCTACTTCTACGAAGAGCTGAAGACGGCCACCAAGACAAACAATGTCTTCTTCAGTTTCACAGTCTCAAACAGCACAGTAAGTACAGTGACCTTCAAGCATCCACATCAGGTTCACAGCTTGGGAACGACTGGGATGGGGACCTGAAAATCAAGACAATCAGCCAATAAATTCTCTGTCCATGAACTAATTAGTTAATTGACTAATTGTTTCAGCCCTAGATTCATCCTCTGGGGAGATTGAATATGTTCAGTAATAGTAATCAGTATCATAATAATATTATTGTGTAATGATATTAATTGTCCGTGTTGTGTGACCTTCAGGGAGATCTGGGGACTGCAGATTGCGGACTGAAAGATAAGATTTGCAGATATGATTTCTCATTCCCTGAGGGTGTGGACGAGTGTGTCTTGCTGGACGGACAGTTGAATGACAGGAATGGTGTAAATTCTGTCAAGTTCAGAAAGACGTCCCCCGTCTGCATCACTGAATCAGCTGGTAAGTCTGGACTGGGAGGGTTTCAGTAACCTGTGTGGTGCATCAACCTGCATGTCTGAACATGCAAATGAACGGAAAGGACACATCTATTAACAGGAAGTAGTAGGTAGTGGACACATAAAGGGTAGAGGAAGAAAAATGAGCACTTCTGAATAATCACTGAACTGACTGGTGATCAGCTCTGTGACGTAGAATCAATAAACTCATGTTGCAGTTAAGATCCGTCACTTTGTTTTTAACGGACTTTAAGCGAGTCGGTAAGTTTAAGACGAAGACGAGACTGAAGTGAACATTTTAAGGAGAAGTCTTAAGGGTGTTTGTTTATGTGTTTATTTTAAGGACTTGAACCCTCTGAGGTTGACGGATGTTTCTATTAATTTATTTCTATTAGTTATTATTTCTATTAATTCATTAATTATCCATTCTTATTGATTTCTTTGCAACATCACTGCGTAGAAACTTTCATTTTCTTGTGAGATCATACGTGACTCAGCCTCTAAACTTTGGACTGACAACACTGCAACTCAGTTATATTACAAAATGTAATTGTAGGCATTTATTATCCACTATTTTACTCACACATTGCTGTATTTGTATGAACCTATAGACTCTGCAGAAAACATTTCACAACATTTCTTTAAGCTTTCAGCATTTGGGCCAAATGATCCGTTTGCTCTACGACAGGAAGAAGCTTCATTATAGAAAGAGCTGAGATTGTTCTGAAACTTGTGATATAAAACACTTGGGTTTTATGTTTTTATGCAAGAACCCTTTAAAAGGTGAATAAAGAAATAACGTAGGAATCGAAAGGTGTTTTGTGCCATCGGCCCCAGACTCTTCGCTGCGTGTCACTCTGCACTGTCCCGTCAAACAAAGGCTCAAACATGACTTTAAAATAAAATAAAATAAAATAAAATAAAAGAACACCTTTGCTCAATCTTTTTTTCTTCTTTCATTGCAGAGGCTCACACGGTAACACTCGTCATACTGCTGTGTGTTTTTATCATCATAACCATTTTGGCAGCTATTGTCATCTGTAAAGTGAGGGCCTATCTGAACGAGAAACCATCTTACCTCAAACCTCTGGTAAGATGTCAGATTGGAGAAAAATAAAATAATCATTAGTGATTCTGCTGTTTTCCATCTTTGTGAAAGCTGTTCTCTGTCCCCGTCTCCTCAGGCCTTTAAACCCTGTGACAAGCGTCTCTTTAAGCCCGACCCAGAAAACATTTCTCTACTGGTCGTCAAGCACAAACCATGCAGCTCAGAGGACGAGGGCGGTACACCAGAGGACCACCAGGGCGCCGCCGCCGCCGCCGGCGCCAGGAGCAACGGATCAGACCAACAGACAGCGGGGTACGGGAAGGGAGACCTTCTGGAGGACAGCAGCCAGGAGCTGGATACAACAGACGAGGACTCTGCAGACGACTCTGTGAAAACAGAGTGTGTTGTGATGGAGGAGGAGGAGGAGGAGGACAGGGTGGGAGAATACGACCGAGCACACCATATACCTGACACAGGTGACGAAGACGTGACCTCGGTTTACACCCAGAGATGAAACAGCTGACAGAGTCTTGGTCTGGGACTAACGCCTGGCTCTGGGTCGCTGACCTGCACACACTCCTCCTGAACAACAACCTCTGCCACATTTATTCAACCTTTTTAAAGGGACAGTTCGAGTTATTTGACGTGGGGGTTGTGTGAGGAAGTCCCGCAGAGTCGGTGTGTTACCTGCAGCAATGATGTGTGGGCGGAGCCGGCAGAAAAAATATCCGTTTAAATGTAAACAGCACTTTCCTTTGGAACTACATTTTTTCAACCGTATTCCTACGCCAGAAGCGTAATACAGGAGAGAGAGATAAGATAGATGGCTGGAAATGTTCCTCATGACGTTTCATTTAAACAGATATTGCTCTGCCAGTGTACCGCTGCTGCTGCTGCAGGTAACACCCTGACAACACATGACCTGTCTCGTCAAATAACCCCAACTCTCTCTTCCAGGTGTTTGTAAAGAAGCTGTCGACGCTGCTGTTTGTCTCAGGGAAGGAAAGCGGTGATCTGTCAGTCACCTCAGGCAGGTGGCCGGACGCTTCATAACCCCACAGGGACGTTTTAATTTGAAGTTGTATAATGACTTTGTTGGTTCTTTATTTTATTTTCCCGTACCGGCTCAAACTGGCAGTTGTTTATGTATTTTAATCCGTCTTCTGTACAGTTTTTTAAATGGACAGTTCACCCAAAAAAACATACACACAAAATACATTTCCTCACTTGTTTCAAGTGGCATTTAATCATGTAGATGGTTTGGTTTTTATCAGCCTTGGTTTAAGATCTCTGGCACCACGTTGACTCAGTGAGGACGAGTGTTACCAGAAATAATGTAGGACACAGAGCAGACTGTTTTCAGAGGGACTCATTTGTTTATGCAAAAAGATTCTGATTAAACTCGGTTGTTGAGGTGGAAACGAGATCGAGACAAACAAAAACCCAAACGATCTACACGACACTAAAAGACACTACAGGTGAATAAGAAGATGTTTTTACTGGCATCAGTTTGAACTGTCGCTTTAAGACTCGTACTTGTTGTTGAAGTTGTAAAATGAAGCTGAGCACCTTTTACCTCCTGGACTTTAAACTCCCTGCAGCGTCATAAATACTCCAGTCGTACACGCCTCACCACGCCTCAGTTTCTGTCGTGAGCTGCTGCAGGGAAACCTGCGACCTGCTGAACTGGCCTGGCAGAGACGACTGGGAGAGTTTCTGCCTCACAGGGTTGGATTTATTGGAAACTTTTGGGCTGCTCATATTTTTAATGCTGTGGAGTTTTTTTCATTTTTTTTAAATCCATTTTTTTTATCGAACTGCATTTTGTTCAATTATCAATCACAATAAAATTGTTTTTTTTTAGGTTTAAACACCAAATGGCTTTATACTTTTTACACGTTTACACTGAATAAACACAATGACCAAGAATGTCAGATTATTTTACCGACACCAGAAGTGATTTTTACAATAAAATATAAATATAAAATCTTCCTGTCAACTGATGCTTGTTTACATGAAGAGGGAAAGTTGAATCACCGTCCTCGTGTTTCCTGGTCAAACTCTCTCTCTCTCTCTCCTGAGTTACAGAGTGTTTTTACACTGTTCTTATGACATAGTGAAGTTGGATATAAAATGTTATCACTTCAACGCACAGCAACGTAAGATAACACAGAGAGACAGACAGGAAAGTCAGGGAGGGAGAGAGAGAGAGACAGAGAGACAGAATGATATTAAATGATTGTACATAAATGTATTTATTTTAAAATCTAAATCTGCATCAATATTCAACGTTTATTATTGCATTATATGTATATTATTATAATTTGTAAACTGCTTTGGCAGAAACATGTTTTTGTTCATGCTAATAAAGCTTTTCCTGGAGCGAGAGAGAGACACACACTTTGTGTTGTATGACTGAATTTGTAACACGTTTGTTTATTTGCATGTGTTTTCTTCAGTTGCAGTGCTTTGAGCTTCAGGGCCACCGTACATTTGAGTTCAACTGTTAATGAATTTGGGAGAGTGTATCCTGATATATCGCATTCACAAGAACGCGACGTCACCGTGACCTTTTGACCTTTAGCCACCAAAATCGAATCAGTTCATCACTGAGCCCGACTGAATGTTTGTGCCACATTTGAAGAAGCTCCTTCAAGGCGTGACTGAGATATCGGACGGACGGACAACCTGAAAACAATATGGCTGCCGCTCTGACTGTCGCCGGCGTGGAGACGCAGAACCAGTCGGACCAATCAGCTCTCCTGTGTGCAGCCTGATGACATCAACATCTCACACTGAGGAGTTTTTAATAAAGACACATGAACAAACTTGATATTTCCTGTTTGCAGAGCGGGGTGTAATATCTGGGTTTCAATACAGAAACCAAAACAACATTTTCCTGAATATTTTATTTTGAAAAATATGAACTTTTTTTTCTACAAACCTTTTCAAATGTTTTTTGGAAATTCACACTGACTGTTAAATGAGAAGATTGATACCACCAGCAGCCGGTTAGCTTAGCTTAGCTTAGCACAAAGCCTGGAAACAGCTGGCCTGCATCTGTGCAAAGGGAATGAAATCCACCTACCAGCCCCTCTGAAGTTCACTCATTAACACTCATTTGTTTAATCTGAAGTGTAATTATCTAACCCAAGTATAAAAACAACAAACAGCCTTTTGGTTTTTAGCGTGGATTAAAAAAACATGTCGTATAATTGGAGCTTGTAGGTGGATTTTGTATCTTTGTGCAGCTGTTAACTCGTTATTCACGTACAGACGAGAGAGCGGGTTTAATTTTCTCACTTCTTCCTTTATCTGTGGGTTAAAGACGGTGTAACGTTGACAAACTAGATCTTAAATCAGGATCTGATAAGAGCGTTTCATTAGAAACATTTCAGCTTGTACCAAAGTTCCTGGATTTCAAACTGTCACAGCAACATGATCTGAGCTGGTTTACTGTAGATAAACTGGATTTCTCCTTTTATTAAAAGTTAAATTAACTGTCTTTGAAGAAAAGTCATCACCCCCATCAGCCCGCTCTTGTCTGGGGATGTTTGTCGTCCCGTCAGCTGCACTGAGGTGAAGCGTGGCGTGTCGGCTGATCACGCCATCAGCGCGTGAAGAGTCTGTGCGAGCCGAGCGCCGCCTCTCTCCGATACTAAAGCTTCATGCCTTGAATGTTCATCCTCAGGTTCAACATCTGCTTCTCCTGTCGTACTCTCTCTTCCTTGAACGCCACCTTGTTGGCTTTCTTCTCCACTCTCCTCTCCTGAACACACAGGAACGATTCAACACTGAACAAATGTTTTCAAGTCATTGGTTGACACATTTTCCTCCTCAGTTTGCATCTAAAGATGAATCAGGTGCAAATATATGTGTGTGTGTGTGTGTGTGACTCTGTGTGTGTGTGTGTGTGTGTGTGTGACTCTGTGTGTGCGTGTGTGTGTGTGTGTGTGTGTGAGAGCGTGAGTGAGTGAGTGAGTGAGTGAGTGAGTGAGTGCGTGTGTGTGAGTGTGAGTGTGTGTGTGAGTGTGTGTGTGTGTGAGTGTGTGTGTGAGTGTGTGTGTGTGTTCATGGTGATGAAAGTCCCCCAGTAACAGACTCAGACTGAGATACATCAGGTTTGTTACCAGGAGGCGTTCGGTGAGATTGTTTGAGTGTTTTGATCTGTGGTCATTTGTTTGTTACCGGGTCACTGACTCTCAGCGGCACGAAGGAATAAAAACATCTGATTAAAGATGCTTTAAGCCAAACTTGTGTTTCTCCCAAAGATCATTATAACATCTTTTCCATCCTAAAATCTGAACGAAGCTGAGAAACTGGTCAGCGTCCTCCTCTCCGTCTCTCACCTTGCGCTCTCCTTTGACGGCCTGCTTCCTCGCCTTCCTCTCCTCTCTGCTCTCGGCTCTGTCTCGGGGCTGGGTGGAGACGCGAGGAAGGTCCGAGTCGTTGATCATCGTCATACGCTCCGCCTGCTTCGCCGTCAGGCTTCTGCCGGGGAGGACGTCCAGAGGGATGCCCGTCTTACTGGAGACACGGATCGGCTTCGACTGGGGGACAGAGGGAAGCAGGACCAATCAGAACCCAGTATGTGGACGGATTCAGTCTAGTCTCCTCCCCTCTCTGCTCCCATATACAGCATTTTAAATACAGCTGATTTCACAATAAAGCTTTTCTCATTTACATGTTTTTCTGTTTCTGTTGTCACGACAACGGAACAAGCTTTCAACAGTGACTGAAACGTGGTCCGTTCAGACGACGACTGAAACGGTTTTATAACCACGACGTTGTGGGACGAGGTCTGTGGGACTACGGAGGGAACGTCAACAGAGTCTCTAGACTCTTTCAAAATGTCCTTAAAGGTCTGAACATTGAGTAAAACTATCAATAAAACTATCAAAGCCATCTGAGTTAAACCGAGTCAGAATCAATGAACGTCTGAATTCTTGAGTTATGGCCAAAAAATGTGTTTTGTGAGGTGAACTTTGACCTTTTTACAGCCATCTTAGTTACACACTCTGTGCCACTTCCTTCTCCGCACTGCTGTTTGTTCCTCCGTGAGTCACAGGTGGCGACGGTATGAAGCAAAGTGCATTGGCAGGTTGTTCATCGCCACAAACCTGTTACACCACAACTGTCAGGACAGTGACTTCCTGTGTCACCTGGCAGCGTCCTGGCTTTCAGTTAACCCCTTCATCCTGTGATCCGTGTTTTTAGTGTGTGCGTCTTATTCCACATGTGTGTCACGTACAAACCTTTGGTGGATCTTGAATGATTTTGGGTCTGTTGTATATGTTGGAGTATGTGCCTGGAGAAGAAAACCAACAGATGTTAACATCACCAGCGTCTCAGCCACAACTACAACCAAATTTATCACTTGAACGTTTAAATTTCAAAATAAAAGCAGTTGCTGAATCAGAAGTGAGACTATGATTTAGTTTCTCACCAAGAGAAACCAAAATATTCTTCTTTTAAATTCACAAAACCTGAGAAATCAGGACACAAACGTTGTATTTAACTCTTTAAGGTCTGGAATTTATACATTAGTTTATATGTTTTTAGACTTTCAGTCGCTTTATTACTGCAGCACTTTCCAATAAATGACACCCAGGGACCAAAGTGCTTGTGGTGATGTTTCCTATCAACCATTGACCAAGATGTGACAGATAAAGAGTTGAACTCTCAGCCAACAGGTGAAAACACAGTGCTACGATTTATTTAATCCAACGTGAGGAAGGTTCAATTACACTGAAACTGACGATAAAATAAACAACACTCCTCCTTGTTACAGTTCATTAACTTCTCACTGGCTGTTCTGGGGTCAGATCCAGATGTTGTTCCTGCTGAAGCTAAAATAATTTTATCACATATGAACCCTGAAGTTTTTACAGTAAAAACAAGCTAATTAATTTGTCTCCGTTACGTGTAACTGCTCTAAAACAGAAAGATCAAACTCTAGCCAACATGGCGGAGATGTCTTTCCTGTTCGGCTTTAGAAAAAATAACTTCAATATTAATATAATATTAAAATTTTATACGCCTTTCTTACATTTTCTGTGCAGAAGCAACAGCAAGACAGTGACATGGCTGCAGAAGAGATAATGACTGGATTGTTCACTTTTAAGGAATTGTATTTATATCTAAATACTTTATTACTTTATTTATTATTATTCTACAAAAACCCTCCCTCCCTCAACTTATGAAAGAAACTTAACAGGCATAACAATAAATATAAATATATATATATAAGTAGAAGTATATATATATAGTATATATATATATATATATATATACATATATAAAATAATTAATTACACAGGGCAAGCCTGTGTATTTACTTAATTACATTTATTGTTATATTTAATATTATAAATAATGGATAAGTATAAATACTGTAAATATTATTTCTCTTGAATATTATGCCTGTCAAGTTAAGGTTAATTCTGTTTATGCCAAATGAAGAAAAGCCAATCGTCTTTGTGCAGCAGCTGCAGGAAGGAGTGAAGCAGTTTGTCTGGCTGCATCAGCACTGATCTGTTTCAGATAACGTGTGTAAATAAATCTGAACCCTGAAGAGATGGAAAACAAATCTAAACCTGTAGGACGAGTGAAACATCCTCCTGTGGCAGGTACGGCTCATAAACACATAACTACACAGCAAAGAGACGTTACACTCACTGACGATGGTTTCACAGTCCCACTTCTCTTCTGCTGCCTTGATAACAACAGTTTCCATTTCCTCTTCCTCCTCCTCCTCTTCCTCCTCCTCCCTCACCACAGGAAGTTCTTTAGGACCCAGGTCATCAGGCCTCTGGTACCTGAAGCACGAACAAGACACAGATCAGTCACCAGGTTCATTTAAAGCGACGGTTTCCTGCTAAAAACAAGTATCTGATGCAGCGTTCATCCACTTCACATTCACTCACTCCTTCTCTTTCTGTTTGAAGTAGTCTTTTATAACTTCCTCCAGGCGAGCGCTGTCCGGTTCGATGTAGCCCTCCAGCTCGGCGTTGTCCAGAGCGCCGATCTCATCGTCATCAAACTGTTCGTAAAACTAAAACGACAACGAAAAACATCTGTTAACAGATGTGAGGAGCTCGACAAACACACAAGTGACTTTGCAGACGCACAGTGAGAAGTAACGATGTCTCACTTCAACGTGCCAAAAATAAAAATCACCTCGCCTCCACAAATGTGGTCCAACTACCAAAGATGCACCGGTCCACCTGCTGCAGCTTGGACTACAACTGTTGCCTACCTGGACTACAACTCCCGCTAGCTGGACTACAACTGCTGCTAGCTGCACTACAACTACTGCTAGCTGGACTACAACTCCCACTAGCTGGACTACAACTCTCGCTAGCTGGACTACAACTGCTGCTTGCTGGACTACAACTGCTGCTAGCTGGACTACAACTGCTTCTACCTGGACTACAACTCCCGCTAGCTGGACTACAACTGCTGCTACCTGGACTACAACTGCTTCTTCCTGGACTACAACTGCTGCTAGCTGGACTACAACTGCTGCTAGCTGGACTACAACTGCTGCTAGCTGGACTACAACTGTGGTGGTTTTACATGTTTGTTGTTTCGGTGCTTTGACCCTTTGAGCTGCTGCTGTGTGCGACCTTGTTATTCTGAATTCAGCTACAGCTTTTTGTTGTAGCCACATCTCAATGTTTTTTCCATGTCTGTCCCTTGGGGCTGACACGGTCTGTTGCGAGTTTGCCGCTCATGGGGGAGTAACCATGGCAACGTGCGTGTAAGGTTAATAAACATGTGCGCTACAGACGATGACACCGGTGGTTGGCACATTGTTCCTGTTGCTGCTCTGTGATGCAGCCACAAGACTGCAGAGAAATATCATTCATTTAACATTTTACCATCTTACTTTTATTGCTTGTTCTCTCTTCTCTTTATTTTTTATCTTAATTATTTTATGCTTTCTTCTATTTGTAAGATTGCCTTAGATTAGAAAACTTTATTAACTCACAGTAACAGTAAAATATTACGACACACAAGACAGTATTCCTTCAGATATCAGTGGACAGATACAGAAGTAAAAGCTCATGATCCTCACAAAGTTTTAAAGAGAAACTGACGTGTAATTAATGGTCGCTGGCGTCAGTTTTAATTTTTTTCTTTTGTAGTTTGTGAATTTTTCTGATCCTTGTGTGACTGTCAATTATTATCTTTGTATTTATCTGATTTACACACAAGTTTTTCCTTTTTATTTCTCTTTTATTCTGTTTCTGTCTCTGGTTTTATGTTGATGTATTATATGTGCAAATAAAACATAATCAAACACATTAAATTAAAAGCAAATGTAAAAACTGGTTTGTGGCTGAAGTTGTTTGTTGTCTTCACCTTCTCGAAGCGGTCGTCCAGCAGCGAGAGCTGCTCGTTCCTCCTCATCACCGACGACGTCATCGAGTATTCTGTGAACCGACTCTTCGTCTCCTCGTCCATGAACAGAAACTCTCGGCCGACGCCGCCCGGTCCCAGGTCCTCGTCGCCCGAAACCCCTCCCTCAGAGTCGAAGTCGCCCTCCTCGTCCGTGTCCTCCCACTCATCATCATCATCGTCATCATCCCCTCTGTCACAGGTGACACACAAACAGGAAATCACAGTTAGGGGCTGCAACTAATCATCATCTTCTTTATCGATTAATCCGCCGAATCTATTAAATACCAGAAAATCTCTGACAGACCAAAGACACATCTTCAAATGCTCCGACCAAAACGACCTAAACCGATTATTCAATTAGCAAATTAGTTGCACATTAATTTTCTGTGGATTGACTCATTGATTAATTGACTGATCATCAAAGAACATTTCCCTTCATTTTGTGTCTGCCGTTGTTGGAGATATTGGCTGAATCTATATCACAATATTGATAAAAATCTGCCAATATCTAATCAAAGTTTCCTGTGAAACCGACTGTGTGTACTACTGCAAAACATGACCGTTTCTTTTAAGTAACAATTTACCAGAATCAACTCAAATGTGGTTGAAAAGAAAAGATAATGTTCATTAATCATTGTGCAATTTTGACATTTCATATTTATTATTTATCTGCTAAACACTATTTTATTTCTCAAGAAAGAGAGAATATGGTCATAAAACACGTCCAGTGTCTGTGTTCAGGTTCAGTATGATTCTGAAAGATGACACACAATAAATTATTTCTGTTTAAATCGGGATAATAATCTATATAATTTCTACTGCATGTGAAGTGACCAGCAGTAATAAGGTAAAAATTCAAGGCAGCGATGAACTGTGTGTTCAGGTCTCACCCCACGTCCGCCGCTCCGCTCCCAGTGTTAGCTCTGACGATGAAGTCGTCGTCCAGGATGTTGTCGGGGTCGTCGTAGTCGAAGTCTTCGTCGAGCGCGGCCACGATGTCGGGGTCCATGTCCAGACGTGGTCCTGAGGGGAAAACAAAAAACAGATGAAGAAGACGACGCAACAAACTGACGACATCTATGGATAGACTGCAAACCTCCTCCAGCCGGGGGTGTAAACTTATCTTTGATATAATATATTTGACATACAGGTCCGAGCGTATGATTAAGGGTTTCTACAAGATCTGGTCCCTGATTATACTGGTACTGGACTCTCAGCCGTCATGTTGAGGGGTCAGTGGATCACAGCTAGGAAACCAAACTGTCTGATGCTGAAATAATTTGCCCTCGTTTTCTTATTTAACTATTTTGTGTTATTTATGATTTTTTTGTTGGTTTGTTTTTGTAAAAATCTGTGTTGTTGCAGTTCCACTTGGTCACCAGCAGATGTCGATAGAGCTCATGAGCTACTTTATGGTACCTGAGGATGATGATGAGGATGATGATGAAGCTGTTTACCTGAGATTGGAGCAGCTTTGTTCAGAAGTCCCACGTCCTCCTCAAACTCTGAGGCGAACACCGAGGACGGCAGGTTGATGTTGGCTGCCTGTTCATAAACAAACAAAAAAATAATATAAATGTAAGTGTGGGTCACAGATTACCACAAGATGGCGCCATCCACTTTTTTATTGGTCAGTTGTTTTCTCTTTACCAACTTACTCTCACTCTCTCACTCCCCAACTTTACAAAAATAACAAACCTGTTCTGATAATCTGAAATACCTGACTGAGAGGAAATCTGACTGAACTCACAGGACACACCGTGTCCGCGTCGCCCTCCTCCTCATTTTCACCATCATCATCTTCATCACGGAGTTTAACAGGTCGTCTGTCGGTGTAGGAGGGGCCGGCCGTCACCAGCTCAGAGGCGCCCGACGCCTCCTTCAGGTGCTGCAGGTAGTTGTAGTCGTCGTCGAAGAAAACGCCAAAGTTCCTCTGCTCCTCGCGCCTCTTCTCTACCTCCACCTGCAGAAGATCAAAATCCAAGTCAAGTCGTCACGTCAGACAGAACGCCAGCTAACGTTTCATTTGTTTGTTCAAATTAATGAGGCTGCAAAATAAACCTGAGCGGTCGCACGCAGTCAACAAGACAGGTAGGAAAACTGGTTACTGATGCTGTGGTGTGTCATATCCTGGTTATTGATACTTAGGTACATTAATATCCAGGTTATTGATACAGCATATTGGTCTGTACCTTGGTGGCGGGCAGGAGGACGTGCTGCGGTGCTTTCTCATCTGCAGCCAACGGATCCCTCTGACTTCTGTGGACGAGGTGAAAGGTCACGGCCTTCTTCTTTTCAATGAACGATTTCTTCTTTCGATGAGGCTGGAGGAGACAAACAGCAGCGGTTAGCGGCGATTGCTGGTGATGATATGACAGGAAGGTCTCTGGTTTGAGCCCCAGGATAAACCCGGGTCTCAGTGAGGTGCCCTTCAGCAAGGCAGGTAACCTCCAGCTGCTTGGAGCTACTGTACTTCTACTACGGCACAAATTACAGTTATGCTATGGATTAAATCTACATTTGCCAGTTATCAGATGACAACAATCACACTTTTCGTTTATAGGTTTGTTTCTGTCTCCTGACAGAAATAAAACATTTCTAATTAACAATATCACCGACTGAGGGAGGAAATAGACACTTATGACTTAAGTGAATTGAAGGTTTTCATAATTTCTTTTAAAGAAACTTAATTAAATAATTTCTAAGACTTTAAAACCTGCAGATACCCTGTAATACAAAATGTAATATAAAAAGTAAATTGTCTTGTATTATTGTAGGCTAAACTAAATAAGTAAATCACCTCAGTCTCACCTTCACCTGCTGCAACATTAAAGTGATGCACTAAATAAGTTTTTCTACACTGTGGTACCTGAGTACTACTTCTACCAAACACCATCGATTACAAAAACAAGAGGAAAAGGGAGTGAAATGTACTTCTATTCAACACTGTCTGAATTTAATTATGTGACTATAAAACAAACAGACATGTAGTTAATATTTTCTACGAGTACGTTGCCTTTTAATTGCTAACACAGGACTGAAGTTAGCTAACAACATTAGCTTGACGTAGCAGAAATGTCGTCTTACCATCTTGTGGCGGAATCTCTGACGGTTTTCTTCGACAGGTCTGAATCAGAGAAGCTCAAACCTCAAACTACACGCAGCTGTTATAAACGTTTAACCGTAAATTAAGTCCAGAAAGTGTCGCTAACGTTTTTCCACGCCGGGTTCTCCTTCACCACGCTGCTGCTGCTGCGACCAGAACTGGAAGAGACCATTCCGGAGAAAAACAGGGGTGTGAAAAAGATAGTAAGAAGCTTTAATACGGAGACATCGTTTTACAAATTTAAATTCTTGGCCTTAATAAATAGGTTGTTGTTAATTAATGATCTAAAATGGATACACGTGTTTATATTAATGATGTTCATGTGACATTAGTCTGCGGTTGAATCCTTCGACATTATAAACTTTAACATGGTATAGCCCAAATCGACTGGGTTCTTTCTCTATTTTATATACTGGCGGTTATAAACCGGTTTATGGATGTATTAGCGCCACCTGCCGGACCGGAAAGCGGAGCAGTTGGTGTGTTGGCAGTGAATGTATTTTGCATATGGCGATGAAAACAATCTAAATATTAAATCATTGATATTTACAAATGAAATATGAACATCATATAGCAGAATTAAGCTGTTTTACCACTAATAATATGTACAAAAACTCTTGGTAGGTACTGTGTAATCTTATAGTAGTTTGTTTGTTGCTTTTCTCTGCTTTGTATAAACATGTTAAATTTTATCAAGAAATTGTCTTAAAAAAAAACAAAATTATATTGAGGGATTGACATTGAGGTGGTGCACACTTACCTAAATACCTAGGTGCACAACTGGACAGTAAACTGGACTGGTCCCTGAACACGGATGTCGTCTACCTGAAGGGGCAGAGCCGGCTCTTTTTCCTCAGGTTTGCATTAAAGACTGTTCTCATGTTACAGCACTTAAAATATTTTTATTTTGGGTATTTTCTGTGGTTTATTGGTGAAGTAGCATTAATCACTACTGGGGGTATAAATAATTCAGTTAAGGATATATTATATTTCATATATATAAAACCTACCTGGCTGCAACAAGTTATTGTAACTGTCCCTTAGCTCAGCAGCCATACCAAAACAGACCAACTAAGTTAAAGTCATTGTGATCCAGATTCACTCATTATTTCATGTTTTATAATTTTTGTTTCATATTCATATTTCTCAGTATTACATTGCTCATTACATTTATTGCTTGTTACTTATTTTACATTACTCACAATTTTACAGTTTATTCTCTACATTGTCATGTTATAGCCTGTTTTGCAAGTAGAATTAATTTAATTTAATTTATTAATCTTTCTATTTATTTATATACTTTAGGCTGTTTTACTGGTATGTTTTTTTATTCTATGATTATTTTCTGGATTGTTTTACTTTATTTCTTGTTATTTATTTTATTTGTACTTTTATAACTCACTTCCAAACATCTCCTCTCTTTTAGCATTTTACTATTTTATCTTTATTGTTTTGTCTTCATTATTATTTGATTTGTAATATCTACTACATTGTTTTTTGTTCAGGGTCCCTTTCTATTAGAGGAAGTTCAATTCAATTTAATTTTATTTGTATTGCCCCAAACCACAACATACATTATCTCAAGGCACTTTACAAGACCTTACAATAGCAGCTTGTTACCATGGCGATCTGTGCAGACAATGCTCTTCCTTATAGCAGTGGCTGTAGCAGCATTTTACCAGACAAGTACATGGCTGTGCATATTGTATTTCTTTTTTTTCCTAGTTTTTAGTAACTCAGAGATTGCTTGTTGTACAATATTTTCCTCTTAAATGTAGTAGAGTTTAATGTGTGGCAGAATTTAATGAAAATAAAAGTAAATTACGCCCACTTCAGAAGATAAACGCCACTGATAAATAATAAAATGAAACTGTCAATCATCGTGTTTCTCTACATCAAAGACCAAATTTATAGTAAAATTTATTTCCATTCATGCAGAGAGCAGAAACAATAAAACAATGTTTTGTCCAAAAGTCAGCAAAATTCAAAGATCACCACCCATCCCCCACTGCAAAACCTTAGCTCAGACAGCATCTCACATTATTTGCCCAAAGAGTGGCATTTAAAATGTGTCTTTGTTTTGCATTTGAAACATGAAAAAGAAAACATGTCTGAATTTTCAAGACACTGCACTTAAAGACGTCCGTTGAGTTTTGATCTTCTGGTGGCTTCTGTTTGCTCTCAGCAGCTTCTCCTCACACGTTCATCGACAGCATCAGGAACTGTGTGCGGTTAAGAGAAAACAAAGTTAAAATGAGCCCTATAACATTACAAGCTACACGTGGTTCAACCAGACAATCAGCAGGAGTCAGGTGTGACATGAATGTGGTTTTACCTGCATCATGTTCATTCTCACTCGGCCCCTCTTGAATTTGTCCACAGCCTGAAAAGCTCCTGGTTGAGAGAGAGACAATTTAACACCAATGAATCTTTACTATGATGATTTTGAGGCACTAATGTAGTTACTGTAAACCTAGTGGAGGAATTTATTTGAACGTTTTTCGACGTACTGAACATGTTCTCCAGACGGACGATGCAGGTGAGGTAGTCGTCGAAGTCGATGTCGTATTTGTCGTCAGCAAACCTCAAGCCGACCAGCTGCAGGAGCTGGTTGTTCAGTTGCATGCCTTCACAGGAACAAAGCTGCAGCGTTAGCCTTCAAACACAAATGCCACCGCACACAAGATCTACGCCCAAACCAGAAATCACTTCCAAAAACCAATCAATATTATTTTTATTGGCTGTAGTGCTCTTGCTGCTACTACCATTATTAGCTCTTGCAAGACTGTTTTTTATCACCTTTACTGTTTTCACCAATATTAGAATAAATAATAATAAAAGGAAAAGTAACTGCTTCACAATCACATGTAAAACTGAAAAATCTGATATATTTACAATTTGCACTTAGATTTTATACTGATATTAACTGTAGTTTTTAATTTTTGTTTAGGAATGTGTTTAAACATAATGATCCTCATTCACCACTTTTTCTTGTATTCTTAAATATATGGAACAAACATGGGAAATAGGTTTTACAGTGTATTAAACATGGTATTCTAACTGGTGTATTTGAGAATGCACTGCAAGTATATGTACAATATGTAAAACAAATGTCAGTATATTAAATCTTCATTTATAAACAGTACATGTCTTGTGCATGAATGTATTAATACATGAAAATAGTCTTATATGAAATGTCTGCCAATGAAATGAAATGAAATGAAAATATAAAAAAACAGTTAAGATAAAGCGTGTTAAAAGATTTAAACTTAAGTTTTCAGTCGACTCACCTGCAGCTTTGAGAGCGATGCGAAGCTCGTAGGACGACATCTTCCCCGACCGGTCGGTGTCAAAGGACAGGAAGAGCATCTGCAACAACAACAACAACAACAACAACAACATCAGAAGTTGAACCACACTCTTAAAGCCTCCACCATCAGAGCTGATTTACAGTTTTACCACATGAACCAACACGTACAATCCACTTCTTCATCTTCTCCCAGAACACCTTGAACTCTTGGAACTCCAGCTTCCCCGTGTTGTCCACCTGTTTTACTGCGTCAAGGAAAAACTTTAAAAGCCTCATTGCAATCGACTTATCAGCTATTTTAAAATCACACACTGTCAATCATTTCTAGCTGGTTCATCATAAAAGCACAAGTTCCTCTGCTGCCTTAAAAATGTGAGAGAACTGAACTTAGGTGGAATAATTATAGTCGCTTTTGAAAGTTGATGGAACTTGATAAAACAGGTTCATTAAACTTCAGATATGAAAATGAATCTTACATTATGAGAAGAAGCAACAAAACATAAATTATCATGTATTAAGACACAGAAAGTTTCCACCATGAATATTTTGTTTGTCTCTGAAAGAGATGAATGCAAAGTCAGGAGAACTCACGTTTCTAGTCGTCTGAAAATAAACACTAGAAAATTTAAGTTGAACTGACTTGAAATTGAATAAAACTTACATATTTAGGTTAAGTTAATGAAAAAAGGTGAGTTGATTCCACTAGATTCCTGTGTGATGTTTTACAGTGCATTTTCTTCAAACTCTTAACCTCTAACTTAAGTTGTGTTGGTAGCAAAAAAAAAGAAAGGCAAAGTGAAGTTTATAAATGCATCCTGAAATCACAAGCCTGAAGTGAGTCACTCGGTGAAGTGTGTAAAGATACGTCCATCAGGTTGATGATACTGTGGCAGGTGCTGAGACTCAGGCCGTCAAACTTGATCTCTTTTCCTGAGGACAGAGGATTAAAACAGTAGAATACAATTCAATGAAATAACTCTGTCTGATAAACAAAAGCACAAAAATACATCAATACTAAAAATAGTATTTTATTTTATTACTTTAATCCTCTGTTTACTGCTATTTGTAATGTCATCCTTTTTACAGACACAATCATCCATTCCTGATTAAATAACAGTAATAATGTAGGAGGTTAAATGTGAACGCCACACAAGATCTTCTCTGACTTAGCGCCACCACAACTGAAGTTTTTAACAATAAGACCCTAAATGAGAGAACCAGTAACTTCTACTCTAGAGTCTACACACTTCTCTAGTCCTTTCTGTCTTTAACAGCAGAAAGCTTCATGATATCCAGAGACCGATGTCTTTTATTGAGCTGAGCGGTGAATCTGAAACGCTCATGTTGTGAGGAAACAGTGAACGGTATAATCGCGTATCATCTGCATAAGCTGTAATAACACATCGTGCGACGCATTGAACTTCATCCATGTCAACTTTACCAGCATTTGTTCATTTCACATGAAGCACTGACATAAAGAGGTTTTACAGCATCTAAAACATTTACTTACGTCTGCTGAGAACGCCATTGAGCATCTGCTGAAGCTCCCGGACAGAGATGGCCTCGTCCTGCACACGCACCAGACCGATGCAAAATATAAGTTACCAAAGAAAATGGGCATCTACGACTCTTAGCTTTTTATTTCAATATAATATAATAGTATCTGTTTTCAGTTCACAGTGTTTATTCTTAATTTCACATTTTTCTCCGTGTCGAGAAAAATATTTTGGTTTTAGAAAATTATTCAAATCATAAAATATAAAAGCTGCATTAACATTTTTTTCAGCCACTTGGCGGCAGAATAAGTTTATAACAAGGTGCAAGACAAACACCTGTAACATATTATCGCCTTATAAAGTAAAATATTAGCAAACACTTGTTTATTTATACGTCCAACAAACAGGAGGCAACATCATCATTGATCTGGACAGGTGTTTTCACCTGATGAATGTAAGTCCAACATTCACACTCTTTTAGTTTAGTTTGGTCTCTACCAACAAATATGTGGCTCTTTACCAACAACACATGTTCAAACTTGTGAATACGGCAGCGGAGGAAGGAGGAAACATTGTTGGTGATAAGTGTTATTTTATAGGAACATGATACATATTCTTACTTATATATATATATTTGTTTTCTTACCGCACCAGCCAGCTGTTCAAACAGTCTCCTCAGGCCTTTCTCCTCGTCTGATTCCTCCTCTGGAGCGCTGGGCATGGGCGGCTGGTGGAAGCAACACAGCGTCAGTACGAGCGGACCTGATTGATCGATCAACCGAATGGGTGATTGATTATCAATCTACTTACGTCTGGCAGATCAGCATCAACGTTGCTTCCCATCTCCCTGTGCGACAGAACCACAAGTCGTGGAGTGAGAGTCTTGCGGATATTTTGTTCTGACATTTGGTATTTTAAATGTTTTGCTTTTAATTTTTTAACATTTATTCTGTGTTACTTTTAGAACTTTATCTTAATCAGATTGAAAAAGCCCAGAGATGAAGACTCACAAAGCTCCAGCCTTTTTCTCAGAGAAGATCCTGATGAGGAAGTCGGCCTCGTGGTGGGGCTGGAAGGTGGTGGGGACCAGCAGGTATTTCCCAGGAGGCAGTGTAAAGCGCTCTGACACCTCCCGCAGGTTGATGTAGGTCCTGCTACGGGCCTTGGATGCATGGTAGCGGAAGAAATCCTTCCCCTGGTGGTCTTCCTCATTTGGAGCCTGAATGGACAAAAGATAAATATGATGATTAAGATATAAAAACACAACATGATTCGTAAAGACTGACGGGTGACGGAAGTATGAGGCTAGCACACACACATGTTTTCAGATGATTTCACAAGTAGGCCTGGGTCCATTTAGTAACTATCCTGAAGCTTTCGACCATAGTAAATGATCTTCATCAGCAGATGGAGTTGTGTGATTATTCTAATGAACTGAAAAAGGTGAAAAAGCTCCCTCTTTATTTTTATTTTTAGAGCTAATATTTACTATCTTTAAAGGGCCCAGTCAGTCAATTTAACCATAAATACAACTGACAAATTTATTCTACTTAAATAAAGACTTACACTTAAATAGCCGACATTCAGTGGACCACACTTTTTTACACATCTGTCACATCTGTTTTGCAGCTCTGTGTACTTCTTGATATATATAGTCAACATGTTTCATGTTTCATCCTGAAAAATCTTCTCCTTCAAAACCATAAACGTTGTCTGAAGTTATCAATATTCTACAACAGAACAACATAGTTACCAGCAAATCAGATGATGACAAATAGTAATTATTCATCTGCTCTAACAGCTTTTTAAACCATTGATTAAAATATATTGGTCAATGATTTTACAGCTGATTGAAGTCAAATCTTTGCTGTAGAGTTCAGTCTGTGGTTTCAAATAACTTCAAGTAAAGTTGTTGATAAATCTGTTCAATCAGGATCAATATTAAGCCACTTATTCTAATATAATAAATAATTGTTTTGCCGCAACGTCCAGAATTATGCTGATGACACCATCCTGTATGTTGTGATTACAGTTACAGAAAAATATAGTTTGACTAAATAAACTAAATATGTTGTTATAATAAAATAAAAAATAAAATAAAATAAAGAAGCATCTCTGTATTTCAGTGGGAAAAATTGCATCATACATATAATTCGTCATTAACTCAGTATACTTTCATCCATTTTGGTATAATTTCTTCATTCATTCTTCATTATACGCTGAGTTAATGTTTTCACATCCTTAACATTGTATAAACATTTCTTGTAGAGTTTGTTCTATTTTCACAATGTGGATATAAAGTTGCATTTTGAACTGAGTCTATTTTAATTAGAGTTGAATGAATGGGAATAGTTCAACACAACATGGAGTCCTGACTCAGAGGCTGAGAAACTTGCCTTTCCTCCGTGGCAGGAAACACTTTCCCGTGCAGTAGAGTTTAAACCCTGTTGTAAGTTGCTTCATAGTTTTCTGACCTCGTACACTGCGAAGCCGATGGTCTCCATGTCCAGCCCCTCCTTCCTCAGCTTCCGTCTGTTCTTCTGCATGAGGGCGATCACCACGCTGCACACGTCGTCCTCATCATCAGCGTCCTCCAGCTCCAGCTTGAACTGTGGGTTCGTCCAAAATGTGTCTGAGGATTTGAAGATACAGAGTTTTAGAGGAAAAAAAATTCTACATTTTAACATTTTAATGCCAAAAGGCGACAAATCAAACCATCAGCCGGTCTCACCGATGTAGTTCCTGCAGCCTCCAGCGGTGGAGCCGCGAATCCAGTTTCCCTCGAACATGCTGACCTCCCAGTGGCGCTTTGTGTTGTCGGTCAGGGAGTCGGGGGTCATGTTGCAGATCTCCACCTTGTCATAGTTCCTTTTGAAGTCATCAAACTCCATCCTGGAGTCACAAACGCCATCAGTGTCAGCTCCATACACAACACATTCACAAGAGTTCACCTTCACATTAATGTTTCAACTTGGATCATTAATGATCGTCTGCAGATTTGGAAAAGTGAATGTAATTCATTGAATAAGAGCAGACTGAGGTGCAAGACCACTGAACCTTCACTACAACACCCAGCATCTCTTTTCCCGTCAGGAGAGAGATTTACTGACTGAGCGAAATTTAATATAATGAAATTTAACTCGCTCATTAAGATCAAATTAGAGGCTCCTGGACTCAGGCTGCACTTTCTTTCTACGTGGCAGCTGATGTGAAAAGTTTGGGCTCATCAGTGTGAGATATATGACCCTTTATATTTACTCCACTATCTGCACTTCTGCACACAAACAACACATCTCTTCTTCTTTAGTTTGGATCAGATCCATCACGTGGACTCACCAGAATTCACCGTCCTCTGTTGAGTTCTGTAGGATGCGAGTTTTTTCTGCTGTGTCGATATAATTCCACTCTCTGGAGCTGAGACACGGACGACACACAACAACATGTTAGACATTAACGCACAGGAATCAGGAAGAGGCAGAAACATAGATACAGACACCAGCAGGCGGCATTTGTTTTTCATCTAAGGAATTAAATCTGCTGTAAATTACATTTGGATTATAGGAACTGATGTTATGTGTGTGATTTTAAAAGGCCATTGAAGGCATCTGGGATTAGGATTACTCTGGGGGACAATGGTTGCTTAAAGTGATGGTTTACATTTCTTGCAGGAAAGTCAATCAAGTGATTACAGAAAACACAACTACAAAAGATACAAAACAAATACAAAAGGCATAAAATGAAAACATACAAACACAAAACAACTACAGACATGCAAAATAAAATACAGAAAGACGCAAAACAACTACAAAGAGATGAAAAAGGACAAAAGCGACATGAACAACAACCATAAAGAGGTGCAAAACAACTACACAAAGACACAAAATGAAAATGGAGAGATGGTAAATGAAAGCAAAGAGACACTGAAAGACTTTTCTCTTTTAAAGGAGGGATGATGGTCCGTGCTCAGGGGCCTATTGTCGTCATAGTCCATCCATATGTATACTTTATATTTTTACCCCATGTGTTGTGTCCCTTTATTCTTACTTGTCACTCCAGGGGCCGTTCCACTCGACCTGACCCCAGGGGTTTCTGACCCGGATTAGCTGGACTTTCTGACCCCTGTAATTCACCTGAAAATTAGAAAGAATGTATTTGTTTATCGTGACTGTAAAGCTCTGGTTATGGTTTTGTTTGCTTTATTGTTTAAAGGAGCTATTTGTAAGTTTTGCTATCGCTACATAGGCAACGTTAGCATTAGCAGCTGTTTACTTACCAGTCTTTGCAAGAGCTTCAGCCATCGTTGCGTTTACATGATTAGAAGTTATAATACGTCCTCTGGGCAGATACTTCTTCAGGGCAGACTGAACACTACATTGACTCGGTATCGGAAAGTGATGAGACAGTCCCACTGGGCCGGGGCAAGCTAGTTAGCT
>NW_019525032.1:45801-45865 GCF_002814215.2 Seriola lalandi dorsalis | reverse complement strand
ACTGAAGTTAGCATGCTAACCAGCTAGCCCCAGTCCTGTGACCAATACTGCAGTCAGGAGGAGG
>NW_019525032.1:42968-45521 GCF_002814215.2 Seriola lalandi dorsalis | reverse complement strand
CAGCAGTAATTAAACTAAACAACGTTTTTCTGTCTTTTTTACTCATCATTATTTATTTATTGAGTCAGAAATACAAAAACATTAAAACCGTGCTGTTTCCTGGCCTCCAGCTCGTGGGTGGTGGGACTCACCTCCTCCAGGCCGGTGATGGAGTATGCGTGTCCCTTCACCAGGCCGGTGGTCGTCTTGGCCTCAGACTCTGCAGAGCTGGAGATCTGGAGAAAACCAGCCACCCAGACGTGTTTAAAACACAAGAGCTGACTAAACCTTTCACACAAGGATGTGAATATGCAGCATACATTTAAATGTAATAAATATAAAGGTCCTTACATCAATAGAGCATCCCATCATGGAGCCTCTGTCCAGGGCCTTCTTCATGATCGAGAACAGGTTGCTTGGAGCGTTCTTGGTTTCATACATTTCCCCAACGCCGCCGGTAAAATCCTCCATGGCCTCCATTGTGCTGCCGCCCTTCAGGGACTCGTAGCTGCCGTGCAGCCTGGAATAAACAAATGACATAAATTGCTGCATTTATATGCTTCACTCTTTGCCTCTTATTCAACCCTTCACACACACTGATGGCAGTGAACCACGCAACATGCTGGTCTGACTATAAGGAGCAACATGAGCTGGGAATCAAACGGTCAGATCTGAACCACAGCCGCCCCGGTACCTCACTTAATCTTAAAGCTTTAAGGTGATGGTGACGTGAAACCTTGTGTGAGCAGATAAAATGATGAATCTGCAGTTCGCTGTGAGATGACTGGTAAAGAACACGGTCGAGTCTGAGAGGAGGTAAAGTGTTTAATCGTGTTTACTTGGCGTAGGCTTTCTCCAGGAGGGCGCTCCAGAACTCGTTGTTGGAGGCGGAGTGAAGCATGATGAGTTGATTCCTCACCGACGGCAGCCGGTCGTCCACCACCACGTCCAGCCATTTGTTGTGATGCCAGAACTGAGGGAGCAACAGAGAGCCGGTCACTAATCATCCTCTACCTGCAGCTCATCATTATGTCGTCTACGGAGGATGTGGGAGGTTCCACTAAACACACTTTCTTTAAATCTTTAAATCTACAGTATCTGCTCCAGCTGCTCTCTCCTACAGGCTCTACAGAGTTATTCCCGCCCATTCTGCATTAATCTGTGATCTTTATTTCCTCCTTGTTGACACAGACTGAAACGACTGAAGAGGCTAAAAAGACAGAAGCAGGTGAGACACCGTCTCCGCCCGGCAGGGCAGCGCACCTGGAAGTGAAAGATGCCGGCGTATCTGCGGTCGAAGTCCTGGTCGTGGGGGACGACTCGGGCCAGCGCCTCTTTTTTGAGGGTCAAGGATGCGATGGCTGCCAGGAGCCAGCAGTCCCCTGTGGTGACAGACAGGTGCATGATGGGTAAATGAGTGAGAAATGCGTCCATATGAACAACGCACGCAGATAAGTGGAGCACCTACCGAGCTGTCCCTGACAAATGTCTGTCCTGTCAGCGCCGCCGACGATGAACTTCGGGTTTTCACAGATCTCCTGCAGAGGGGACGAGAAACAGGAAGAGAACAGGTTGGTTAATTAAAAAAGAAAAAGAGAGAGAGAGAGAGAGAGAGAGAGAGAGACAGGTGAGAGGTGACAGAAGTGCCTTTGATAGGTGTGTTCACATTCCAGGCATATTAATCAGCCTGAAATCCCAGTCACTGGAACACAAGGAACACAGAGGCAGCTGAAGCATTCGCCCTGAGGAACGCCCAACACAGACATGCATAGTAACTGTAACGAACGTGACGGGTGAGTTTTACTGTGGTCAGGTGAGTTACCAGGTAAAGACGATGGAAATGAGCTTTAAAAAAAAGAACCATTTTACTTGCTGAGTGTCTCAGGAGGGAGGGACAAAGGAGACGACATCACAGCTCATGAAACACACACGAAAGCCTCCACAAATGTCTTGATTTGAACTGAGTGAATACAAACAGATAAGAGTTCTTGACTGCTCCTCAGTTTTACTGCAGGTAACAGCCAGGTGTGTGGGGATAAAGTCACACACAGGAAACTGCCCCTGCACTTGGCTCTATTTACACTGTTTCCTTGCAGAACTGGTTTTGCAGCTACAGCTGAAAAAAATACTCGATTGCCTTTGTTTTTAATAATAAAAGCAATAAATCTGACGTCAGATAAACTGTATTTTGAACCACAACATCAGAAATGATCCTCTGTGTGTTAATGCTGCCAGCTCTCATTCAGTCACTAGTTCAGCTCGTACTGAACCAGTTTCCTTCACTGAAGATTAAGACTCGGAGACTGAAGCCGGTCTGAATATTCACTGGGATCAGTTTTAAAACAGCTCCAGTCTGAGTGAGCGACTTCTCATCAGATGAGCAGTTCTCCCTCAGACCACAGCGTGTCTTCATTCATCTGGATTCAACACATGAACTGATAAACTGGACAGACTCCAGGACGGCTTGAGACATGTTTGCTGCATCGGGTCAAACCCTCTGAAGCGTTCTGCGTCTACTTACCTTGGGCCTCTTCCATTCAATCTGCACGGGAACGCTCTGGCTGAAGAAGAGCG
>NW_019525032.1:41835-42759 GCF_002814215.2 Seriola lalandi dorsalis | reverse complement strand
GAGTGTCCTGCTGTGTGTGTGTGTGATGCAGCGACGGGCTGTCAGGTCGGTCGGACTGGAAGGTACACACCCTCCAGACAGAAACTGGTTTGTCCTCCCGCGGCGGTGAACCTCGCCCCTGCTGACTCTCTCTCTCTCTCTCTCTCTGGGCTCGGCCTGCAGAAAACAGTGACAACTCATTCCCGATGGTTCGGCAACATGGAAGAAATATTCAGCTCATTTACTTCAGTAAAAGTACAAATACTCCTGCAGGTTAGATTTTACGAAGCATGATCAGGAAAACGTAGTTCAAGTATCAAAAGCAGAAATAAGTGGCCCCTGAGTGTGCAGGTCCCCTGGCTCCTCCGGCTCCTCCGGGTCCCCCGGCTCCTCCGGATCCCCCGGGTCCCCCGGATCCTCCGGATCCCCCGGCTCCCCCGGCTCCTCCGGATCCCCCGGATCCCCCGGCTCCTCCGGGTCCCCCGGCTCCTCCGGGTCCCAGCTCAAGACTACAGGAGACCAGGATTTTGCTGGATCTGGGTGTGAGGTTTACAGAACCAGTGACGTCTTTTAAATCTCTCCCACAAACCTTTAAATTCAGACTTTTATTAGATTTTATTTTAGTTCCTCAGTTTAGTCACTTTCTTATTTTATTTGGATTCATTTTTATTTTATATTTGAGGTTTTCTACCCTGTTGTACTAATTTTTTTAATTTAATAAAGAACACATTAAATCATATGAATTATTAAGAGATGTAAAACAGATAAAACCACTACAAACCACCACCGGAGGAAAACCCTGTAGTGGTCGAAACCGGTCGGTGTTTTATTCCCTTTTGGGATCTTTGTTTTGGACATTTTACTCATGTTCAGACAAAATAAAAGCATTTTAATCATAACCTTGATTCTGTGCGAGTTTTCCTGAAGAAAAACCACAGCAGCTTC
>NW_019525032.1:29849-41812 GCF_002814215.2 Seriola lalandi dorsalis | reverse complement strand
GGATTCCTCACGTGTCTGCAGAGGAGTGTGGATTTACTCACAGCCGTGGGTTCATTTCTACGTCTGTGATCTCTGGCGGCGGCGTGGACATCAGGAGAACCGGACGTTTCCCCGGTGGACCTCTACGCTCACTGTTGAGACGGGACCTATAGAGGAGCTCCACACTGACGACTCTTTGTTTCTTTGCGGTCGTTTGTGTCTTTTAACTGAGCTCTAAAACTTTCACTGTCTTGTCTTTTTCCACCTTGTTCCCTGTGATGGAGAGAAACCGTTTTCGATGCTTAAACATCTTCATAATTGATCTTGTTTTACCACATGAATAAGGCCGTGGCCAAATCTAATCATTGTAGAGATGGAGGGTCACACAGATGAAACAATCTTACCAAAGCTGTACTGTCCAAATATCTGATTTTATCTCACAATGATTTTCTTCTTTTTGAGGAATAATTATCCTAAAAAACCTTGAAATTAACATTCTACAACGTATTAAAATCTCCTCCAGTGTAAAGGTCTGTGTCCATGTGTAGTGTGATTATAGATCAGCTCTAGCTTCTATATTAATACTGCTAATATACTAATATACTAATAATGCACACAACCTGGATTGTCACCAATACAGCAGCCACTGGGCGGGGCTTGGTGACTGCTTTGTTGTGACATCACAAAGTTCCAGAAGTCCTGACGGCTGGTTTTAAGGCTCAGTTTCTGAATACAGGCTGTGTGCATTTCTCTGTGGACTGAGGCTTTGATACTTTCACAGTATTAATATAGAAGCTAGAGCTGATCTATAATCACACTACACATGGACACACACCTTTACACTGGAGGAGCTTTAAGTATTTTCTCAACTTTTTCATTTTCTATTTAGGTACAAATTATTTTTTGCAGATTCGATCTTTTTATCCAACAGGAACAATATTTTCCAATAGTCACATTTCATATGCTGCTTTTTTATTGATAATTAAACTTGTGCATGACAGCAGAGTGAACAGTCTTCGATCACCAAGGCACCAGACCCAGAACTTTACGCTTTTTAAATCATCAGCTACAAGAAGAAACTGAGGAATTCTTTAACACTGATGTCTAGTGAAGACACTTTGGTAATGTGAAAACACCACCAGCGACAGAAGGTCATTTCTCTAGAAAAGAATATCTAAACCAGTTTTTGAAGACTGAAACTTAAGGATTACAAAAAATAAAACATATTTAACCTTGCTGCTTTTCTATGACGATAACTAATGAGGAAAACAAAAACCTGACTCCTGGGCAGGTGCTGACATTGAAGGAAGGAAACCACAGTCTGAACGGTGACCACATTCTCAAACACACACCTGGAGACATTCAACCTTTTCTCCCAAACACAAACACAAACACAAACGTCCGTGGCTACTGCTCTGCTTTCTCTTGTGCAGTTCCCGTCACCAGCAGCAGGTTGCAGGCCATGAACTGGACGTTCAGCACGTTGCTGGTGTTTCCAGTGTAAAGTCCCACCAACTCGCTGGACGAGCCGTCAGCCGGCATCCCGCCGTGGGAGTTACGGATGTCCCACACCCGGACTGAGTTGTCCATAGACGACGACGCCACTAGGCTGCTGTCCGGGCTGAAAGACAAGCTGGTGACGCTGTCCGTGTGTCCCCGCAAGTCTTTGAACAACGTCCCCGACGCCAAGTCCCACAGCTTCACCCGCTGGTCCTCGCCGGCAGACGCCAGGTACTTTCCGTTAGGTGAGAAGGCGAGCGACAGCACCGGGCCGCGGTGGCCAGTGAAGAGGCGAACAGACGCCCCCTGCTGGGTGCTCCACAGCCGGACGGTTTTGTCCGTGGAGCCGGTGGCCAGGTAGTTGGAGTTGGGGTGGAACTTGACGCAGTCGACGTCGGCGAGATGGCCGGCGTAGAGCCGCAGCGAGTAGGTGCGGGAGAACGTCCAGAGGCGGGCGGTGCGGTCGTGGGAGCCGCTGGCGAAGTAAAGGCTGCAGGGGCTGACGTCCACGTCCCACACCGGGTAGGCGTGGCCCTGGTACAGCACCGTGTTGGTGAAGCTGCCCAGGTCCCAGTAACGTATGGTCGTGTCCTCGGAGCAGGAGAGCAGCCCGGAGCTGTCCGTCAGGAAGGACGTGCGAAACACCGGGCCGCTGTGACCTCGCAGCGTCTTTACCTCGCTGCCCGAGCCGTCCTCCTCGTCCACCTGAGGAGACACAAGAGGAAACAGTCACCTGACGTCACCTGTCCCGACTCCACACGGTTCGTCCTGTCTCCTGAAAATGTTTGAATGAGTTTCAATTATGGGAAAAAAATATCAATTTAATCAATTACAGCTTTTATTCAAATTATATTAATTATCTGTTAATTGATTATTTTCTAACTAATTGTTTCATCCGTCAGAAAATTGTGATAATCACATTTATTCACATTGAAGAATTCAGGCTTCTTTTCATTTACAGATAATCAAAGTGATTCATCAATTAGCAAAAAGTCACAGATTAATTTTCTGTGGATTGATGAATTGATTAATTGGCTGATGGTTGCAGCTTTAATCAGTTAACTAATTAATGTATATAAATAAATAAATAAATAATCAATGGAAACACTGATGCTGATCAGACAATAAGTAATGTTATGACATCACTTCTGTTCACATGTAACAGAGACATTATGAAGCCCGTCAATTCTGAAGGAGTTAAAACCCCTAAACTTCACAAATACATTAATTGATTATTTAAAAGGAATCAATAATGTGAATGAAGCTTCTGTGGGTCAAGCTTTTCAAATCTGAGGGTTTGATCCTTTTAACTGTTTCAGAACTGGAGATCTGAAGGCGTCACACCGCTGCGACCGCTCTACTTCCACGTTCACTGCTCCGTAACCAAATCCATCCCTCCCTCACCTCCTCCTCCAGCACGTCGCAGGCCAGGTGGATGCGCGACACGTCGGCCTGATGCGGCCGGGCCTTCAGCTTTCTGGCTCGGAGGCTCCACAGCTTCACCGTGGAGCTGTCGAAGCCGGCGGCCAGCAGCCGGCTGTCGGCCGAGACCTCGGCGGTGTTGAGCATCTGCTCCGTGTGGTGGAAGGCGTAAAAGCACACGGTGGTGAGCGAGGGGGGGCCCTCGCGGACTTTCTTGATGCAGTCCTGCAGAGCGTCCAGGGCCGCCTCGCTCTGCGGGATCCCTGCGGGGACCTCCACCCCCTCCCCGCCCTCCGCCCCGTCCACTCCCGCCCAGGTCGAGGTGGAGTTCGGGGTGGCGGTCGCCCCACTGGCAGTTCCGTACAGCTGGTAGTCCGTACGCCTGGAGGCGGTGACCTCCACCTGCAGGTGTGTGCTGAGGGCCCTGCAGAGGGCGCTGTTGTCCTCGCTCTGCAGGTAACGCAGCAGGTAGCTGTAGGCCGGCTCCGTCAGGTGAACCACATACTTGTGCTCCAGGAAAGCACTCAGCTTGGGATTGGCTGCAACGTCCTGAGCGGTGAGAACATGGCGGAGCTGCTCTATGATGGCACGCTGCTCGCTGTCCTGAAGAAAGGCACTGTGGAAACGACTGTAGAAACCGTCTACTGCCCCCTTCAGGCCACATCGCACCATGTCCAGGTGGAGGTAGATGAAGAGCGGGTAGAGGACGCTGCTCACCTCCTTCGCCCAGGATATTTCTGTTTCTAATTTCGTGGAAATAAAACATTTCCTTGTGTCAATAAAAACAAGCTCATGTAGCATCTAAAAAGGAAACATGATTTGATGGATAACTATTTCCAAAACAACTTAGAGCAGATATTTTAACTGGCACAACAGGCAGCTGCAGGGACGTGCACGTCGTACCTGAGAGAAAGGAGCGCAGCCTGGAGTACTGAGCCTCATACTGCTGCGGGTCCGCCTGGCAGGGAGCAGCAGAGACGATGTTGGCACAACCCGACTCTGTCTGCACTGCTCCGAGAGAGAGAGAGAGAGAGAGAGAGAGAGAGAGAGAGAGAGAGAGAGAGTAAAGTAAAATATTCTTCCTCTTCATCTTCTTTTTAAAGAAATCACAAAACAACCTTAAGGAAGACGCTGTAGAGCTGCAACACTAAAAACGTTTACAGAAAACGCGTCCTGTAATCATTGTTCCAACATCATACAACAAAAGGAATTTGCCAATTTAAAGACAAGAGAGATACATAAAAATAAACACTTCATACATTTAAATTCCACAAGTGTTGTCTACCACCTCTCCTGTCCTTGTGGCTGAAAATCCTTGGTAGCTAATGAACAGCTTTGTTAATCTCATAAGCATCATTCACTCTGGAACTGTGTCCGTTATTGTTGGAAGATTTTCACATTCATGGAACTATAGATTATTAATATCATTATTATTAGTAGTAGAACATTAAATGTTGGCAGCATTTTAATGTAGCTCGTAGTCCTGCTAATTTATGACCTGTTGGTTCGTTCAACGAAACTAAATGTACAAACAACTTTCACTGGATTAACTTAGATACTGAAGTAAAAGGTAAAATCATGATGGGACGTTCTGGAGTTATAAGGGAAGTAAGATGATTTCTAAGCAGGTTTGTGGACGTTTGTTCATGATTGACGTCGGAGAAAACGATACCCTCAGAAAGTGTGAGTCACACTGAATCAGAAAATATGAGTATCATGTCTGTGTGTACAGAAGTGACTGAGTTATGACTCTGGTTTTTGGCAGAAACAGCTGCGACCAGGTGCTAAAGGTATAACTGAATGGAAACACCTGGAGGTGGAATCTGCCCTGATGGTAGTAAAAGCAGCCCAAATTATAACAACCCATCCACATCAGTGTTTACCTGTTAATTAAAGAAAAAGAAACCCAACCGAACCCAAAATGTTCTGTGTGTAGCTACATGCATCAGGTGCTCCACCACCTTCACCTGTGCAGCTGGCTCACCTGTGAGGCTGGCAGCCATCTCCTCGGCCGACTGGAACAGTTTGGCTCCTTTCAGGGAGCCGTCGGTGTCCACATACTGCCTCCTCTTCAGGTACTGAGCCACGGCATACTGGATCTGCTCGGTGCGAACCCGCTTCATGACCTGAAAACCACGACAACAACAAAAAACCGTGCAGCGTCACACACCTGACGTTTCCGTTCAGAGAAGACACCTTCACGTCACTTTCTCTCTCGTCAGAGATCATTGGGAGCACGAACTGTGAAAGTCTGGGAGTTTACAGGTAGATAGGATGTTGTAAAACACGGTGCATCTGTTTTAAAGAACTTAAACTCCGGTTCATTCTGTCCATGATAACTTTACCCTCCTGGGCGCAGCATCTTCCCAGTAGCTAGCTACCTAGCGAAGCGGCGAGCTAACGTGTTTACTGGGGCAAAGAAGCGCCGTAAACGCCCAGACTGACGCTCTAAATGTGGATGTTGGATCATCTGTAAGCCTGAAACAACTGGAACCGTGGACTAATCCTGTCTAAAGCTGCCAGTTTTCCATATTAGCAGCGGGTACCTGAGCGGAGCTAGCCGGCTAACTTAGCGCCTAGCAGCGGGCCTGGCGGCTCGGGGCTTTTTGAGCGGGACCGATCCGGGCCCGCGGCTTCCGTCGGTTGGAAATGTTTACTCACTGCATATCGGGCCGTGCTTCTCCGTCCTTGGTTGCTATACACAGGAAGACGAAGTTATAACGCAGCTCAATCTACGCCGCTGCTCGTCTTTGCAACTCCATCGTGGTCGTCCGCCCCCCTCCCGCTCAGCCGCCATCGAGTAGCGCAGGGATCTGCTACTCAGGCCTGGTTTCGTGTTATCGAACGATCGATGATCGACTACTTCCGCCTGTATTTTTTTTTGTTTGTTTTTTGTTTTGTTTTTGATTGATAAACAGTATAAAGGAGGACAGTATACAAAACAAACAACAAAAGCAACAGTGAGAATACAGGGGCACAGTAAAGAAAATAAATAAAAGAAGCACCAGGGGTAAATTAACATACATTACATAAAGATTTTATAAGACATACATAAGAAGTTCTATATAATTCTCTGTTTCCTTCAGGAAGGCAATGAAAGATGGTTTTTGGTTCGTCAATTTACTTTTATGGATGAAACATTTTGCCAATATTATTAATAGCTGTATTATGAAAAGATGTTGAAACTGTTGATTTGGCCACTCCTAACATTTCTGCTATTCCTCTGATGGATTTCTTCTTTTTCTTCAGCCTCAGGATGAACTGTTTCACCTCCATTGAGAGCTCCTTTGACTGCATGTTGTGTGTTCACAGCAACAGCTTCCAAATGCAAACGCCACACCTGGAATCAACTTCAGACTTTTTAACTGCTTAATTGGTGACAGGTTAACGAGGGAAGAGCCCATGCAGCCTTGTTTTTTTTTTTGCAGCTTTCTGAGTCAATTGTCCAATTACTTTTGGTCCCTTGAAAAAGAGGTGGATGCATATTAAAGAGCTGTAATTCCTAAACCCTTGCTCCAATTTGGATGTGAATACTCTCAAATTACAGCTGAGAGTCTATGTGTATATAATTGTATCCTGAATATGTTTTTGTAAACAGCTAAAATAACAAAACTTGTGTCACTGTCCAAATATTTCTGGGCCTAACTGTATATGGGCTGCAAGAACTTGTGTGCAGAGCAAAGACAGAAAGGTGAGATCAGACATCCGTGGCGAATCTGGGAGTCGTGCCGTGTTTCATTTCAGTTGAACTATTTCCATTAATGTACAAAGTTTTAATGGCCTGACAGCAAAAATCCCCAAAGCCAAATTTTTCTAAGGAGTGAAAGATGAAGTGATATTCTATAGGTAACAAGAAAAGAAAATCAGACATGCCTTTGTAACTGTCTTTGAAAAGTGCAGTGAAGAATTACAAACAGTTTGACATTAAATAATGCACATAAATACAATATATACTGTATGTGTTACACACAGACACATTTTACATTCAAGAAATACGTAGAAAAATATCTTAGAATAGAAAATGTCTTTTATAAAAAAATAATTAGACAGACAACTGATACAAGTTGAGCTCATGTAAGAATAAGTCCCACCAACACTTTAAGTTGTACATATATTTACACTGATACATAAAGTGTGCCATATAAAATATACAGTATGCTATAACAAAACCACATGATGAGTGGAGTCCTTTATTCAGGACAGTAAAAAATGATTTAAAAGATCTGTTGAAAAACAAACATAATGTGACTGTTAGAGCCATTTGTATATTTGTGTGTGTGTTAAAGTAATGCACTGGTTGCCACAGTAGGTGGCGTATTGAATGGCAACACATGAAATGTATAAGTAGAAGAAGAGGCAATTACTCCTCAGGTGTGCTGCTTACCGGGGAGAAGCACACAGTTTTTGACCGTCGCCGTTTAGAGCCCAATGTTTACGTTGTTTATGTTTATTTTCAGTTATTGGTACAACATATGTGAGTGAATATCAAAGGCTGTTTTGTTACACGGTAAATAAATACATCATAATCGTAAGCACAAGTCGGATGTTTTGATTTATCATATGGAGCCACTTCATGACGACGCGTCAACTACGCATCCCAGTAGCAGCCCCTCACTGTGGCTTAGGTTTATTTTGTTGAACCCAAGTCACTACAGTGACAGTGTTTAGCTTCTGCCTGAGTTTTGGATCATTACAGTTTGATATAAATGCTGTAAACATTTCTCCAGTTTTCTCGCACCAGATGTTAGAGTCTGGTCTTCTGTGCAAGGTTCATCCAACAGTTTCTTACTTTTGTTTCAGTTTAACTCCAGCTGTGCAGAAAGATACGGATCCACCTCACAGAAGGTGTCGATCAAAAGTCTACAGGCTGGATTTCCCTTCCTTAGCACCATGTCGATCAGGCCTTCTGCTTTGTCTGCTCTGGGCAACGCTGGGATCGACTCCTTTTCCCTTTCGTTTATAACCCTCTTTTTCAGAAGCTGATCCATCAGGTCTTTTAGAACAGAAATGGACACTCTGGCAATAAACTCTGCCCGAGCAGAGAACAGCTTCTCCTCGTCCTCCCCTCTGCTTGGTAGATTTAACCCACTTGGATCACGACCTGGAAGATAAGTTACTTTGATTGGAGGGCTAGAAATCAATTTCAACATTTTTAGTGCAGAGCGTTGTTTAATCCTTGTGGGGAACTCTGCATTTGATCCATGATTTATTGATTAAATTAAGTTAGAAAGGTGCATATTCAGACTTGACTTATACTAGACTTGATGAGACGTGTTTAAAACTCCATAGAGAACATTCACTAGGTTTTCTGACTGTCATTCAACAGTGTATCTCACCTCCTTCTTCAACTGGGACGGGGGGCGAGGCTGGTTCACTGGCTGGGGGATGGGAAGCTGAACTTGAGGCTGGTTTTAAATCTGAACAAGAAACAAATTGCAAGACAGTGAAGCATACAGTTTGATTTTCTGCAGGAAACTAAATAGCATTTAGCATCTATCTATAACCCTGTTCAAGGCTCCGGTGACAAACATCAATTGTTACATGTAGAACAAAAGAAGAATTGTGTGAATTAAAAGAGTCATGAATTTTCAAATGTGTGAATGAGTAATTAATCAAGCCTTCTGTACCAGTTAGTTCAACAGGATACTCCCAGACGTGTTTCTTCTCTTGGTCTTGGACTTTCACAATCGCTAACTGCTCGCTTGCGGTTAGCCGAATCTCAAAAGTCGGGTGGTAATTTGGTCCATAGTTGAAGTCAAATACTGCAAACTGTAAATGTCTCATGGTTACTTCACCATATATTAAGTGACCATATAAATTTAAAGCTGTACTAATAGAATTTTCTATATATTTTTTGTTTATATTAACAATGAACTAAATGGCTGTGTAAACTGAAAGGTGTTGGTCACCTGACTGGCAGTTCCCCTCAGCTCTACTGATCTTTTTAGCTTCTTTAAGCTCATTGTTTTTGGCTGGACCAGAATAATAATAATAATAATACATTTTATTTAAAGGCGCCTTTCTTGGCACTCAAGGACACCGTACACAGTTACACAAATTGAGATTAAAACACATTAAGAATTAATTAATTAATTAACAACGATAAAAATGAAATATAAAAATAAAAACAATACAAAAGTGCCAGAGCAATTGGCATTAGATGGAAAAGGCAGTTTTAAAGAGATGTGTTTTGAGTTGAGATTTGAAATGGGGGAATGAATCGATAATTCTGAGTTGGGGTGGTAGTAGGTTCCAGAGACGGGGAGCAGAGCAGCTGTGTTCTGGACCAATTGAAGTTTATGGAGGGATTTAAGAGGGAGGCCGAAGAGGAGAGAGTTACAGTAATCCAGACGGGAAGTGACGAGGCTGTGGACAAGGATGGCGGCAGTGTGGGGGGTAAGGGAGGGGCGGAGGTGATTAATGTTTCGTAGGTGGAAGTAGGCAGACCGGGTAATGTTACTGATGTGGGATTGAAAGGATAGTGTGCTGTCAAGGATGACACCCAGACTCTTAACCTGGGGGGAGGGTGAAACGGAGGAGCTATCAATAGTGACAGAAAAACTGTTGGTTTTGGATAAAGTAGATTTGGTGCCAATGAGGAGAACCTCGGTTTTGTTACTGTTTAATTTAAGGAAGTTTAAAGGTGAACCAGGTTTTTATTTCAGTGATGCAATCAGTTAGGGAGGTGGGCGGGAGAGTGGATGAGGGTTTAGTGGAAAGGTAGAGCTGGGTGTCATCAGCGTAACAGTGGAAGTCAATGTTAAATTTGCGGAAGATATTGCCGAGGGGAAGGAGGTAGATGATGAAGAGGAGGGGCCTTAGGACAGAGCCCTGGGGCACACCGGAAGTGACGGGGGAGGGGATGAATTTAAAGGACTTGAGTTGAATGAACTGAGTGCGGCCAGAGAGATAAGATGTGAACCAGTCTAATGGAGTGTGGGTGATGCCAATGGAAGACAGCCTGTTGAGGAGAGTGGTGTGACAGATGGTATAAAAGGCTGCGCTCAGATCGAGGAGGATGAGGATGGTGAGGAGCCCAGAATCAGCTGCCATCAGGAGGTCGTTGGTGATTTTGATGAGTGCTGTTTCAGTGCTGTGGAGTGGACGGAAACCGGCCTGGAACTGTTCATACAGTTTATTGTGGGATAGGTGAGAATGGAGTTGGGAAGCAACAGTTTTTTCGAGGATTTTGGACACGAAGGGTAGATTGGAGATAGGACGGAAGTTGTTGAAGTTGGAGGGGTCGGCGCCAGGTTTTTTCAGAATTGGAGTAATGGCAGCAGTTTTGAAAGATGTAGGGACAGTTCCATTGGTGAGAGAGGAATGGATGATGGCAGAATTGAGGGGGACCAGAGAGGGAAGGCAGGCTTTAACAAGTTGCGTGGGGAGGGGGTCCAGTTGACAAGTGGATGGCTTGGATTTCTGAATGAGTTCTTTGATTTCTGAGAGAGTGGGGAGCAGGAAGGATGAGAATGAGTGTGTGGATGGGTGAAAGTTGGCTGAGATGCTGAGGTGAGGATTTGGACCTAGGTGCTAGTGGATATTCTTGATTTTTGCAGTGAAAAAAGACATAATGGAGTTGCAGAAGGAGGTTGTGTATAAGTGAGGGGGGAGAGAGTCCTTGGGTTGGGTGATATTGTTGAGCAGGGAGAACAGTTGCTTGGAGTTTCCTTTATTTGCTTCGATGATACTGGAGTAGTAGTGGGTTTTGGTGGTGGCAATGGAGTCCTTATAATGTAAAATATGGTTATTGTACATTTCTTTGTGGATAGTTAGACCAGTTTTTCGATGGAGTCGTTCAAGTTGCCGACCTTTGGCTTTCATAAGACGAAGTTCAGGGGTGAACCAAGGGGCGGAGACGGAAAAGGACTCAGATCTGGTTTTTAACGGAGCAAGAGAATTAAGAATATTATGAAGTCCAGTATTGTAGTGAGAAACCAGATCATCAGGGGTGGACAGGTTGTGGATGTCAGGGAGGTAGAAGGAGTGGATACTTGATGTGAGAGTGGCAGGGTTGATGTTCTTTGTATTCCGGAATGAAATGAGGCGTGGTGTTTTAGAAATGGAAGGAGTGAGTTTCACTGTAAATGAGAGGAGAAAGTGGTCAGTTATGGGGAGTTCATCAGCTGTAAATTCAAGGGGGGTGACACCGGAGCAGCAGATTAAATCCAGAATGTGTCCTTTGGAGTGTGTGGGAATAGTGGTATGCTGCTGACATCCAAAACTCTCTAAACAGGATGTGAAGTCTTTGGTGAGAGGTAGATTGATTATGTCCATGTGGATATTGAAATCACCCACCAGTATTATATTTGGTGAGAGAGAGGCTAAATGGGAGAGGAAAGCAGCAAAGTCATTTAAAAAGTCACTATTCGGTTTGGGGGGGCGGTAGACAGTAGCAATGATGGTTGGAGTGGGACCAGACAGCTCGCAGACAGTGGATTCAAACGAGCTGGAGACGGGCACAGACACCGGCGAGACTTTCCACTTGTCGCGGTAAATTATCGCGAGACCTCCTCCCCGACCGGAGCCACGGGGTTGACAGACGTAAACAAATCCACTAGGAGTGGATTCAATCAGCTGGGAGAAGACGTTGGGCTGTTGCCATGTCTCGGTTAAACAAAGAAAGTCTAGCTTACGGTCTGTGATGATGACCTGGATGAGATGTCCCTTGCTTGTCAGTGAGCGGATGTTTAGCAGAGCGAAGTTGAGTGAGGTCTTGTCGCAGCTGGAGGTGGTGTTAGTCGACGAGTCTAGGCGGGTCAACAAGCTGTGGTCGACAACCCGGCCGGTGGAGCGTGGAGGGCGTCAAGAGCTGGACCAGATGGACTTTATTGTTGTTGAGCTGTTATAGTGGAAATTCCAGCGGGACCCTCGGTGAATGTATCTCCGGCGGGGCTGGAAGGTGATGTCCGGGTGAAGGTGGAGTGCCTCAGGCGCAGGTCTAGGCAGGTGACAGCGCAGCCGGAGCAGGTCAGTGGCCGAGTACTGGAGCATCACCAGCACTGGCAGGTGGACGGGCAGTAGAAAGAGCCAGACACATACGGACAAGATGTATGTCCTAC
>NW_019525032.1:24562-27319 GCF_002814215.2 Seriola lalandi dorsalis | reverse complement strand
TGGCCCTTTTATCACCTACATGCAGTGGACTGTGATGCTCCACGCTAACAATTTAGCATGACCCTGCTGTGTGGCAGACATTTGCAACCTCAAGAAGATGATAAAAATGATCCTTTAATGATAAAAACATAAAACAACAAGTTGACATGGTCTGATTACCTGTACGAGATGTTTCCACCTTCATTTAACATTTCAGGTGTAAAGTGTGATGGGCCCTGGATTTCAGAAAGGTGCAAAATTAGATTAAAAATAATTATTATATCATGTCAGAGAAATTTGAATATAACGGTGACAGGAATTATATGAAAAACATGTTGCGACTAAAACTGAAATGATGCTTCTCTCAAGATACAATAATCAATCAATGTCAAGTAGCTGAAATGTGAATAGATTTTTTTCAATTATTTACAATAAAAATGTGAAAAAATATTTAAAAAATAATACAAATGTGTGCAATAGGATTTCAGTTAACCTTTTAATATTTTAAGCTTTAATATGTTTCACTTTGTGGAGCAAAGGATTTATAGTAATATGGTTTATTATAATCTGCCTTGAAGCTGTGTCCATCAACTTAAATATGGACCCATAAATGTTTCACTCTCACCTTCATAACCTCGCTCTTGTCCTCAGATGACTCAAGCTTCGTCTTTACTGCTTTTGGATCCAGTTTGAGATGAGAGTCACCTGATGGAATCTTTATCTTTCCTGGTGTCCCCGACGCTGTCATGAAAATTGACAGGAAATAATAGTTGGTGTTGAAAAAAATCAATTTTGAAATAAGTTCCCAGCTGTAAATAAAAATAATTCCTAATTATAATTAATCAATTAACATGGCCTGGATACAGATAAGTGGCAAACATTAAAAGCCATTAAAAAAAAACTTTTATTAACTATTAACTTAAATTAATATGGAAATTAATTTAGATTTTTGTTAAAATGTTCATTTTGAATGAATGAGCTTCCTAGTTACAGGAGCAGCAGTAGTGACAGTGTTTGCTGCAGGTGTGATGCTGCAGCACCAGTCTCTCCTGTAGTTTATAGATACAGTATAAACTGTCTCCCGTCAGCCCACAACCACATATAAAGAATGTGGGTGACGGCTGAGGTTGTGTTCTCTCACTTTGAACTTGTGTCTTTTGAAATGTGTTTTCTTTGTCAATACTCACGTGTCGTACCGATGTCAGCGGTGATCAAGTTTTGTCCCCTGTCCACTCTGTGGGTTTGAATTAGGAGAGTTAATACTGAAGGTGGGAAGCATCTGCCTAATGATTAAATCTCCATTCTCTTTTCTTCCTCCTCTAAATGTGTAAACTCTGTGCTGGCCAGAATGAATCTGTCTACCACAACCTTTGACTTTCCACTGACCTTAGAGTCTGCAGTCTACAATGTGAACTTTTCACATATTCACTCAGCAGCCACATTCCTTGGTGATGCAGCTGGTTCCCACTGAGGTCCAGCTCAGTCAGATTAGAGGCCGTGGATTTCAGAGCTGACACCAGAGAAGCGCAGCCCTCATCTGAGAACTCACAGCTTATCAACCTGCAGAGAGAGGATGATCTGAACATGCAAATTCTGGTTTTGAAATTTCAATCAGACGGAAAAGAAATTCTCTACCTCAGAGTCTTCAGTCTACAGCCACGACTCTTCAGTCCAACAGACAACGCCTTTATTCCTGAGTCCCGCAGCTGGTTGAGACTCAGGTCCAGTTCTTCAAGACAACAAAAGTAGGACTTCAGAGCTGAAGCCAGAGAACTGCAGCTGTTCTCTGACAAACTGCAGCAGCTAATTCTGAATGAAGAACAAAGAAGAGCAAGCAGGTTATAGGAGACAGTGTAGATGTTTAACTCTTGCTCAATTTCAAACACCTAGAGTTCCCTGTAATGGTTCATATGAGGATCAGACATATCATACTGGTACTGCACATTCAGGCTATTCTATCTGAATCTGATTGTTTTAATCCACCTACAAGCAATACTTTCCCTTGAGGTATAAGAGGAGGTGGGTTCATAGCATAACTGCAGCAGACAAGCTAATAGACAGTCTCTCATATTCTTATAATCAGAAACAGGCAGACGTTCATTTGGTGTGTACAGTTGATGCTGTCCTTAAGTTTGGGCTGCACACAGACACATCTGAAAGGACCCTCTTAGGACAGATGATCAAATTTGCGGCATGTAAAGCTTTACAATTACACATCATTTGCTCTTAGACTGGGTCACTGTAATGATTAGTTAATATTCATATCGAAGACCTAATAAAGACATTCTGACCTCAGAGTCTCCAAGAAACGGAATGATCTCCTAAGTCCCGCACACAGCTTCGTCACTCCTGAATCCTGCAGACAGTTTTGACTCAGGTCCAACTCTCTCAGTCTGAAGTTATTCTCAAGCACTGAGAGCAGAGAAGCATAGCTGCTCTCCGTCAGTTCACAGCACACAAGTCTGTAAAGAAAGAAAAGCTGAGACTCTGTTGTTCTACTGATGATGAAATGTGCTACTGTCTGTGATGAGATATGACTTATGTTTAAGCACGGTGGCACTGTAAGGGAAAGGCATACTTCAGCTCCCAGTAACTAGTCTAGTGGAGGAGTTTAAATGTACCAAGGTTAGGACAGAGCTCCTGTTATCTGGGAGTAAAGATGTGGTAGTCAGTAAGGTGGTTCCAAACCCAATCAAGGGGAGAACGTGGAATCCAAGAATCGCAGTGCAGGAGGCGGAAGCAACGCTCAGGCATACAGAGATTGTGGGTAATGTCCAA
>NW_019525032.1:22964-24363 GCF_002814215.2 Seriola lalandi dorsalis | reverse complement strand
ATCAGCAGGTATCGCTCCTGAGTGATTGGACTGATCAAATATATCAAATATAAGTAGATAGAGACGTTATCTGTTTCTGTGTTTCAGCCTGAGGCTCAGTTGACTTTAATTAGCAAGTTTACAGCATAAACAGTGTGAGCTTACGGTCTGTGTGAGGGTCCAGCTTCATGGCTGACGGGTGAATCTAAGACTTCATCAGGCGGCAATGGATCATAAGCCTGAATCGGCGCAGACAGATCAATGGGTCCTTGTGACACTGGTCGCTTTTCATCATCATCCCCACAATCACTCATCTTCTGTCTTATTGTCTGGGAGGTTAATTAGTAAAACTCAAATTATAAAATGATGCATGATTGTACACACTGATTATGAAATAAAAACGATGCTACAGTAACACTCGTCCTGCCTCAGCCTTCATGGTTCTGTCCTAAGGTTCAGGTTCTATATCCTATTGTTTTCTTAGCAGTGTGAGAATTATTATTTACCTTTGTTCTGTGACAACAGAGAGGTCAATAGCAATTCCTATGTCAGTAGGAACAAAGTGAGACTTCCACTTTACATAAACAGAAAAAGATTACAGGTTTAAATAGATTTGACATACTGTGTACTGATATGTTAAAATATATTTTAATTACATTACTCAAAATATAATACAATATAATATAATAATTGGTGGGAGTCAATGTTGCACATACAGTTGGCAGTTTATTAGGTAAACCTAGCTAACACTAATACTGTAGTCCTGTAATACATCCTACATTCATGATGTATTGCGTTATAAGGAAAGATGCTTCTATTAATGGTCAGGGGCAGGGGGAAGGTTAAGGTTAAGGTTATGGGACATAAACATTGACGGGGGAAATAAACCGACTTACTAAGTTTAATAGTAATATAACTGTCACGGTGACAGTTAACGTCAGTTACCGACTCAAACTGTCATCTTGTATCTAAAAAACATTACTTGAAACCACTTCAGTTGAAATTATGAACACTGTAGTAATCTTACCTGCTCCCGCCCAACGTCCTCTCCTCCTCTTCTTCTCCTTCTTCTCCTACTTTGATTTGATTTGATTGGCGTTTATTTGTAAACTTTTATTGAAGTAAAAATACCACTACCACAGGGTAAAAATATTCCAACAGTACAAGAGTACAGCATCCCAGTAAAAAAACTTCCTTAAGTTACTTCCTTAAGTTACTTCCTTAAAGGGGACCTATTATGCAAAATGCACTTTTCCATGGTTTTCTATCAGTAGTATGTGTCCCTGGCGTGTCTACGGACCCCCCAAACATGAGAAAAGTCCATCCTCTCGTTCTTTTGCTTTCTCCACCTTTCAAGAAATGTGTGCTCAAACGAGCGAAATGGAGATTCGCCCCTGGTGACGTCAAGAAGGGCGATGCC
>NW_019525032.1:21246-21781 GCF_002814215.2 Seriola lalandi dorsalis | reverse complement strand
CATTCTATAAGTGTTATATTATTTTATTTTTCAACCAAAAAATGTTTTGTACACATTGTATTAAATATTGCACATATAATGTTATGACAGTTCCATCAATAACAAAATACAGTAAAGAAAATGTCAGGAGGTATTTAGAAACAGACTCAGTCATTGTTTTGTAAAAAAAAAAAAAAAAAATGTGAAAAATGTAAAAAAAAATCTTTTGTGTTTTATCAAACAGGGAATGTGGTGGACCTCATATTTGAAAAAGTCTTTGTGACCTGGGACCATACACAGAAGCTGCTTTGGCCATCCCCATCCCAGAGGACCTCACTGCACAGTTCGAGCGTCCTGAGAAGGAGGAGGTCATATCCAGCTCTGTGTCCCGGTTCTATCATGGGCCAGTCTAAAACCCACATACCGGCCTGTGGCGTCAGGAAACACGGCATGGATGCGTAGGACCACGCAGGCTGGAATGACGACCCAGATTCTGCAACCAAGGAAGCACCAGCTCACAAAGCTCCTATAGGCTAGATACCTGTACTGACTAAAA
>NW_019525032.1:16842-19153 GCF_002814215.2 Seriola lalandi dorsalis | reverse complement strand
AAGCCCGAACGGCATCCCCTTCCGGAGAGGGGCGTGGTCAGGCACAGCTCATTGCATTTAAAGCTACAGACACAGAAACAGCCTGTTCTGAACAGGGCTCAAAAAGAGGGGTTTACAGGCATGCTGAAATATAGGATCGGAGTGGATTTTTTAGCAAAAAGCTTCAAATACATGCTTTGGGGACCTCTGAGACTTATTCAAACTTGTTGAAAAGGAGCATAATATGTCCCCTTAAGTTATTTCCAGCATTCACAGTATCACAGTAAAAGTACTTCCCATAGTTACAGGTTCACAGTAAAAGTACTTCCTGTACTTACAGTTTCACAGTAAAAGCACGTCCTGTAGTTACAGCATCACAGAAAAGTACTTCTTGTAGTTACAGTATCATAGCTTTTTGTTGTTGTTTTTTTCTTTTAAAAGTGTACAACAATATACGGCAAGTGAGACATCAGTACAAGCATTGATCTTCTCTCTACTCTTGTCAAAAACTAAAATCAGCTTGACAACAATCACAGACGTAAACCCACCTGAACTTCGTAAAACTAGCCCAGATTTTTATTTAAATTTCAATTTAGAGGGTTATTTTGTCTACCCGATGTGAACTTCAATATGAGTTTGCTAGTATTCGCATTATTATTATTATTATTATTATTATTATTATTATTATTGTTGTTTTTACAATTTGAAAAATCAAGCAGGCCGAATTCGCCATTAGTAGTTCCTATTTGCTATGAACCATTGAATATAGTGACAGCTGCCGATAAATTACTTTGATTCTGAAGAAAACTTAAAAACGGGATTTTCCGGGGTCCTACTTTGTTGTTAACTTTGTTTACTCAATGTGAAAATATGTGTGAAATACACTAAAATATGATGTAGTCTAAACAAAATTACATTAATTAGATTCTTACGGAAGAGGATTAGGGCCATATGTTTTTGTTGTTTTTTTAATTCTGACTTTAATCTCAGAATTTTGAGATAAAAGTCAGAATTCAAAGAAGAAAATTACATTCTGACATAAACTGGTTTTGAATATATTTTCTGGTCATTTACTTTTTAATCAAACATCACTATACCAGGTTTTATTTAAATTAAATCTAATCAGTTTTTTACAGTTTATCATGTAACTTCTGATTCATTGTGTTCAGTAGCAGTGTACCTGAGGTCTTTATGCCCCCCCTGCACCTATCAATGCCATTATGGATGTACATTTCTCATGTTGCTAATAAAGTTTTTTTTGAATGGGCGGGGCTTTGTTAGATGATGACGACTTATTCACGCGACTACACCGCGCGCTGTTTGGAGAAGAGTATTGCGGTGGCGGATAAGACGTATCGGTTAAAAACATAAAACGTACATATTTCCGGCTTCGTTGAGCCGCCGTCGGCCGCACTTCAGGCATGTTTAGCCCCCGCAGCGCCCCGAGCTCCGGCCGCCGGCAGCAGGGCCGCACCACCGGGAGGAAGAGCGTCTCCGGAGCCGCCAACAGTCTCCTGTTCTCCCCGCGCAGGACGCCTCTGTCGGCGAGGTGAGAGGAAAACACAGTTTCAGATGAAAACTAAATTCAAATCCAAAACCGTTTTACTTAGACTTGTCAAATCTGGACTAGATTATAACAGAGAAGTTAAAAATTCTTTCAGACACAGTTTCAGATTTGTGAAACCTTGATTACGATTGTGAAAATGCAACAAAAGGGAGATTTGAATGCTATTTTTTATCGCATTGAGACCATATTGGTCCAGATGCAAATCTTAAGGCTGTTTTTTATTCACATCTAGACCACATAAAACCAGATCTGGACCTGGTCAATGTAGACATGCTACATATGAAGTCTGCACAGAATAGAACAACAGAGTGGATTTACACTATGACAACATCATAGAGTGGAAACATTAATGAAGGATATGATCTGGGAGGTTCTCGAGAAACGTCCAGGTGCAGCCAATAATTTGGACCTGAGCAACACGACCTCCTCTCCTCCATGAAGACCTGAAACGAGGATGGACTACACAAACACACAAGAGACAAAACCAAAGCAGATCACACACACGTTTAGAAGAGGGAAACAAACACAGGGAGAGAGGGAGGGAGGGAGGGAGAAGGCTTTGACTCCTGGAGGACAAAGATCCAGACTCAAAACATCTGGAATGAAGTAGTTTTGATATAGTGCATTACAGCTCAACAGCACCGCAAACTAGTTTCAGTCTGCTCTGCTTTAATCTGAATCTCCCTCCGCCAGGTCGACGCCCACCCGAGTGCAGAGCCATGCAGCTGCAGATTCAATCAACTACGACGTCCAGACCTTCGGCTC
>NW_019525032.1:11508-12585 GCF_002814215.2 Seriola lalandi dorsalis | reverse complement strand
GCAGGAGAAATCTCTCTTTTACAAGCTCCTTTAAAGCAGCTGCTGATTTGGTTTCATGACGGTACGAAAATCAACTTCAGTCACAGTGAGTAGAAGATAAAGGCTGAACATGTTGTGTCCTCAGAGCGAGGACGCCCTGCAGGCCACGCGGCTCGTGTTGCCGCCCTCCCCCGGCTCCACCGCCTTCCTCTACAACGAAGAGCTGGTGTTCGCCTGCTCCACAGGAACCAGCAGGGGAGGGCTGCCTGATGAGAAGCTCAGCTTTAACTCCGCCGGTAAGATATTAACAATAATAATAATAATAATAATAATCAATAAGCAAGAATCAGGTTAGAAGTAATGCAGGTAAATGGGATTTTATAGCACAGGGAAGAATGAAGGACTTAAAGTTACTGAAGATTAAACCAAGAAACAGAGTCAGAATAAAACAGCAACTGCATCAAATAAGTAATAATGTAAATACAAGAGCAACATTTAACAACAAGGCAGTTTAAGGTGTTTTACATGAGACATTAAAAGACATAAAATGCAAAACATTAACAATGAACTGGTACCTGCCTTAGAAAATAATAACTTATTGATCCATCCGTCCATTTCCTGTTCCTTCTCCAGGTCCAGTTTTTATTCTTATATGTATAATAATAACAGTAATAATGATATATCCTGCTGGGAAGTGCTGATGGAAACGTGATATAAATGTCAATAAGTTCATGTAAACATGTTTTGTTTAGTGAAGAAGGAACATAATGAAATTTAAAGTGATTATCTGGTTTTTGTTTGTTCTTAAACGTCAGTTGAAAAGACAGAAAGTCTCGCTGGCGTCTGTGTTGACGTCTCTGCCTCTGTCTGTCCAGGTGACGGTGTTCGTGGAGGAGGCTGCTGCGCCAACCTGCCGGTGTTTTTCTCCCAGAACAGCGGCCTGGTGGCGGTGGTGGCGCGGGAGAGCGCCTCCATCCTGCCGGAGACCATGGAGGACTCGCTGTGCTCCTCGCTGGCTGCAGCCCCGGAGGTACAACTCAAACTCTAGTAACAACAGGTCTGTGAGCCAATCAGAAGAGAGGAGGCTCTGAGCCTCTC
>NW_019525032.1:9651-10555 GCF_002814215.2 Seriola lalandi dorsalis | reverse complement strand
AAACATGATTTAAATGATATTAAATAAACTATTTACGAGGATGTTTGTACTTCAGTCTTTACTTTTATGTCTCTGTTCGTCCAGAGAGCATCGGCTTTCCTCTCACCTCCCTCATCATCCTCCACCAGCTGGAGGACAAGATGAAGGCTCACGGCTGCTTCATGGACTTCCTGCTCCAGGTGAACACACACACACACACACACACACACACACACACACACACACTCTCTGCTGGCAGTGTAAACGAGGTGTGCATCCTGTTTCCTCTAAATCCTTCCTTCAGTTTTCGTTGTGGTGTTGGTTTAACTTCATGGTCACTGTGCAGCTTCATCAACTGTATCACATCTATGACAAATATGTCATGTGATGATCAATAAGTCGGGGGAAAGATTTGCCTAATTTAAAAAGAAAGACGACGTCACGATCCGTCTCATTGGCTAAATAAACAAACCCTTTTTCTCCTGGTTCTTTCTGGATCTTGTTGGACTCAGTCGTCTGCTCTACAGGAAGAAAGATGTTTGACAGGATCGATAAAGAGTTTTTCTGAAGCCATTATTTTGTCATGGCTTTTTTATGTTTTCTTTTGGAGATATTGGATCATCTTTGCCTCTTTGTGAATCTTGTCTTAAAAAACATTAAGGTTTAACGTTCTATGTCTTGAATAGCTCCCGTCTAGGTCTGAATGTTAACCTTTATTTGTTCTTGTTCTTAAATTAAATTTCGTCTGTGATGGTTTTAAAAAGTCTTAAATGTGACTTGTTGAAACCTGCAGAATCTCTGCACGAGTCATATAAATGGAAAATGTGAAGTGCGAGTAAACGGCCACATGGCGGCGCCACTGCACCAGAATCCGACCAGCTCCTCACTTTCACTGGAGTCTGATGACAGTGTGTAACTGCCGTCA
>NW_019525032.1:5995-8406 GCF_002814215.2 Seriola lalandi dorsalis | reverse complement strand
GTTTCCAAACAGCTGCTGGTGATTAAAGAAATTAACAACAAGCAAATGCACAAGATTAGCATATTAGCTTGTCAGTGTTAGCGCACACCACCACAACCTTCTTCAAACATTCACTAGGACTCCAGGATGAACTGATTAGATGGTCAAAGGTCAAAGGTCAGGGTCAGTCTGACGTCACAAAACACTTGTTTAGGAGATAAAATCCCGTCACCAGGACGACGTCCTCCTGTAACTCGTATAAACGTCTGACAAACGGACGAATAAAAGAAAGTGAGAAGAGTTCGGAGATTATTTTTAGTCTGTGTCGCACATGGACGGTGATATTATGATATTGATTAATTAAAGTGACATTGTCCAATAATAAAACACCACGGATTGAAGTTCGATTCTTTTTAGATTTGAAAACAGATCATTATGTCTGTGGGAAATATTGTTGCGTAAATGTTTTAACTGTTTTAGCTTCATCCAAAACAACAAACCGCTTCACGGTAAATCACCTGTCGTAAGCTACACCTGTAGACCTGAACACTTTACGGCAATATGAAATCAATTATCAACCTCTTTCCTCCCTCAGCGTCCGGCGGCGTGGGCGGCGTTCGCTCCGTCATCTCCCGCCAGCACGAGATCATCCTGCGCTCAGTGTACCCGCACGCCGACTCGACGCTCCGCAGCGCCCTGTGCGAGCAGCTGGTGGCGCTGCTGGACATCTATCTGGGCGGCTGGGTGGCCCAGCTGACCTCCCTGCAGCAGCAGAGGCCCCCGGGGGCCCAACAGGAGCGCTACAACAGCCTGGAGATGGAGTACAGCCAGCGGCGCTCTGAGCTGCTGCAGCCGCTGCGTAAGATTCACATCGCTGACATCACAAACTACAGGCCGGGGTGGAGGGGGGGGGGCAAATATTAAATACATCAAATATTATTATAAATAATTCTGCTGCTTCATAGCGCTGGTTTCCTGTCTCTATTTTCTCAAGGTAAAAATCTAATAACAAAATATTGACTGATATTTGTTTTGTGGTTTTAAAAAAACATTTTTTTAAAGATCCAATAAATGTTGTTATTAAAGTATTTTGACCCACATAAGAACCAAGCAGGACTTTTTATAGTTAATATAAAATAAATGTTTGAACTCTAACAGGAAGTTTTAAACATTAGACTTCACTGGAAATTAGATTAGTGCCACTAACAACCAGGAACTAATGAAATCAGAAGCAGTTTAAGATTGTCACCTACAGACGGGATGAGAGAGAGATGCAGCCTGAATTCATTTCTTTAAATATAAAAATAAAAATAAAAATAAATGAGGGAAATCAAATTTTTAGAGTCAAAAAAGAAAGAAGTTAAAAGATCCTGGAAACGGAAAGAATAGTGCAGATTTTCTGGGCTCCTGTAACTGAGGATAAAAAGAATCAATTAAAAAATCTTCCCTTAATTAATATAATAATAAACTGTAAATCACAAACCATCGAGCTCTTTGTTACCAGGGCGACCAACTGTCGTCTCACGGCAGGAAACACAGCGACCTGTGGACGAACATCAGTGTGTGAGGGTGTGTGTTGTGTGTGTGTGTGTAGTCAGTGTGTATCTGTGTGTGTTGCAGTGGAGCTGGGTCAGTACCAGTGGGTGGCGGCGCTGGCTGAGAAGTTCTGTGACTTCGACATCCTGGTTCAGATGTGTGAGCAGACGGACAACCAGAGCCGCCTGCAGCACTACATGGCCAAGTTCGCCGACCAGGTACACGGCGACACGGCGACACACACCTGGACGATAAATCCTCCTCTGACCACAAACACTAAACAAACAGGACTGAGCTGCTGAAACAAGATGACATGACAAAAAATACAAATAGAGAAAGTCGAGCCGATAGAATAAGAGTTACATAGAATAGTTTCCTGTTATAGACGTATTTGACATTTCTATTTAATGAAGTATTTAGTCAGGATTTAATGAGCTTTTTTTTGGGATTGCTGCAGGATGAAAGATCTGATTCCACAGCAGCTTTGTTTTGTTTTGTTTTATAGAATTTATTTATTTATTTGCAAATATTTTTTCGCTATAATTTTTTGCACAATTCATTAAAAAGACCAGCAACTACCGAGCACTCTTAAGGTGGAATGTCTTTTGGAGTGTTACTTGATGCGTGACTGGCATTTGGAAATCAATCAATACACCTTAACTGTCGATATGTAAACTTTGACCTTTAGTTTCTATCAGCTCTCGTCATGACAGACTCTTCAGTGATGATCGGATCTTCAACTGTTTCAAATGTAGATAAATATCAACGTGATCATGTGACTGTAGATATTTCATTTCATCTGGAGAAGAAACTAAATGTACTAAAATCCTCCTGTCCTAACCAGAAAGTGTTTCCTCTGCTGAAGGAGGTAAGATAGGAAGCTTCAGTGTTTCCTC
>NW_019525032.1:4147-5334 GCF_002814215.2 Seriola lalandi dorsalis | reverse complement strand
CACACACACACACACACACACACACACACACACACACACACACACACACAGCTTGTTTCCTTCCTTCCTGTCCACTTTCACTTTTGTTTTGTCTTTCTCTTTCTTTCCTTTCATTGTCTCTTTTTTCTTTCTTTCTTTATCCTTTTATTTCTTTCTCTTTGTTTTTTCCTTCTTTTCTTTTGACCTTTAACTTTGTTTTTTAATCATTTGTTTCGTCTTTACATCCTTTCATCCTCCTTTTTGCTTTTGTTTGTTCCTCCCTTGTTCTTCCCTTTTCTTTCCTTCCTTCCTTCCTTCCTTTTCTTCTTTCCTTCCTTCCTCCTTCCTTTTCTTCTTTCCTTCCTTCCTCCTTCCTATAAACAAACGCGCTCACACATACAGTTGAGTTTACAGTGAGACACAGACTCAGTTTCCTTCCTGTTTTCAGCTTGAAACGTGTTGATACTGATGACAAACAGAGAGCAGCAGCTGTGCGGCACACACACACACACACACACGCACACATATACACACACACACACGCACACATATACACACACACACACAAACACACGCACACATATACACACACATATACACATATACACACACACACACATATACACATACACACACATATACACACTTTCTACAGCTTCCTTCCTCCTTTCAGGTCACTTGTACAAGATAACCACACACACACTCTGTTTAACACACACACACACACACACACACACACACTGAACTTCCCTTTTTTTAACTTGTGGTTTCAGTCGTTCGTCTGAACGTCGAGTCTCTTCTGTTTCAAAACAGAAGAGACTCGACGTTCAGACGAACGACTGAAACCACAAGTTAAAAAAAGGGAAGTTCAGTGTGTGTGTGTGTGTGTGTGTAGGCCCACAGGACGCTCTACAGCCAGGCCAACATGGAGACGCGCTACTTTGTGAAGAAGAAGACGCTGCTGGCTCTCAGCAAGCTCACGGCGCTGGCGTCCGACCTGCCGGAGGACGAACTCAACAAACAAGTCGACGGTAAAAAAACAGGACCTGCTCATAACCGAGCCGGACTGTCAGTTCTCCAGGTGTGAAGGAGATCGACTGTGTGAGGTGGAGTCTGTTGTTTTTAATGAAGAAGCAGCAGCAATAAACAAATTCCACTGTAATTAGAGTTTATCGGCTCAAATCTCAGGAAGCAAAGTTAAACTTGTC
>NW_019525032.1:2015-2835 GCF_002814215.2 Seriola lalandi dorsalis | reverse complement strand
GGTTCCACGTGATGTGACGTATGTTCCTGTGTGTTTCAGGCGTCCCTCTGCAGACGTACCTGCCCGACGTCAAAGAGCTGCTGGAGTCCGACGATCTGAGCAGCTTGAAATCAAAACCTTATTTTGAATTTGTCCTTCGGGCCAATTATGAACATTACCTCCAGGCCCAGATGTGACGAGTCCTCCCCTGATAACACCCACTGCACTTCGGCTTCTGTTTGCTTTCTAATGATTTTCAGTATTTGTCGTTCCTTTTCTAAATAAATGTGTGGATTGTTTCTGTAGTTGGACTCTGATATTTGTACAGAAGCATTTTAGCTGCTGGGGAAGTTCTGTTACTTCTGACTGGGTTCTGTTGTTATTGACTGACATCTAGTGACGTTTCTAAATTCATTTTTAAAAAAAGGATGAAAGTGTGGGAATTAAACTGTTATTCATGTTTATCTGCAGAGGAGAAGAAATCAGAGGGAAGTGAAATGAGACGGATCTTCCATCCGACACGTTTCTGTTTCTGTTTTCACAGAAGAAACTAGTCACATAATCTGGTTTTAAATGAAGCTGTTAAAAACGAGGTATGTGCATGTCCAGAAAAACTCTCAATCCGAATCCAGGATCAAATCCAAACCTTCTCTTGAATCTGTAACGTAGATTAAAAACAGTAATAAACAGGTTGTCGTCATGTTTTCTATGTGGAGAGAGAACAGACGGTTTCCATGTTTTAATGTCTGACAACGAGATTTAAAAGATTTAAAATAAACATTTAATGATCTCTACAAAGTGATTTAATTTAATTACAAATAGAAACTAGAATCACCTCCTC
>NW_019525032.1:0-1149 GCF_002814215.2 Seriola lalandi dorsalis | reverse complement strand
AAGTTAATTTATTGGCAGAACATAAACCACAAAAATCTTCTGGCACAAACACACAGTAAAGTCCAGGCAGGAAATCTTTAAAGTGTTAGTATGGACATTAACCTTTATAATAACAAGCTACATTTTTAATTACAGATAATTAGTAATTTTACATACATTTGTATCTCTGTCTGTTCTTTGTTAAATAAACCTGCCGTCACCGTCTCCCATGTGTTTCCTGCATTTGGGTCCAACTTACCTCGCAACCCTTGACATCACAAGCTAAAGCTAAATGTACAATTTAAAGTAAAGTGTAAAGTTTTATATGTGTGTTTTTCTGTCTTTTGATTGATGTTTTCCCCCGATTATCTCAGTAGTTTATAATCTAATAAAGGTATAGATGTAGTATATAATATAATAGAGCAGCTTCTAACAGAGAACTGGAGGTTTGTTTTGAAGGTCAAGAGCCTGAAACATTTAACCTGTCGAGGCAGAAAAATAACTTTATAAATGAATATCAGATCAGGATAATGTGCAGTATGTTGTGTCTGTGAGTGTGAAGTCACTTGGAGCTGCATCATCGCCTCCTCTGGGTTCATGACGACGGTCCTGGTGTCTCTGAATCCTGCAGAGAAACAGCTGGATAAACACAGCCGGCTCGGTGTCGGTATGTCAGAGGAATTCAGACTCAGCTGTCGGGCGTGTCGGAGGTCATGACCCTCTTGTTTTAGACACCGGAGTGTGAACTCAGCTGCTGTTGTTCCAGCTTCCAGTCCAGAAACAATCTGTTTGACAACGATCCTCCTGAAACCAAGAAGAACCTCTTACTTTTCTGGCACAAGATAGAAACAATATTCTTTCTTTCTTTACCAAGTAAATTTGATCATCAAATCGACTTGATTCTCTGGTCTCTGATTGGCTACTTTAATTAAAAGCCTGTATGCTTGGTCTGAAACTACTAAATACACAGAATGACACAAAACTGTATTTACACTTCATCTTAATTCAGCTTCAAAACATCTTTCAGACTTTTAACTGTTACAAATGGAAACTTTTACAACATTTAAACAATTCACTAATCAGTCACTTTCAAGCAGTAACAAAAACAGGTAACAAGTAGCTGTTGGACAGTAAATCTAACAACTACACAGAGATGCAAAGCTACAAAAT
>NW_019525031.1:669989-712542 GCF_002814215.2 Seriola lalandi dorsalis | reverse complement strand
AGGCATAAAAACGTAATAGTATAGTAAAGCATAAAAAGTCATAGTATAGTAAGGCATAAAAAGTCATAAAAACATCATAACATAGTGAGGCATAAAAACGTCATGGTATAGTAAGGCATAAAAAGTCATAAAAAGTCATAAAAACGACATTGTATAGTAAGGCATAAAAGGTCATAGTATAGTAAGTATAGTAAGGCATAAAAAGTCATAGTATAGTAAGGCATAAAAAGTCATAAAAACATCATAGTATGGTAAGGCATAAAAGGTCATAGTATAGTAAGGCATAAAAAGTCATAAAAACATCATACTATAGTAAGGCATAAAAAGTCATAAAAACGTCATAGTATAGTAAGGCATAAAAAGTCATAGTATAGTAAGGCATAAAAAGTCATAAAAACGTCATAATATAGTAAGGCATAAAAAGTTATAAAAAGTCATAAAAACGACAATGTATAGTAAGGAATAAAAAGTCATAAAAACATCATAGTATAGTAAGGCATAAAAAGTCATAAAAAGTCATAAAAACGACATTGTATAGTAAGGCATAAAAAGTCATAAAAACATCATAGTATAGTAAGGCATAAAAAGTCATAAAAACGACATTGTATAGTAAGGCCTAAAAAGTCATAAAAACATCATACTATAGTTAGGCATAAAAGTCATAAAAACGTCATAGTATAGTCAGGCATAAAAAGTCATAAAAACGACATAGTATAGTAAGGCAAAAAAGTCAAAAAAACATCTTAGTATAGTAAGGAATAAAAAGTCATAAAAATGTCATAGTATAGCAAGGCATAAAAAGTTCTAAAAACGACATAGTATGGTAAGACATAAAAAGTCATGAAAACGACATAGTATAGTAACACATAAAAACTACATAGTATGAAGAAGAAGCTTGGGTTAGCTTGCTGTTTTACGCTAGCTAACGCGGTGAAATAACACCATTTGACATCTTTCTAGTGACGTTAGGTACAACTGTGATATTCTCACATGACATGAGCCTTGAGATAAACCCCACCCTTCCTGTCTAAATCGGTTATCTTGGAGATGTAGTCTCTTGGAGGGCACATTGGAATGATCTAACTTCATAACAAACATGGTGCGAACGTCTATAATGACACATTATACAGCAGTGACGTGGCCGTGCTATCTACACTGCCATGGTTACAAACTTACATTTACTGGAGCCAACGAATAGGTAGAAAATTACTGCTGTGCCTAAGAAACAAAAATTGTTTCACTCAAATCGTGAAACAAGGAATCTGATTGAACTGAAAACTACCCCCTTACAGCACTATCATCATCATCGATGTCTTTGCAGGCGACTCAAGCAGCTTTAAACAGGCTAAAAGGCTGAGACATTGGTGCCACCTACAGACCCAATGGAGGGAGAGCTAGTTGAAGCTGAAAAGGACTTAAGTTTATTCTTTAACATCAAATTCAACCTCATCAGACAACTAACGTTGCCTCTTAAAATTAGCAGTGTAATAAATAGAAAGAAGCTAGTAATAAACCTATTTCCAATTAGCATATTCCCCAACATGTCAAACTATTACTTTTTGACATATTCAGAAATTCCAACAGTAAATCAACAGTTTATAAACTCACACAATTAACTGAACCGTCTCAAAACGTTGCCTGTCTTCTTTATAATTAGAACTAAACCACTTGCAGCAATGTAGCTGCTTCCAGGAAACCTCCCAGGAAATAATTAGGACAAAATAAAGCATGAGCAATTTATTTCTGCTCTCACCACATTGAAAGAAAAATATTTCTGGTAGAGAAACACTGAATCCTTTACTGACATTACACCATATTACAAACAAAGTGTTGGACGTCACAAAGTCAGGACAGGTTGATGGGAAAGTGAGTGGAAAGATGACAGAATCGGGTTGAAAATGTGATGAAACAAAAATATACAGGGGATATAAATTTCTTTTTTTCAGGAAAGACGTTGGAGGGGAGCAGGAGGTCCGACAGATGAGTGGAAAAACAAAAGTGAAGGAAGCTGCAAAGGCTACTTCAGTTTTTAAAGCTGGATCACACATGAAAGTTCAGAGTTCAGTGAAGAGCAGGTACAATGAAGACAAAAGGTGTCAAAGTCTGAAAAGAAATGGAGCGAGTCCATCAGCTGTCAGTGACTCAGGTTCCTGACTTGTCTTTTTCTTTTTCATGTGAAACACCAACATTTACAGTTTGATACTGAGCCCGAACTCAGACACAAACTCCATCAGTCATGAAGTAATCTGATTCAAACACTGTGATGAACTCTGCAGTCAGTGTCGGAGGGAAAATTGGTTTAATCTGTGTCTTCTGCTGAAAAAACAGACTCCACTTCTACTGCAGGTTATTAGAGACTCACCAGCATTCTACTGCCATCTGCTGGACAGAGGAACACATGGCAGATACAGACATTTCATGTAGGAAACTACTGTTTCATGTCTTGGCTTGGCTCCTCATCTTGGCTTGTCTCCTCTTCTTCTGTCCCGTTTCCTTTTCTTTTTTCTCTCTGTCCTGACCTGACCTGCCCTTACTTACCTTACTGTACCTTACTTTACTTCATCTTACCTTACCTTACCTAACCTAACCTTACCTCACCAAACCATACCTTCCTTTACCTTACCTCACCTTACCTGACCTTACCTTACTTTACCTCATTTTACCTTACCTGACCTTACTTTACCTTACTTTACTTCACCTAACCTTTCCTTACCATACTTTACTTAACCTATACTTTACTTCACCTTACTTTACTTTACCTTACCATACTTTACTTCACCTTACCTCACCTCACCTTGCCTTACTTTACCTTACCTTACTCTACCTTACCTTACCTTACCATACTTTACTTCACCTTACCATACCTTGATTTACTTCACCTCACCTTACCTTGCTTTACTTCACCTCACCTTACCTTACCTCACCTTGCCTTACTTTACTTCACCTTACCTTACCTTACTTTACCTCACCTCACCTTACCTTACCTCACCTTGCTTTACTTCACCTCACCTTACCTTACCTCACCTTGCCTTACTTTACTTCACCTTACCTTACCTTACTTTACCTTACCTTACCATACTTTACTTCACCTTACCTTACCTTACTTTACCTCACCTCACCTTACCTTACCTCACCTTGCCTTACTTTACTTCACCTTACCTTACCTTACTTTACCTTACCTTACCATACTTTACTTCACCTTACCTTACCTTACTTTACCTCACCTCACCTTACCTTACCTTACCTCACCTCACCTTACCTTACCTCACCTTGCCTTACTTTACTTCACCTTACCTTACCTTACCATACTTTACTTCACCTTACCTCACCTCACCTTACCTTACCTCACCTTGCCTTACTTTACTTCACCTTACCTTACCTTACATTACCATACTTTACTTCACCTTACCTAACCTTGCTTTACTTCACCTTATCTTACCTTACCTCACCTTGCCTTACTTTACTTCACCTTACCTTACCTTACTTTACCTTACCTTACCATACTTTACTTCACCTTACCTTACCTTGCCTTACCTTAACTAACCTTACCTTACCTTACCTTACCTCACCCTTCTCCTTGCTTTCCGCCCCAAAAGTATTACATTCATGTAGTTTGATGGCCGATGGTGCTGTGGAGGAAAGCTTCCCACCAAACTCTGGATAAGAGAATAGTTTGAAATTTTTTGAAGAGCCCCACCACCCTGCTCCTTGGCAGAGCACAGAGGTCTTGGTCAGCTTGGATTCAAGCTTGCAACTTGAGTGATCCGAACAATGTTCTTATGCATTGACTCTGAAAGAAAACAAACATTTGCGTTTCTCTCTCTGTTTTATTTTCAGCACATTTCAGATACAGCAGCTCTGCTTCGTATCAAAACAAAGGAAGTCATGTTTGACCAGTTCAAACAAAGAAACAGGCCCGAGCCTGACGCACTGATACAGGTGCAGGCTGAGCAATAACATCCTCCGACTATGATATTTCATAATCATAATTACATTTGATCATTTAAAGGAAAATTCAGTTTTTCTAACGACTCAGGACAGCAGCCGGGGAAGAGAAGCTGTGTACCTCAATCATACACAAAGGTCTGATCAAATCACTCGCTCAGATTAGAACGGTGCTGTGAAGAAAAAGCAAATGTTCATTTCCTGTGTAACATGACAGGCGCAGATTTTGAAATGGACACTATGAATTTTGACCTTCTCTTGTTACCATAGTTGCCTTCGGTCATGTGACCATAAGACAGGATGGTTTCACTGGGGATTGAACCCAGGACCTTCTGCGTGTAAAGCAGACGTGATGACCACTACACTATGGAACCACTGTGATGCAAATGCAAGATGTTAAAAGACTGAATTTTCCTTTAACGTGTCGCCCACACGAGGAAACACACAATGTGGCATAGTTGTTAAAATCCAGACCCTGCCACCGTTAAAGTTAAACTAGCACCACACGCATATTAGAAACACAAAATTGCTGCTCCCTGCAACTAAACTAAATCTAACAGAGAGCAGTGCATATCAAACCAGATATTATACATCATGATGCAGATCAATCAACAGATAGAAAGTGTGACGCTCAGTAGCCATTTATAGCAGTATGTACCTGTGGCCTGTACAGACGTTTTAATAAAGTTACTTACAGAACGACGGCCAAACCAACGAGGTGGCGTGGAGGGAGGAAAGTTTGTCGTCAGTGCACGTGGTCATGTGACGGATGAAGTAAATAAGCCAGTAACACAGGATTCAGAAGAAGACCTCAAAATTAATTTTATAAATTAGAAACTGTGTTGACATGCTATATTTTCAAACTATACACAGAAAGATAAAATACAACATTTACATTATTGCTTGACATTCAGTTATGGCTAAAGTTCAGTTCATTATTTGCCAGAAATTTTTTTTTTTTTGGACTTTGGACCTCGAGAACCAATGTGGTGGGATGGAGCAGGTGGGAGGACGTGTTATTCAAAACTGGTATATCGTTTAAATATTATCCTGATGTTTTTGAATGTACCTGCTGATTTTGTTTAATGAAATATGACAAATGTACTGAGTCATTAAAATGAACAACTGCTACTGTAGAGGAATATCTTTCTGTCTTGAAGTTGAAAAATAACACAGGAAACGTACTGCGGTTGTTAAAGAGCGACAGAGTCGAGTACGTCGTGGTTGGTCCGTCTCAGAGTGAGAAAACAGATGTTAAGGCTCGACCTGATGTTTCAAATTAAAAGCCCTCTGCAGAGTCACATTTACATGACTGATAACGCCTGGGTTGAAGACCAGGGTCGTATATGTAACAGCAGGCTCTGGTAAAAACAGATGCTATCGAGTTGCATTGTGTGAAATGTAGGATCCAGTGTTTTCACACTGTGACCCGCGGGGAACAAAGTCAGGATTTTGACCAATTTAAAAATCTCACGCTTGTGCGTCCTCCAGCTTTATAGAGCCCTGTAAACATTATTGATGAACAGGAAGCATCTGTTGATCAGTATCAGCCCTAGAATACCTGATTGGTTGGTTCGTCTGTCTGCATAGTTGAGTCATTCTCACCTTGGTATAGAAAACCACCCCCACCTGAAGAGCTAACACGCGATGATTGGATGTTACTAACAAACGATGTTGGAAAATCGAAGATAATGACACAAAGACACAGACGTCCATCCTGTTTCTGCAGGATGTGGTACGTTAGCTGTTTGCTAATATGTTCCTCATAAGAATGTGACTTATTGATGTACAGTATTATACCAGTGCCTCCTGTTGCTAATTTGCAGGAATAGTATTTTGCATCTCAGTCCCAGACGCTTTTTTTTTGTTTCGCATACGGAAGCCCCGAGAGGCAAGTGATTGGTTTTTTTTTGTTATCTGTCTAAACAACCCCTGAAAGGAAAGGATATTTTTTTCTGGGAAGGAAAACACTTCTTCTGCCTCTGAAAGGATTGTTTTCTCAAATGAAAAAAGAAACAAACTTGTGGCTGAGATCAGTATTACAAAAGCATCTTGTTTTATCGTGGGAAAAAAAAGTAATCTCTTCAAAACAGCCGCTCTTTTCCCCAGGAAAAAAATAATTTGCCTCTCGGTGGCTTTTTACACTGATGGAAAAAAAACAACAACATGTTTTCAGGGCTTCCGTACAGGGCTGTGTAGCAACTGGACTTTTTGTTTTAGCGCACAGCAATATTCTCTGAATTAGAATCGCTCTCTACCTTTAGTAGTAGTATGAACAGGAAACAGGAAATGCTATTTTTAGTTTCCGCCAAAGACAAACTCCTCTACATTTGTTGTTCATTCAGACTGAATTATTCCGTCAGTGGTTTGGTAAGTAATGAATATTTAATGTGCTGAACATGAAAAACCTCCTGGACTTTTTCTCTGTCCAGTAAATTCCTGCAGTTCTGTGGAAAAGTGAAGCAGTGGATGATGGGTAAAAGCATTTCCTCCCAGCAGTCTGTCGTCCAAACAATGAAAATGGTTGAAACTTTACAACACACATCTCACACACACACACACACACACACAGGCAGTAGATTAGATAGACAGGTATTAGTGCAACAGGTATTAATATTCTCATCACTTCACTCTGCATAGCTTCTTCGTCATGACGCAGTGTGTGTATTGCTCTTATTATTGCTTTAATTTGGGTGAACGCTGAAGTAATGTTGTTCTTTCAGTAAAATATAAACATGTAATGATGAGCAGTTCTTTCTTGGATTTGTCTCATTTCAGAGGCTGAAAATAGTCCCAAAAAAATAAACTACTTCCTCCTGAATGTTTGATTTAAAACTACAGTGAGGAGTTTTTATCCGCAGAGGAAGGAAGCGAGGAAGTGGATCATTTTTTATCTGCTGCTGATTCAACAAGGGATTTGAAGGAATGTAGAACTGATCAGTGGATTTGATTCTGGATTCATTCGTCGTGCTGCGGCCCTGAACTGAACGCCTGCACTCATGCGTCATGGCCACCAGATGGCGCTGCAGGCTCACTGCTGACTGTGAATGAACTAGCTGCTGCTTGTGTGATGCTGCTGTCACTGAGCACAGAGGCATCAGACACTCAGAGGAAGAGGAGGCTGCTGGGAGGATGGGGAGGGGGGGTTTGAACGAAATCATGGAGGATGACACACAACAAAACCAACCAGAACTGATGAATTTCTGCTGCCTGGTCAAGTCTCACCTGTGGACAGAGCTCCGGCTTCCTGACCTCGTTTTCACTGTAAATTTACAGTTACAACTTCTACAACTGTTGTTTACTTTAAAGACTACAGTACCCATGAGCCTCAGCCTCAGTGAGAGTCATTAATTTGAAACTGTATCATATTAATACGTGTCTGGAAGGTTTTTCGAGCTTGTGTTGGTTCCGTTTGTGCAGATTGATTTTCTACCTGTTTGTTCATGAGGTTTTAGGTTCATCTGACTTTGTTCTCGAGTTTCCACAGGTGACTGTTTCTGACAGATTAACACAGTCTCAAGAAAAGAAGTAATGTAATAATAAAATGTTGAGTTATCAACCGCATTGTTTGCAGCTGTTTAGGTTTCTGCCAATTAATGATCAAGTAAAAACATCCCGACAAGATGTGAACATGACGCCTGTGACCTTTAACCTGAGTGATGCATCGACAGACATCAGGAGAAATTAACAGAGACCAGCTGAGCTCATCTCAACCTCCTCCACAGAGAAACTTCCAGCCCCCCCCCCCAGGAAGGATGGTGATGTACCAGAGTTACAGCCCTTTACACAGTTTTCTCTACAAACTTTCATTTGGTGACTTTTTGGAAATTTAACCTCTAAAACTCGGTGACTGTAAACAGTGTCTGAATACAAACCCATGTTATTCTGCCAAGCGTCATTCAAACACACAGAACTTTATTTTAAATTCTAGTGGACATCCCGCAGTTTGTAAAGATATGCTACTTCGGCACCAGCACCAGCTAGTTACCATTTCTATGGATGGATTATGAGACAAAGGGCCCTCGGGTCTGTGTCCTGTAGGTCCGCTCAGTAATCCGTCCAGGACCGGTGAGCTCACTCAGCCACAGAAGCTCAGCAGCTGAAGCTTTTTTCTCAAGGACGTGTGAATGAGTTCTGCAGTGCCACTGTTTGGACGTGAAGAGATCGTCGGTAGAAGAGGCGACGTCTCGACAATCCAGTGAAGGAAAAACAAACGGGTTTCAGTGTGAATACTGAAAGTACCTTTTAACGTCAGAGCTAGATCCGAGATCCTTGATACAAGATGTGTGTTGATGCAGGTGGAGGGAGACCACCTGACTCCTCGCTGCATCCAGGCCCAGCGAGAGGAGGAGGTGAAGAAAGACAAACTGAGGAGGAGTTCAGGTCTCTCAGTGCAAAGTGCAGCAGCCTCTGCCTCCACGAGTCCTCGTCCTCGTCCTGTCCTCTGTGTGGCTGCTCAAACCGGGCTCAGTGCGTCTGAATCCAGCAGCTCGGTGCCGGTCGGCTCTGCGGAGCGAGTGACCGCCGTTCAGTCGTCGCTCTGCAGCGTCAGTTCCAGGTCGGCGCCAAACAGCTCCTTGTAAAGAGGAGGGAAGTGCGTCCGGACGATGTCGGGGTAGACGGCTCTGAACGCCGACAGTTTCTCTGTGTGTCGACTGCACAGTGAACGCAACACTGCGACCTTACATCTGAGCTGAGGGGGAGGAGGAAGAGGAGGAAGAGGAGGAGAGGAGACGAGGAGAGGAAGGAGGAGACAAGGAGAGGAGGGGAGTAAAGGTTAGTTTATACTTTAGGCGCTGATCTTAGATACTTCAGATTACTGCAGGAAAACAACAATTCAGAAATAAACTCTGGGGCTTCAGTGTGTGTGTGTGTGTGTGTGTGTGTGTGTGTGTGTGTGTGTGTGTGTGTGTGTGTGTGTGTAAAAGTTTAATATTATTATACCCGCAGCTGCTGAGTTCAGATCAGCTGTTTTAGATTTTATAGTTCACAGTTTCTCCATCAGAGGGCAGTGTGAGGCCTTTTATGCAGTTTTCTGTGTGTGTGTGTGTGTGTGTGTGTGTGTGTGTGTGTGTGTGTGTGTGTGTGTGTGTGTGTGTGTGTTCAGATGTGTACCTTGTTCAGCACTCCATCTTCTCTGTGGTTCTTCTGCAGGACGTGTTGCAGAGCCAGCTGAGTCTTCTGCTGCAGCTTCTCCACCTGCAGCTTCTCCTGCAGCCACGACCGGTCTGCACACACACACACACACACACACACACACACACATTTATCTAGCAGATCACTCAGGATGACACACTGGGATAAGTGGACTGAGGTGAACCTGAGGGGAGTGACTTACCTGCTGAGAGCAGAACAAAAGCAGAGAAGAGAGCGAGCTCGTCCTCCGTCAGGTGCAGTGAACACAGGCTCTTAGCAAAGTCAAACACTGACGTGATCAGATCATCACAGCCTGGTGACACACACACACACACACACACACACACACACACACACACAAATTAAAATAGTGATGACCACAGAACACGTAACTACTTTGATCTTTTGAGTTTTGAGAAGAGAAAGCTGTGATGGTGTAAAAATATGATTCATATGTTTCAGAGAATTTCTGTGTGAAAGGTTTAATGAAGTGTGAGGGAGGACGTGTTTGTCGAGGTGTTAGTGGGAAAGAGGTTTGAACAATGTTCACATCCTGTGAATCTCTTCTTTTCAGTCATCACAGGACAACATCAGAGATATTATATCGTATTCATGATTTTCTAATAACACCAGTTATTAGTGTGTGTTTTCATATAGTATATACACCTGCAAATGTTCCCTCAAGCCCCCTGTGTGCTCAGTTTATCAGCCATGGTCTCTATACATGTTTTCTACCATGTGACCCACAGGTCCGGAGGTTCTTCCTCTGATCATAAACAGAGGAGACGTGAACAGGAGGAAAGCGTCCCTCCTCTGTCCTCACCCAGAGCTCTGAAGACGTCAGGACCTGCGAACTTCCCGTCGAAGTACACCGCGTTGTTCTGCGAGTCAAACACCCGACACATCCGCACGAAGACGACCTCCAGAGAGCCTGACGGAGAAACGCTGATGATTAATGTCTGAGGCCTAACGAATATTTAACGACTCACTGACGACTATCTGATTAATGTGATGAATCGGTCGTCGCTAATTAAAGAACATTTTCTTTTCAAACAAGGTGGTTTTAATGTGTGACGGGAAAGATTTGAAAGGTGGAAAAAAATTCTAAATGGGAAATGTACAGTGGCCCAGAGAGGTCAGCACACCGCAACCTCAGAAAACACCTTCATCTTCATCATCTTCGTCCAGGGGACACTAGAAAGGTACGCACCTTGTTCAACTTCAAAAACCACAGATGATTGGCTCGGTGTATTTGTCCATGTGTATGTGTTTCCTTAAGCTGCAGTGTGTTGAGCTCTCAGGGCCACCGTAGATACGGTTATATTGTGATCATAGAGTTTGTTTGAATTTGTAAACACACACACACACACACACACCTCTGTTCCGGCTAATTAGAAAGAAGCTTCTCACAGTGTTAACTAAATGACTGTTCGGTGAATCTAAAGCATCCATCAATATATTTGATCATATTAAGAAAGGTAATGAAGCCGAGGCGTGACGGCGGCTCTCACCGGCTTTCAGCAGCACGATCTGGTCGTTCTGGCAGAGATCCATGAAGCCGTCGATGCGTTTGGCGAACTCCACCACGTACTGGATGGCCTCGGTGATCTTCACGGCGCAGAGCTGCCACATCGCCTCCCGCGGCTGCACAGGGAGAGAGGGAAGACACGTGAGACCTTGAGACCTCGTGTGGGACGTACGACGGAGGAACAGGAGCAACATTAAGAGGCTGTGAACTCACCTTGTTCTGGTAGCTCTCCACCTCGTCCTGCAGGAAGCTCTGCCAGCTCATCTGCTGCAGCTCCTCCCTCAGGTACTGACACGTCTCCAGGTGAGACTTGGAGATGATCTGAACCAGGTGGTCTGAGACAAAGAGACAACAACAGGTGTTCATCAAACCGTCACTATCAGTCTAACCTCCCGACAGCGTGTTTCATACATCCGGCGTATCGTGGCTCGTATCTTCGGTCCTCCAGTTCAAATGTTTCCACTGTTTGAAACTTTGTCAACAAATAGTTTGTGTGTCTGTGCAGCTCAGATCAGAAACGTACAGTAATTACTGTTCTGTTCAGCTCCTCTGTGCTGCTGCTGCTAATTGTTCCACAGACCAAAACAACACAAGGTACAAAGACACGTCCAGCTGATACAACTGTTGTTTGGATCAGGGGCCTTGGGGGGGGGGGGACAGTTATTACGATAAATGCTTTTGTCAAAGAAAAAGAAATCTCCAGGGAGAATAAAAAGATGATTTCCCCCAACGAGCGCCCTGCTACGTCCCAATTGGCCCTAATTAACAGACAGCTAATTACCACACAGAGATTTTAATGAGCTCTGAAGATGAGTTTCTAACCTCCTGCTATTTTAAACCACCTCTCTCCCTCTGTTTGCCCCACAGTTCTCTCTCTCTCTCTTCTTCTTTTGTTTCTAACTCTTCTTTGTGCTTTCTTATTCCGTCTCTCTTCTTCTTCTTCTTCTTCTTCACCTCTTTCAAGATGTTTCCTCATCTTCTCTCTGTTTGTTTTTCCCTCCAGCTCTGTACAACCTTCTGCCGTACGGTGGAAGTTTGAATGTTTTGCAGCCAGGAGAGGATCCAGAGCTCAGAGAGGGAATCAGACCTGTAACCAGGGCTCGGCTCTCTGAGCCGCTGTCCTGGGATTTACTCAAATAAGAACAATCTGTGAATATGCAAATAACACAGCGCTCTGTGTAGGAAACTTTTCTTTCTCCTCTTCAGATGATCCTCTCTGTGTTTTTACCCAGAAGCCCCTCCACACATGCTGCCGTTCAGACTTTCACATTAACGCTCCTCACGGCTTCATTCAGACACAGTTTGTAATTGAAACCTTAATTAATGAATAAATCCAATATCTTTGAGAGAGAGCGAGTTCTACTGAATGACAAGACGTTATTGTGGAGTTGGGAATATTTAATTAAATTAAATAAAAAACTTGGGCCGATATTTGATAATATCGAATATCGTGATATTTCCCGTCATATGCAATATTTTAATATTTTTCATAACATCAAAAAGAAATAGAAAGTGTGTGCATGTATTTCTCACCGAGCTCGGCCATGGACACGGGGGGCGACGCGTCCCCGTTGCTGAAGGAGCAGTACGGGAAGAAGCCGTTACTGGAGTCGTAGTCGCACAGCGGCTCCGGTTTGATGCCGTTAATATCCAGTCCTGATTGGTCCGGAGATGGCTGGATGTCCAGGTAGAACGCACCTCCTCCTCCTCTTCCTCCTCCTTCACCTCCTTCACCTCCAGAGTCCGCCTGTGTGTGGAGGAGAAGGTCAGCACTCACAGACTGCAGGTAATTCAGTTCACTTTGTGCACAAGGCTGTAAAGGAAACAAACCACAAACCTTAGACGACACTGATCCTCCTTCGGGGGAGTTCTGCTCCATGTAGCCCCCCAGGTCATCAGGCAGCTCCGTGAGGCCGCTGGAGGACAGGCCGTAGTGGGGGGACAGCGGCTCGGCCTCTGCGGGGCTCGGGCTGCCGAGGCTGGGGTGGGACAGGAGGAGGGGGCCCTGCTGCTGCTGCTGCTGCTGCTGCTGCTGCTGGAGACGGTGTTTCTGGACCTCAGCGTACAAACTGTCCCGCTGCTTCTTGGACATGCGACCGAACTTCACAGCTGAGGGAGAGGAGAGCACGTTAGGACAGAGCCGGGCTAGCTGTTTCCCTCCGCCTACAGTCTTTACGCTAAGCTAAGCTAACCACATCCTGACTCCAGCTCTGGACTGGTCTATGTCTCTCTTCTTGTTAACGAACCGGTTCTACAGACTGTCTCCTCCTGCTAACAGGTCACACAGATCCTCCTGTAGGCGTCATTTCAAACTGCTGACCACCAGATGTTTCTGCAGGTGTGTGTTTGTGTTTATAGGTTTGTGATGTGTGTGTGTGTGTGTGTGTGTGTGTGTGTGTGTGTGTGTGTCTCACCGTCTCGGGACATGCCCACAGCCAGACATTTCTGCAGACGGCAGTGCTGGCAGCGGTTTCGGCTGGTGCGGTCGATCAGACAGTTCTTCTGGCGAGGACAGGAGTAGGCGGCGTTACTCTGCTGACTCCGTCTGAAGAAACCCTGAGACACGAGGGAACAGTGACGTCAGTGACGACACTCCTTCTATCACGTTACAGGTTCCTTGACTCGCTTTGCACTCTCTACCATCCTCTACCCAGAATCCCCAGCCTCTACCATCCCATCAGTCCCTCTCTCTCTCTCTCTCTCTCTCTCTCTCTCTCTCGTTTGTACAAAGATAAATCTCCATCAGCTGCTCGTTGGCTGTGAAATGAGCCTCCAGCTGCTGACAGCTGGAGCGGCGGCAACAGCTGCAGCAGCTGATCACACCAGCTTGTTTGGGAGTTGCTCGAACAGGAGAAGGTTTCCTGAGCCAAACGACTGTGACTGATGGTCGACGCCAAACGACCAACGCTTCCCCTGAGACTCAGACAGTGGACGGACCACAGGCGTGGGACAGACAGAGACGCTGCCAGAGAGTGAAGATCACATCGATGGTGACCAGAGGAAAATAATGTTGTGAGTTTTGACAAACAATGAAACTATTCAACCCTGGATCACGTTTGATGAAATCGATTGTTGCTTTCTAAGATGCTCAAGTACTTTGTCAAAGTTAAGGACAGAACTTCAGGAGAGTTTTGTTGTAGCTTCAGTCGCTTGTTTAGAACTTTAGAAACGATTGAAAGATGTTTGTGGTTCAATCAAAGAGTCATGTCGCCTCTAAACTCCTCACGTGGTTTCAGATAAATAACTCTCAGAGCTCAACGCACTGCAGTTTAAGAAAACAAACGAGTGTGTTGAGCTCTCCGGGCCACCGTACAAATGATCCAATATTTCAGGGGGCTTACCTTGCAGCCCTCGCAGGTGATCACTCCGTAGTGGATCCCTGAAGATTTGTCTCCACAGATCTTACAGGGAATGATTTCAATCTGAGCTGCAGAGAGAAAAATAACAACAACCGACCGTCAGAGTCACAGAAACACACTCACAACATCTGAACATCTGTCAGCAGCTGCATCAGGAACAAACAGGCGGGTTTGAACTGAGGTGATCTCTGGCAGAGGCTGTGAGGTTTTGCTCCGCCTCGACATCAGAATGTGATTAAAGCAGGTCAGAGGTCAGTGATCAGTAAACTGTCGGCCGCTCTGCACAAGAAAGTCAAATGAAATCTCCATGACAACATGAGGCGGTGAAGGTCGACCTCTGAGTCAATTCACAAATTAAATTTATATAAACAACACAAACAAGATTGAAGCAAAACACAAGTTTCAAATGCTGTATTTAAAAACAGATATAAAAATCAATCTATAATAAATGTTACATGAACTTTTGATATTCAAAATATTTGATTATGTATTTTCCAACTCTGTTTCCATGTCGACAGATTAATCTCCCATTGTTTTAATTCTTCATGCGTTTCTCATTGTTCGACATGAAAAGACCAGATCAGCTGGTGTTGGTTTGATGCTGCTTGTCACAGTTTGAAGGGGTTTTGTTGCTGAGCTGCAGAACTCTGCTCCCGTGTCGGAGCGTGACGACGTTAAAGCTTCAGGACCTGGTGTCGCAGCGTCGACGGTTCGTCAGCAGCTCAGACTGAAAACACACCGACCGACCGAACGTGTTCATACACTCAGCAGTTTGAAACAGTGACAGCTCGGCTCTGAGCGGCTAAATTTAGAAGAGCGAAGTTATGTAAGGGTGGAGCCACATGAGCACACACACACACACTCAAACACACACTCAAACACACACTCAAACACACACTCAAACACACACTCAAACACACACTGTTACTACACATTAAAAACAAGGTGTAGAGACAGAGCGAAGGAACGATCGTCTCTCAGCTGTTTGTCCTTGAAACAGAAACACTTTAATCTTTTATTCTTTTTATAAATCTGTTCCTGGATCAGATCTATTCTGTTTATTGAACTACATGAAAAACAAAGACGGGATAAAAACCTCCTCAGTTTGGGTTTGAATGTGAGAAAACTGCAGGTTTTGAAGAGCCACATCCTGCCCATGAAAATCTGTTTTTTATCAGACTGAAACTGAAACTTTTGTTCACAAACCACACCACAACATACCAGTATAGGTTTGTTATCGATGTATTATAATAAATCAAAACTTCATTATGAGACGATACTGAAATGCTGCCTGTGTGTGTGCAACTACCCAACAACAGCAGTCACAGTGACGGACCGGTGTCATGCTGCTATCACCTGGACATTTTCAGTCTTAAGAGACGTGACATGTGCTCCAGTGACCTGTGTCCTCAAACATCAAAGTGCCGCACAGGTTAAAGCACTGAAGCTCCTCTCACATAAAAAGTCATAAGACAATAAAATAAAAATCGCCTGCTGCAGGTATGAACCACCTCACTCTGGATATTAGTCATGTCAGCATCTGCAAACTTCCTGCAAGCTTAGCATTAAAACGAAGCAGACAGCTGCTGCAGACCAGACGTCTTCTGTTAGAGCAGAAGTTTCAAATGTTCAAAACTGGACTAAAATGTTTATGATTTTCATTTTCAGTCGAAATAAAATGTTTTTCGTTAAAAAAAAACGGACCACAAATAAAAAAAGTTGACAAAAAATGATTAAAACCAACAGATAATTTTATTCTTAAATGTAGTACATCCTCTCTCTCTCCCTCTCTGTCCCTGTGTGTCTCGGTGTCTCTCGCCCTCCCTCACTGAGAGACTGGCCACCTGACCCAGTGAATGAGGATCTGGATGATCCTCGGTTGAACCACAGCAGGAGTCAGATTAACTCCAGTCTGTCCTCAGTAAACCTCCAGCGGCTCAGATCACAGTGTGAGGACAGAGAGCTCAGGTGTCTCCGTCAGCTCCCTGCTTTCACCACATCACTGTTTACAACAGCCCTCCCTGAGGTGACACAGGATGTCCACAGACCCGCTCGACGTGGAGGTCTGACAGAGTCAACAAGTGGTTTACACGAGTACAAACATCGCTGTGGTGAGAGCAGGACTTTCTTCTGTGACCACAGAGCAACTTGTTTATAATTCACAAGCATTTCAAAGGAAATATGTTGATTCAAAGTTTCTGTAAACAAGATTTTAAACAGCAGACAACTATTCTCTATGTACAGAAACAGTGGAGTAATGGCGTCCTGAGCAGAGAAGGAAATCACACACCACTGAGTTTTTATGTTGCTTGTTTTGCTAGCCGATAGCGTGTGCATGCTAGATGTCCCAGCACAGTAGAGTACGCAGCGCTCAGGTAATTTACTCCGATGAAGAAACTACGTGTTCAACTAAAAATGGCATCTGACAAAAAAAAAAAAGAGACCAGCTCAATCCCTGGTTGGCCAGTGGACCATCAAAAAGTTTTTACCGCCTCTGTCAGTGTCATTTGTTCGGCCGGTCCCAGAAGATGCGCCCAAGGCTGAATTTCTTTCCCAGTCTGACCGTGGAGCAGATGCTGGTCTGGCTCTACTGAGAGAAGAAATCCTACAAGTATCACAGCAATGCTAGCGTGGAGCTAACAGTTGTGGTTAGATTGTGTATCGTTGGCTCTCGTGGACACAGGTTCACTTTATTCATTTGTCTGGAAGACGAGAACCACATCCTCAGTCCTGCTGCTACGTCAGTCTCACGAACACCCGGCACCTGATCTGGCCTCTCACTGGGCCTCTGCTTCAGATCGCCAAATCCAGGTAAGCCCTGAACTTCCCCCGCCCACACACACACATGCACATTTTAAGGTAGAAACTGGCCTCAGTCTAGATACTAAAGCAGGCTCCTGACAGCCTCCCACAAAGCTCTGAGTTACTCTGTTGTTTTTCTAACCGGGCAAACAGCCATCAGCGAACACAACACCAGACCTACAGTATCTGAATCAGTGAAAACAATCTGAGACCAGGGCAGCGCTTCAAGAGTCTGGAACCAGGCTCTGTGGTCGAGTAACACGACTCTTAAATCGCTTTAAATACAGAGTACACCAAGTTCATCACGGGTTCAAACTCCAGAGGACGGGAGGACACGGTGCGCTGGATCTGCAGTTTAGGGGGAAAGTGGCGTCTTTGCTGAAATCACCAGCTGGACTCAGGTGACTACACTTCATCATCTTCACCTGCTCTGAGACAGAATCATCATCGGACTCACAAACAGATGTTCTGCAAGAAGAAAAAAGAAAAGCTGCTTCTGAGCTTTCAACAAAATGTAATGTACACCACGCCGCCTCTGTTTTCATTTACATTACACTGTATTTATTTTAAGTGTTGAGGGATCTGTGGCCTGAGTTATAACGAAACGCTGCCACTCTGAAAGAGATCCACTGAAGGCTGATATTAACTTCAGATAAACTCTGGAATATGTTTTTGCATCATCATCATCTTTTTATCTGAAGTCCAGTCTGAACAAGAGGAACCATCGCATGTGGACACCTGACTATTCTGACCGTAAAAGAACGAGCCCATCTACCGGTCGTGCTGTGCAGCAGGTTATTATGACCCTTAGTTACGTTTTGTTGCTAGGCAACATCTAGTGGTCGTAGCAATTATGACAGGAGCAGAGGGGAAAAGAGTCGGTGACGTAGTATAAAGAGTGTGAAAGTAGCAGTTTATGTTGTTATTGTTACTGTAACCATGACAACAAAGTTCGTCAATGTTGAGGAAGTACTCAAATCACCACCTTTTCCTGAACCTAACCAAGCAATGACTGTTATTATAGTAACCATGGCGACAAAGGCAGGTACGCCACTCTCGGTACAGTCTGCGTGTTTATTATTGTAACCATGACAACCGAGGTCCAGTGCACCTGCCGCCTTCGGGGCGCTACGTCAGGAGACACTAAAACAAACGACCTGTGCGGTCGTTCAGGTCGGAGGTCGTTGTTGTTGCTTTAAGACGGACCTGAAAAACTGCGACCCTGTCCTTTAACAGCAGTTTAAAGATACAGTGATGTATTGTCTACGCACAGTATGTCTGAACCTCACATGACCAACTCTTCATTTGCCTGACGACATGAACGCTCACAGGAACCTCTTCCATCTCCACCACTGACCGTCCTGCTCCGTCCGCAGAGCTGCAGCTGCTACCAGACGAGTGGAGGTCGTGTTGGAGCGGCAGCCTTTACACTTTCACACAATTAACAAATATCTTCACACAGTGGTGAGTATGTGTCAGGATAACAATGGTCAAACATGTCAGCAGATTCACACAGAGACTATAAATAAATTATTATGATCATTAAGAGGCTCAGATTTGATACGTGCACACCAGTGAAACCACAGCCTCACACACACACACATACACACACACACACACACACACACTAACACACACACACTCACACACCTAACAGGAAAAAAAAGCCTCACACATACACACCACACTGCTGAAACCACACACACACACACACACACACACGCGCTGAGGCGTCTGCGCTGCAGCTTCCTCTCAGTAATTAGCTCTGAGTGTTAATCCCGTCTGAATTCTGCATTTCAACATCAAAGGGGACGTTCAACAAAGCCACCGCCTGAAATGAGAGCTGCAGTTATTTATACAGCCAGCTGCAAACACAAACATCTGCCTGCTGTTGTCTGTCCACTGGGCTCAGAGGAGAGGCGCCTTCTCCTCTAAAAGAAACCATGAGTGATGAGGAAGAGGAGACTTTGAGTTGGTTTCCAGTTACAGCCAATAAAAAATGAATCATTTTTCCTTCATCCTTCGTCTGATGATGAAGAATCTGAGGAGTCGAGGTGTAGACGTGGAGGATGGTGAGACATTGAAAATCAGGATTTGGAGGATTTAAAATCTCCTCCTGCTTCCAACAGTGAAACAGATGTAACTCCGACCTCACGTTTCATCTCAGGCGTCTAAATAAACCAGTACTGACAAAAAATGAAATGTTGATATCATGTTAACACATGAGGCTCGGGCCGATGTTCGATAACGTCACATATTGAGATACTAATATCTCAGCCTATAATCCACATATGGTAATACGGTGATGGCAGCTGGTGCCTCTGTAATTAAAGCTCAAAACGTCCAGCTCAATGTGCTCTACAAGAAAGACCATGAAAGCCGCCATGATGGATTTTTTGCAAATGAGCAAAAAATGTTCTACTTTAGCGACACTAAATTCAGGGGTGGTACACGTTTCTATTATAAATGAGCAAGATCGGTTGAAAAACATGGCCGCCACCAACCAAAATGTCTCCGCAAAAGGCGGGACTTAGCCAATATTGACTCATAACTCATCAACCATTTGTCCAATCATCATAAAACTTGCTGACTCTCTCCAACTCCCTACAATTATATTTGAGAGTAATTCATTTGACAGAAAAAAGAGAGAAAACACCTGATAAACAGTTAGTTAGAGATGAATTTGACTGATTCATCATTATTGTTCATTCTTTTAGCCACAATCATCGTGAAGTGAAAATCTGGAGCAGCTGGACAGAAGACATATGAAGACGTGGTTTCTGGGAAATGGGATTGATATTTTTTTTATGACACCAATAAATTTGTAAAATAAAAATTCTCCATTTTGAGACACCGCAGTGACATTGATGATTATATTGATCTTGTCCATGTGGACTTCCTCCATCCTCAGACTGACCTTTAGTCTGATGAGTCAGATGTGACAACATGTCGTCTTCCTTCTTGCTCTTCTGCTCACTGAGTCTCTACATCATCAACCTGAGAGGAAATTGTTTTAATGACTCATCAGCTGTCAGAGCAGTCACACACACACATGCACATGCGCACACACACACACACACACACACACACTCACAGCTTTCATGTTCGTCAGCGTCTGTCCTGTCGTCTGTCTGCTGTGCAAACATTCGTGTGAGTGTGTGAAACCGAGCCGCTGTTTGTGGATCAGTCTGTTTGAGGAGCGTTGGACCTTCTTCACCTTCGTCTTCCTCCTCCCTCAGATAAAACACTCTTCAGTCTCTGTCTCTGCTCTCCTCCGTCTTTTTCGGCCAAATAAGAATTAAATGCGACAGTTTGTGTTTGTGGCAGAGTTTCACTGCAGATCCACTTCCTGTCTGAGTGAGAATCATGGGAAACGTCTCCAGCGCCTGATGACATCTTTCTGAACAGGACGACTCAGTTCAGCTTTGCACTTCTCTTCCTAGTCTGAAACTAGCGAAGACGCTTTGCGCCGGGCGTGAGACGGGGCCCCTGAACGTCTGAGGTCACGTCAGCACTGACAGGCGGCTGCAGCTGCTGCTGACGAGTCCGTGACGCAGGCGTGTGCACGGCTTCCTTCTACAAACTGAGGCTGAGCTCCCTCCTCCTGGGCCCGATGTGTGGTGGGATCCATTCTCTCCCTCACATGTTGCTAACAGCCTCTGTTCTTTAATCTCCTCAGCAGCCTCCACATTACCTCAGAGTGGGTGTAATAACGGCAGACATATGGCCCCTGCACATGGAGCAGCAACACACTCCTCCAGCCTGTCAGCAGATGAAGCAGCAGCTTGTTCCTCAGCCACAGTTGGTGGTTCATTCAGTCACTTCTCCATCAGGTCTGTGCAGTAATCTCCAAACTGTCTTCCTTTACCTCCGTCTAGTTACTCTGAGGTAAACGACAGGTTCTTGCCCCTCTGCTGCAGATGTTATCTCGGGGTAATGTAACCCAACCCTCCACACAGGCGGCCATGACACTCACACAAACATACTCTCAATAGTTCATTTTATTTCTTCTAATGTGTCGTAAGTGCAATTTCTGCACCACTCAGACTGCGTTAAAAGACTGCTGACGTTAGAGATCCTAAAGAGCTCAAAACTCCAGCAGCACTTGCAGTTTACGGAAGAAGTTTATTAGTGTTGTGGCTTGCGGCCACAATGAAGGCCCACAAGCTGAAACACGTTGGTCTAATAAAGTTTATTATAGAGTTTTAACCGCTTTAGACTTTTCCCTCTCTCCGTGCACCTTGGAAGGAGGTGAAGTAGAAACTTCTACTCTGTTTCTAGACGTTGGAGATCCTCCAGCTTTTCCTCCAGCGGCACCACGAGGTTTGCATTTGGTTTACAGCGGAAACTGTTGGATGAAATCTGGATGAGATGTTCACGGTCCCCTCAGGATGAACTGTAATAACCCTGATGATCTTCTGACTTTTCCTCTAGCGCCATCATCAAGTCACATTTTTGGTTTATGAGCAAAATACTTGCAGAACTCATGACCCATCAGCCTCAGCTGAACTTGGCGTTCAGTGCTACGAACACATTAACTCAAACTGAAAGCGCAATAAACACGAACCTGTCTGAAAGAACCTTTAATCTTGCAGCCTGATCTGCGGCGGTCACGTCTGCTCATCAACAACCGACGACTGACACGAGACGTGAAGCTTCTGAGGAAACACCTCAGCTCGTCCGTCGCATTGTGAACACGGCCGGTATCTGAGCGATCTCGTGGTTCAGCTCAGAGAACATCTCACACTCTCTCCCTATCTCCACCATCACCATCTTCGTGCAGCAGCTGTTTGTAGTCGTGGATGCGGCTGCGAATCTTCCGGCCCGCACTAACACAAACTCAAGTCTTATTCAACAGTAATGAACACTTGAACCTCCACACTTTCCCCCTGTGGGCGCAGCACATGCTTATGTATTGATACCACTGTATAATGTGTAACTAGCTGTAAGTGAAGGCTAATGAGCTGAGAGAGCCACCGCTGTTTACTCCGAAAATGCTAAAGCTCGGGCAAAACACAAATCCCTGATGGATAAATTATCTGACACAGAAAATTAATAAAGTTTTTGAGACTGGATCAAAGAGGGAGGAGGGAGGAGGGAGGGGGGAGGAGGCGCCGTGAAGACGCCACTGTGAAAACACAAAACCACCGTCCTCCATCTGAAGATTTTACAGGATTTGGAGTTTGATATTTTTCCTTTGGTTAAATAGTTTTTTTAAAGTTGTTTTTTTTAAATAAAGCTCTTTTTTAAATGAGTTTAAAACCTGCACTATCATCAGTTTCTGCTTCACTCCACAGACCACGGCTGCTCAAGGAGTTTTATGAGAAAAAAATTCCAGGTTGCACTTGAACGCACCACGAGCCACCAGAGAACCAGATGAATTGATTGACCGGACGGCAGGGTCAGAGGTAATTCCTGGATGACTTTAGATTGTGCTTGTTTGTAAAAGGCAGTGGATAATTCTTGAATATTTGCATCTTGCTCCTGTTTACACAGGGACACGGATAATTCCTGGATGACAGCAGGTTGTTTTCTCTTTATTCAGGGCTGTGACTAATCACTGGACAACTGGGCTGAAGTTGTATTCCTTCATACAGGACGGTGAATAACCACTGGGCGACTCCACACATGCAGATATAATTCATGATGTAGTGGAATTTATACACTCACATCAGGTGGTTTCGAGAAAGGGATATTTCACATCATTGAAACGGAAATATGTTCAAACATTGTGACATTCAGGTCAGGAGCTCGGTCTAACCTCCAACAACCATCACTCATCTACACCTCCGTCTGTCTGCAGGTGATCTCTCCATCACTCCAGCTCCCTTCAGCTCACTGTGGCGAGCAGGAACCAGTTTATCTTCCTGTTGTCTGACCCTCAGCTCATGTCGCTCATGTGACAGCACACGCTGCCGTTTGGAGAAAGTAACTTAGTTGTTGAAGTTACTTAACGGCTGAGTTAGTTACAGCTTTAGTGGTTCATGTAAGAGTGATGTCATCAACACAAACAACCCCACCCCTCCCCTCCCCTCCCCCTCCTGCAGAGAACAGTTGAATAATCTCCTGGCTGTTGTAATCCTGTGACATAACAGGCTGGCTGAACGCCTCCTGCAGCTTTTTCTCACAGACTGTGAATCTGGACCAGACAGCTTTAACACACACACACACACACACACACACACACACACACACACACACACACACACACACACACACGCACAAGCAATCCTGGTTAGGACATTGTATTGACGTCCATTCATTGTGGAGAGCCAAACAATCACCAAAACCTGGGCTTTGGTCCCCGTGACAACTTCTGCTTCCAACACGGTCTGTGTTTATAACAGAGAAGGTCTGATATGTGTTTGTTCTATCGTAAATACAACAAATATATTCTGCAGATTTAATAAAAATTTAGACAAAAACTGGTGAAAACAGACAGAGAGAGAGAGAGAGAGAGAGAGACACGGTGAGGGTGGAGATAACCTTCTGGAAGGACAACTATCTCTTTCATAGAAAACAATAAAATCAGTCAGGTCAGCTGTTTGAGGTCGTGATAAATGATTTGGCCTCAAGTGCTTCAGTTCAGTCCGAAACATTCCCTCTGAAACATGGAGCATCCGTCCTCAGCCGGACTCTGGACGAGGCTGGACTGAGGTTTCAGGGACTTCAGGACTCTGTCAGAGGACGGCGGCAGAGGGCACCGCCTCTTCCTCCACCTCCACAAACCCCCAGAATCCCTTCACCTGACAGCTGAGATGTTAAAATGGCTGCACGCCGTAAGCACATTGTCAATGTCTTTTGACATCTAAGCTAACACGTTCCTCTGGGCCAGTTTCAGCTTCTGATGAGCGCTGTTGATGCCGGTGCTGTCTGCTGCATATGATGACAGAGTTTCACATCAAAACCAGACATCATACATTTGTTTGATGCATCAGTTGCTGCTGAATAATGTCCTTCTTCTTCTTCTTTTGTAGAATCCGCAGGTGTCTGGACAGAGCAGGGTGCTAGCACGTTTTCACACCAGTCCTGGGTTGGTTTGTTTTTCCACAGGTCGCCTCTTCTTCTATGCATCGTTACGAGTCGCTGTAGATCTCCCCACTGTATGACGTGATTTTTAATGGGTTGGGAGCCCACATATAGGAAACACATATAGGAAACACATATAGGAAACACATACAGGAAACACATATAGGAAACACATATAGGAAACACATACAGGAAACACATACAGGAAACACATACAGGAAACACATACAGGAAACACATACAGGAAACACATATAGGAAACACATACAGGAAACACATATAGGAAACACAAGCCGCGATTCAACCAAAAAGTACCAGGAACTTTTCCTCAGGAACAAAAAGGTTCCTGTGATCTATTGTTGAAGAATATGCAAATCAGGCCGACGACGTATGGAAAAGCAATGGAGGTAAATGCACTACACCTCCAGTCCAGTATATACGGGACAAATTGCGTCCCGTATTGATTGTTGTCGTCCTTTATTATAAGTCTTGTTTCAGTTTTTCTCCCGGAGCTGTTTCAGTGTGGAAAATGTTGAGCTCGCTCGTTGCAGTCTTTTAAACATGGCGGGCAAAATAAAATGCAGCGAGTACTCAACCAATCAGAAATATTCAGCACTGCAGACCACACCCCTAAAGGAAAGTACTACCCCCGACCAGGGACTTTTTTGGGGGGTCTATCAATTACCCTGGTTCCTGCAGCGGAAACACGCACAGTTCCTCGAAAGGTTCCTGGGGAAAGTTCCTGCAGTGGAAACGCAGCCGTAGAGTTTTTACAGCGCTGTGATCTGTTCCACGTCAAACGTTACGAAACCGAAACCATCCCCACATCACGGCGGCAACACGACGACCTTTCTTCGGTATTACATCATCGTGTTCAGCGGCTGAGATTAATCAAACTTCTTGTTGTTGACCAGCAAAGCTCAGACGTGCAAAGGAAACGACGTCAGCCTACGTTACCATGGTAACTGCAGCGACCTGCTGGTGCTGGTGTTTGAGGGACAACACAGGAACTGGGCATTTTCCACATCGTTAAAACTAAAACTTGAATTAATCTAAATAGTTTGATATTTTACCCGCCTTTACTCACACCATCACCGTTTAGGAGGAGAGCGTTTCACAATCAGTATTTTATCTAAGCTTCCTGATGTGCAATACTTTATCTCTCTTTATGTTTTTTCTTCTTCTGTTTTTATTGTTATGAACCAAAACACCAAAGCAAATTCCTCAAATGTGAAAAACTACATGGCAATAAACCAGATTCTGACTCTGATTTAAAAAAACTAATGATTATTTAATCTTGGGCTGCTGATGTCGCTTCTATATGTAGATTCAATCTAAAACATTCTCTGTGATGTTGGGTCAGGGTTCATGAATTCATCATAGTTTCCTTTGTGACTGTCTTAATGACGTGACTGACATTAACACCAACCGTTTTTATTTATTCAATCGTCACATTATATTTACTATTATTATATATATTTATTATATTGACTTATTTACTGAAAACCATCTCCTCTGTCACATCCACCACACTCCTCCTTTCCTGCTTTGTGCCTCCTCTGATATCACAGCGTAATTAATGTGACTGACAATTCCCAAAATAGTGTTTACAGGACTGAAGGTGTCGTGTTTCCAGACTCCACAGTCAACAATCAGACCCCAGCTACAAACAGCAAACACCACTACCAGTGGTTACTGAACAGAGACAGAAAACTCTGTTTATCCCACTGAAACTAGCAACACCAGCTCCTCTGAGGACAGACAGCGGGACAGAGACAGAGTGGAGCATCATCCCAGACAACAAAACATCTTTGACTGAGCTCAAGTGAGCAGCACAGGAAGAAAACTGACTTTAAAATGAAGATAATCAGAATCAAACAGTCCGTCACACTCCAGGATCATGTTTCCAACACACACACACACACACACACACACACTTCTTACCTTTCATGGCAGAAATGACAAAATACATATTTATAATCCAGACTCATGGAGGAAACAGCAGCAGGAGGATCCTGAGTGTGTGAGTGTGTGTGTTTGTGTGTGTGTGTGATCAGCAGCAGCTCTCTCTCTGCTCTGACATCCTGAGCTGCTGCTGCACAGCATGAGGATCCATGTGACTGTGACATCATCAGTCTGCCCCGCCCCTCCCCTGTCCTGCCCCTCTGATTGACACGTCTGCTAGCCAATGAGAAGAAAGGGCAGGGTGGCGATTGCTCTGATAGGCTGTGTGTGTCTGTGTGTGTGTGTGTGTGTGTGTGTGTGTGCGTGCGTGTGTGTGTGTGTGCATGTGTGTGTGTGCGTGCGTGTGCATGTGTGTGTGTGCGTGTGTGTGTGTGTGTCATACTAAAAACAAATGTACTAAAGAAAATTGACTGATTTCATTCAACATGAATAAATTGGATATTTATCTTTAAGCCCCTTTTTTAAAATAGTCAAATTGTTAATTTTTACTAAAAGAACATCGAAGAAAAAAGAAAAATAGAAGAATATCTGCATCTTTTTCAGGCGTTTTTCCTCAGATACACAAAACACTGGAGGAAGGAAATTGAAATGTATCAGCAGAAGAAACAGCATCTTGAGTTTAACATGTGGGAAAAGCAAATGTAACATGATTTTACATGTTTGTATCCCTTAGTTACCTCCAGCCAATAATACTCCTACAGTAACACTGGGTCTCTTCTTTGCACCTTAAAACGGGAGGCACCAGGTCGTATTGCCCTTCTAGCGCGGCTGCCAGCGTGCACGGGAAAACCTCTGCAGGTGGCCCAGAATGCAGCAGCAGAAGATCTGGTCCTCAACCAGCCAAAGACGCACGTCACGTCACTCCCTGTTCCTAAGTTGCATAAGTTCAGATCACTAATCGACACCTGCGGGGCGGCCGCTGGCTCAGGAGCTTGAACTCCCTGACGTCTTCCCGAAGCCTTAATCCAGACTCTTCTTCTGTGGAGGAGCGAGTCACTAAATCTCCTCTGAGAGAACAAGCACACCTGATATGCTCTCTCTCTTTATCATTAGACGTTTAAAAAATGTCCTTGTGTTACTTCATGCACCTGCGGCCTTGTGTCTCTTGTGTCAGTTAGAATATATAACTGGGTGTTGAGGCTCTATTATCCTCTGTGGTTTGAATGTACCAGGCTTCTGCTGACAAAGAGGCCACGCCCTCAATTATACATACCTTTAGTCCATGATAATACGTAAACAGGTGAGTTATATAAATAGGTGAGTTTTATAAACAGGTGAGTTCTATAAACAGGTGTCATGAAGGAGGAAATCAGCTCTAGAGACCAGAACAGTTTTTGTACCAGGCTGTAAACATGTTTATTTCTGCTGTAAAGTTGGACATTTTAACATGGGAGTCTATGGGGACTGACTCACTGTTGGAGCCAGACTCTAGTGGTCGTTAGAGGAACTGCAGCTTCTGGTTCTTCAGTGTTGATGCTTCATGTTTCAGCCTTAGAGGTTGATGCTTGGTCTGGTGTTAAGTTTTCTACTTAAGTCTGTAAGTAAAGTTTTTTTCCTTACTTTGCTCTTTAAGGTCTTTAATTAAGTGATTCCTTAATTATAAGACTGAGATAAGGAGAAAAGCTTAAATATTTTAGTGAACATTTCAAGGAAACCTTAAGTAGAAGACTTAAAGGTGTTTTGTGCAACAGGGCCCTGATCCCATCAGGTGTTACTCGTGCTTACATGAAAGAGTAGATGCTGATCTCCTGTGTGTGTGTTCAGTAAAAAGCTGACATCACCTCTGCAGCTCATTATGTTGCACCTTGTTAGATCCTGTTTATTTAATCCAAACACGACAGAAATGTCAAACCAACAGATTGTGGTTTTTCTTGTGGAACTATTTCTTGGTGAGCAGTGGCCCATGACTTCCTGTAGTCTTGTTGACACAATGAGGTTGCCATGCAACAAATAATTAAAGCTCATAACTTCCCCATGAACCAAAGCGATGGGCCCACAGACACGGACCCTCCCTGAAGTCGTGCCGCTGCGTGTCTGAAAAAATAAATATGTGGTGGAAGGTTGTTTCTACCTGCAAGCTGTTAAATATAACACAGAAATATCCAAATGTAATTAGAAGAAGAAAAAATGTTGGTTTGTTTGTGTCACAGTTTAGTGTTTAAAGTCTTCGTCATCAGGACGAGAGCAGCAGCTCGATGGACACATCATCACACAAACTCACAAACACAAAAAACAACCACACGTCTTGTTTTTGCTGCCTCTCCTTCACTTCACAGAAACAACCAGTTCAAAGAAACAAAGAGGGAGAGGAGACACTGATCAGACATGAAGAGGAAAGAACGGAGGTGTGAAACAACAGAGAAAACAACCAGAAGAAACCAAAGAGGAAGATGACACAGGACCACACAAACAGAGTCGAAGCTGAGAGACGCAGTTTCTACAGAAATCTGTCCATCAATCACATCCACCCACTCCCCTATCCACACACACACACACACACACACACACACACACACACACATCTACAGATCATCAGCTGAGAGCGACGACAGGCTCCAGGTCTGATTGAAAAGATAAACAGTTTCACACGCTGGAGGATAAATCAGTTTCGACAGAATCAACTGCGAGAAGTCTAAAAGAAGATTTTTTCCCGGTGACCATGAGCAGCTGCAGCGATGCACCTGACGACATGAGAAATAAAACCCGGGATCACACGTCTAAGCCTGGAGGAAGTCCACCCTGCACATCACATTCATGATCAACGCTTTCTGGTCCAGATCTGAATCATTCAACACTGAGTATCTGCTGATACTGAGCGCCATTCGAAACTTATACCTATTGAAATGTTGCTGTATCTGACAGTGAAATAACGCGCCTCATTGATCACGAGAGGTTTGATCCAGATTCTGAAGGTCCTGGTTCAAAACTGCAAAAATTGAGAAGCAAGAAACAGTCGTGTTACTAATTAATGTTAATGCTTTTATTAATTCAAACACAAAACTAACTTCTGTGTTGTTTGGGTAAAGTGTAAAGTGTTTATATTGTAGCCATGACAACAAGCGTCTCTAATGTAGAGGAAGTACTTATTTTAACCAGTACCAGGTTGGAACAAACGACCTGTGTCGTCGCTCAGGTCGGAGGAGTTGCTGCAACTTTCCCTCATGTCATATTTATAATTTAAGATTATAATGTTTTTGTTTTTGAACCCGGACCTTCAGTATTTGGATTTTAATGTGTCAGATACATATTGGGTCTGTGCCAGTACTACAGGACTTAGACGGGACCTGGACATCCAGAATGAACATCTGAAGGATTATAACTTTAAACCAGTTTTACTCCAGCTGACCAGCTGCTTCGACCCTCCACAGTAACAGGACGAGTCTCTCTGTGCATCAGTGGATAAAAACACAGAACTTCCTTTTACAAAATAAAGTTAATAAACCATATTTCAGCAGTAAGTGAGAGGACTGGAGTGCAGCTCGAGCTAACGGCTTCACCCAACATCCCACTCTGCTTCATAAAACAAATCCCGACTGAACCGTGGTCATCAGTGAAAACGATTAAGCTCCCTGAAAACAGCCGGGCTGAGTAAACATCAGAGTGAAGTCACTGAGGCTTCGGGCGAGAACGACTCCTGCCAGCAGAGAGAGGAAACTGAGGAGCAGCAGGAGATTCATTCTTCCTCCAAATTGGCAGAACAGGAGGATGATTTACGCTTCGAAAGGCTCGACGTCTGGCGGCGGAGCTCTCCGCCTCCCCTCATCACACCCAGTCAATAGATTCTCAGCAGCACGTTACGAGTTGTTTGGAAAATGCCTCCACAGCATCCGCAAGATCAGTGTTTCTCCCCCCCGATCATCCCGGGCACACACGACTGCAGGAGGATCTCACATTCATTATCCGTCCTTATCAGCTCTAATGAGAGGGACTCGACTCTGGCAGCGGTCCCCGGTCACACGTTCATCCTTATCTATCCCGCACACTCACAGCTCGCACATGTTTCACACTGGAAACTGCTTCTAAAGTGGAAAAAATAAACTTGCACTGCGCCGCGGAGATCAGGAGCTGCATTCAAGACTTTCAACAAACATCTCAGGATAATCTACAGACCTCACCGTGAACCGTCCACTCCCTGCGGAACAGGAAGAGGAACACCCAATAAACACTGTCGACAGATCTCAAGATGTTCACAAAAGCTGAAGGTGCCGAGCAGCACGTTCATAACATCATCAGGACACGGGAAGGAATTACAGATCTGATACCAACGAACATCCAACAGCCAAAACACCTCAACACAATTATCAGACACTTTCCAAATTAACAACCACATTACTGTAGAATAAACAAGCCTGTCCCAGAGCTGAGGATTCTGGGAAGTCAGCACAACCTGCAAATCATACACCTCAACAGTCAGTGTGGTGGCAGCCAGATAAACCAGGAAGAGCAGTGAACTTACATGTGTGTGTCTTCTTCACCGCAGCCGACAAACCTGCAAGACAGAAAAAAACAGATAGTCATCATTTTTCAATCGGCTGTGGATCGTGTTCGTGTTGTCGCTCGTGGCTTCGTCAGGTTATTGTGGAGGAAACGACATCTCACTGTGCTCAGATCTGACGTGAAGGAAGAAGAACAGAGGCTAAGGCTCCGTCCACACTGCTGCTGCTTTAGTTTTAAAACTCATTTCTTCAGCTCAGTTTCTCCTTTCAGGCGGCTAAAACAGAGACTTTCAGAAACTCTTTTATTTTGAAAACTTCGGGGCTGTGTTGTCGTCTGGACAGGCGAAAAGAGAGGCCTTTGGAGACAATGACGTAGACACCCACGGTCTCTCCTGATTGGCTCTCATCAGCCTGGACTGCCAGCGGTGAATACAACATGGTAATGAATTACACGTGTTGCTGACCTTGTTGTCTTTGCTCGCAGCTGTTGTTCAACCTGCTTCCTGTTTACACCGGCTCGCACATGCCCAGTGTTTGTGATGGTCACGTCACGTGATAAGTGTTTTCAGGTGTGTTTTTCTGATCTTCTCAGGATTATACTGTGTGTAAATGATCGTGTTTAATAAATATTTATGTGTTTTAATTCACAGGCTGAACGTCACACCTCCATGAGCGAGTCGAGTGTCTGTGGTGCGTTCACTTGTCTGTAATGACAGCAGGACAGTGAGAACTGAACGCTGTAAAAGTAAACTTTAGAGGAGAGTGTTGTGAATATTACAGATGTGGAGAAACCAAGTTAGGATGACGTACGCACGGACCCTTTTATATATAAATGTATAAAATTAAAATCGTGGAGGAATCATGGTTTGAATTTCTGCTGCAGTGGAGCTGATTAGTCCTGAAAACGGAGGATAAACCACAGAACATGACCTCACGAGTCCATGAAACCACAGCGGTGAACACTTCCTACAGATTGTGAAATCATTTCATTACATGAGAAAGTCCGAGACGGTGAGGAAGACCAGTTCATTCTTCATCAGCACTTAGAAAACGTCCCTAACCCAGATCAGTATGTGTCTGACGCCTGCAGGTTTATCTGTTCGTTAAAGTTCCTTCGTCCTTCACAAACAAACAGACGTCACAATGAAACGACTCAGCGTGTCATCGGACCCGAAGTGAGTCCGACACTTTGTGGTGAACGTTGTCACTCAGCGGCAGAGTGTGACGCAGCTCGACGTCTGTCTGTTCTCCAGAGGGCCGCGTGGGGGGGGCAGACGGACCTGGGGCCAAAATCTGTCGGGGCCACAGTGACTCTCTCCTCTGGTGATGCTCCGCTCACTCAGCCCATCTGGACAAGGTCAGAGTGAGTGTGTGTGTGTGTGTGTGTGTGTGTGTGTGTGTGTGTGTGTGTGATCACAAAGTGTACATGTGTGTCCATCTGTTTACTGTATGTGGGTCTTTACATGTCAGTGGAGCTGCAAAGTGTTTTTCAGTGTCAGTGTTACTGAAACCCGGGACTCCGACACATGATGTAACAACCTGCAGATTTATGGAGTAAGAAGATATCCACAGACGCAGGTTCAGTTTGTGTTTAACGCCCCGACCACTAGATGGCAGCGCTGTGATCTCCCCTCAGCTGTTCCACTCTTCCACTCCAGCGTAACAACATAAACTGCGAGACAAAGTAGCGTGTGGCTGCACTGCTAACGTTAGCATTAGCAAACCTAGCTGTCTGGTACCACGGATGGCGGAGTTCCACCGGCTCCCACGGCGAACAGAGTGTGGGCTTGTTTTGGCTTCCATAAGGAGATCGACAGGAGCCGCGCTGTTTCCACGCCAAAATCAAAAACTCACTTAGCAAGACGCCATTCTGATGTACAGCTAACGGCTAACGGCTAATAGCTAGAGTTAATGAGTGGATCCCTCTCCACTCACTCTGGAACAAGTCACCACCGACCTCAACTCTGCAACCAAAGTAACTCAGTAAATTCTTCATTTCATTTGCAAAGACACATTCTAAGGCTCAATTTGGGCCGCCCAGGTAGATTAACACCCGCCCAGGTAGATTAGACCCGCCCAGGTAGATTAACACCCGCCCAGGTAGATTAACACCCGTCCAGGTAGACTAAGACATGCCCAGGTAGTTTCTGGCCACACACCTGCCTGAGCTGCTGCTGCAGTACCTGAGTGGAGACTAGAAGCTTCTCTGTGCGTAGCGTCTACCGACAGCCTGCATGTGAGGCGTTCAGGGAACATCTGTAAATTGTAGCTACAGAATAACCTGCATTACACTCTCTTCCTCCTACTACATGAGTCTTTATGTACATGGGTCACATTTCTGTCAACGCACAGACATGAGTTTGGGAACCGCTGCTCTAACCTAGAGTACAAGAACAATCCTGTTTCTTTATTTCATGTCTTCTGGAGCAGACGCTAACCTTTTGGCAGCTGTTAGCGTTAGCCTCAGTCTTTTATTACGTATTAATTATTACCATTATCATGTATTTAACCGTAACGTGTATATTTAAGATGCTTTGACAGGGTTCAGTCAAGTTCAAGTCAGGAGGAGATGAAGTTTCAACAACTCACATCTTTAATGTTCATCAGCTTCAACTGATTAAATCCGTCAGCCGACAAACTCAACAGCTAGAAATGAACAGCTGTTCAGGTTCAGGTGTTTCAAAATTAACTTTGAATTTCAAAGGTAAATACATTTAGTTTAAAACCTCATGTTGCGGCAAATGGTCAGTTACCTGAACGAGTACGGTGTTACCGTCACAGACAGGAAAGATGAACAAACTATGACACTAAAACCCAAGTTGTAATAAACTATAAGTTTGTTTGTACGTATGTGTGAACTCCCCGACGCTGGCGTCTCTCTGGAGGAGGCGGTCTTGGTGGAAAAGTCTGATTGGATCAAAGTGATCTGTAAATATCTCAGAGGAGGTGAAGTGTCTCTGACAGGATCCTGCTGCTGACGCTCACCCTCACTGAACCTGAGTCCTGATGCTGTCAGATAACGCTCTCACCTAATGCTGATCTCATCTGCTTCCTGTCAGATGACTCAGAGCGAACGCTGAGCGCACTGTGGTGTTACTGAGAGAGCCTGAGCAACGTGCACCGGGCCACGCACGCACGCTGCCGAGGAAGAGAGAGGGGGAAAAAATTAAAAAAGGTAAAAATAAATGATCCGGTTGATTTCATTGATCATCGAACGCTGACCTGGAAAACAACTTGATTAAATGTGGCTGCAAAAAAAACCCTCATCAGCAGAAACACGGTGTTTGCAGGTCCAGTGGGCGTCGTCATTTATCTGCAGCGACCTTTGATTGCCTCCAAAAATGAATCCTGCACACACAAACACAAACACACACACACACACACACACACACACACACACACACACACAGACTTCCCCCTGCACACACTTCATATTTCAAAGACGTGATAACAGGCGCTGTCTTCAAGGACCTACAAGGCTTTATCATGGAATCTAGGCCAGATTAGAATATTCATTAGCTCTGCCCTTTTCAACTCCAGGATGCAGGAGAGGGAGGAGACGCTTCAGCTCCAAGAAAAACATTTTTTCTTTAAAACCCAGAATATTTCAGGCTTCAGCGAAAAAAAACGATTGAATCAAAATGATGTGAATCAACACAACATCCGGAGGAGGAGAGAACTGACTCTGCTGTCAGGGAAACTTTGATAAGTGAGAGTGATGAATGAAACAACACGGAGACATTTAAATACCAGAAATATTGTTTTGCATCTCTCTGTAGTCAGTTTGCGTCTTGTTGAAGTTGGTTTACGTGTCTGTGGCAACCAGTCCTCCAACCTGAACAACCACACAATAGACATAGACTCCCATGTTAAAATGTCCAACTTTACAGCAGAAATAAACATGTTTACAGCCTGGTACAAAAACTGTTTAAGGCTCTAGAGCTGATTTCCTCCTTCATGACACCTGTTTATATAACTCACCTGTTTACATTTTATTAAGGACTACAGTTATGGAGAATTGAGGGCGTGGCCTCTTTGAGTGACAGGTGGGTGAGCGTACGCTTGCCACAAACAGACGTGCACTGAATCTCAGCTCCACACACGCCCCTCCTCTTTGACCATTTGTAGATTAGCAGAGAGTTAGGGGGCGGAGTCAGACACTGCCAAGATGGCGACGTTGGAGCAGCTCACTCTGAGCTTCAAATCTGCTCTTCAGAAACCTGCAGGTGACGTCACAGAGGCAACATCCATCTTTATTTACAGTCTGTGGTGCGAACACACACTGCAGCAGGTGTGAGCTGCTGATTCAATCTATGTCATGACCTCGTGGTTAGCGGCTAGCACAGCTAACAGAGACTTTTTAAGTTACTTTCTAAATGAAGCTTCTGGAGGATTGTATCTCAGACACATTAGAGTTTGGTGTGTCCACAGTGGACATGTGAGAACCAGACTGTGAGCAGCAGGTTCTGGTCCAGACCACATCAGGACTGCAGATGCAGATGCAAAAAGTTTGATGCCGAGTCCCGTATCCGCAGAAACGTATGGTCTGTCTGTAAAATCAATCAAACTGCTCTGTGATCAGCGGCGGGTGAAGTGCTCCCTCTCCTCTCCAGTCTGCTCAGTCCGCCTCCTCCTCCTCCCTGCTCCGCTCTCAGCCTCTCTGCAGTCTGTCACAGATCACACACTGACACACTGACCCAGAACCTGCAGCTCGCTGCTGAAATATTCAGAGCTCCGCTGAGGAGAGGAGACGAGTCTGACTGAGGACGCAGTCTGACACTCAACGTCTGGAGGGCAGGAAGTATCAGACATCTTCAAATATCTCCAGCCTCCATCAAAACACATCCATGGACAAAGATTTCAAAATAAATTTCTACATGTTTATAATTCATCTTTTTATGTTTATAATTTGGTTATGATGACGTGAGACGTTTGAACTGTGAGGACGAGGCAGTTGGAGCTTCTGTAAGTGGAGCTCTCATCACTGCTCATGTAAAATACATTCTCCGGTTTTTCCTCAACACGACAGTGGAGGAAGATGAGTTTTTAACTGTGGTCCGTTTGTCAGTATCAAACCAAATGATCCTTTCAAGTCAAGAAACCTCAATTACTTTTTCAAATAAATGTAATTAATCATCCACCAACATAATGTGATCACTGATGTTCGCTTTAACTTGCCAGCACACATACTGAAATCTCTCTGTGTCTGAGAGTGGTTCTGTTGGACACTGTTGTCTGACTGTGGAAACACAAATGAAGAAGAAGAAAAAGAAGAAGAAAACTATTCCTGGAAAGGTTCAGAAAATCCAAACAATGAAATAATCTATTGGGAAAAAAAGTTTTGTTGCTAGGCGACATGTAGTGGTCGTAGTAATGATGACAGGTGCGAAGGGAAAAGTGTCGGTGACGTAGGATAAAGAGAGAGAGAGTCTACGTCACGACGAGGTGGTGGCGGACGGATGAATGTGAGTTCGATTCCCATGTAGAAGTAGCAGTTGTTTCTATTACTATTGTAACCATGACAACACAGATGGTCTAATGTTGAGGAAGTCCCTTTTTTAACCCAAATCTCGATCTTTTCCTAAACCTAACCAATCCATGACATTATTATAGTAACCATGGCGACGAAGGGAGGTACGCCGCTCTTGGTACAGTCCACGCGTTCATTATCCGAAACCATTTTTATTGTAAGAGTTTAATTGATGTTACTATAAAATCTTGAAGAGACAATCAACAATTATGAAAACTGATTAATTACTTGGGTTTTTTGGGACCAACTAGGCCTCAGGGAACATACCATCAACATTTTCATTCTATAAACCAACAATAAATGATAAATCATGAAAAAAATAAGACAGATTAATCAATAATCAAAATAATTGTTAGTTTCAGACTAAATTTATCATCTGAAACCTTTTATTCAGATGTACTGCGATGGTTGGGAGTTTCTGGCGCCTTGTTCTCCTCCATAATTCATCAGTGGAGCTGAGCAGAAAGCAGCAGCAGGAGGACACACATGAGGGACGTGGAGGCAGCGTCCCCGCAGGGTCGGACCGGCCCGGGACGCCCCGGTGCAGGAGGAGGAGGCGGCGTGGAGAGTGGATCCCTGAGGGCGCTGATGGATGGAGGAGAGGGACGTTTGCTCACAACGAGCTGAGAGAAGACGAAGAGGCAGCTCAGACGAACATCTACAGCTCAGCCTGACATAATGAACTCTTCAGCAACAACAACGTTTCCTCTTATCTGTCGTTTGTCTCCGGTTCTTTCTACACACTGCTTCCCTCCACACACTCCCTGCTCATGTATTTTTCAGTCAACTGTCTGCTTTTGTTCTGCTTTTCACTTTCCTGCCCAACGACTCGATCTGGTTTGAATTTGACACAAATATTCTGCAGCTGAAGTCTATTAAAATCATTTTCCAACAACATGACTGCATCTGTTTAAAACTACCAGAAGACACTAAAGAAAAAGCATGTGTTACGTTGTTTCCAGGATGAGGACGCTTCCTGGGATTATATTCCAGCTGTGGTAACAGCACCACCTCCCTGCAGCATGTTGTTTATGTGCGTTTCACCTTGACAAGAAGACATTTCTGGACTAATGTATGCAATCCTAAAAAGGTTTTTGGCTTTTATTCTAATATGACACTGTCATTTCTTTCAGCTCCTCCTGCAGAGTTTATTTTTTTACTGTCAAAAATTGATTTATTTTTGTTCCATTCAGTCTCAAATAACTTCAGAGGTTTCCCTCTCCAACCGCACAGTCACAGCTGGAGCTCGTCAGTGATCGGAGCACGAACTGCAGAGATCGACTGGATCAACTGACACGTGTTGGAGGGAGGAGCCGATCTGATCAGTATGAACGGAGCGGGTTAAAGGAGTCCTCTGTAGTTTGTGACCACTGGTGGAGCTAGGATCAAGTCCCTGGTGTCTGTGTATACATGCACACAAGGTCACACCAAGAATCAACCAGAAACATGAAGCCAACACTGAAGTGACAGAAGCTGCAGTTCCTCTAACGACCACTAGAGTCTGGCTCCAACAGTGAGTCAGTCCCCATAGACTCCCATGTTAAAATGTCCAACTTTACAGCAGAAATAAACATGTTTACAGCCTGGTACAAAAACTGTTTTGGTCTCTAGAGCTGATTTCCTCCTTCATGACACCTGTTTATAGAACTCCCCTGTTTACATTCTTATCAAGACTTAAAGGTATGGAGAATTGAGGGCGTTGCCTGTTTGAGTGACAGGTGGCTGCTGTCCCAGTCTGCTAGCCGTCTGCTCGGCGTCACCTCAGCTAATTTGAGTCACTCAACGTCACCTATCAGCTGTGTTTGTGGTGTTGGTGCCTTCATTCAAATATAAGGCGGATAATATGAGTTGCTTAACTAGCTAATTAGCCAGCAAATTAATTAGCCTTGGGTTAGCCCAATGGCGCTATCAGGACCGTATGCGTGCCACAGTTATTAAACCATCATGCATCGAAGTCTCGGCTCCACACGGACCTCTTTGATCATTTTGGGATTAAATGGGAGTTAGGGGCGGAGTCAGACACTGCCAAGATGGCAACGGTGGAATAGTTGACCTATGTGTGACGTCACGGAGGTCACACTTGAAAGTGGGGAATGTGATACATAAACCTGGTGAAGACGTCACATATTTCCACTCATGATGACGGAGGCGGGAACATGACAACAAGCAACAATACAGGTTTTTAAAAAATCATGTTTTCTTGTTTCATGTTTGTCAGACGTCACTGATTCACACAGTGTGTGTTTGTATGAAAGACTGAAAGTGAGCAGGGCTCCACAGGGCACCTCTCAGGCCTGATCTCTGTCACATTGAACTCAAGACCTTTCAAGACCTCTCAAAGACCTGCAGACAGCCTGTGACCTGAGGCGCAGGTGTGTCAGGTGTCAGTCTAAACGCAGAGTCTCGTCCTCCAGGCTGCAGCAGGTACAGCCTGCGCCGTCACAAACTTCTGTCGCGGCTGCTTCGCTTCATCTGAAATCTGTGTTAAAGCTCCGAGAGACGTGAAACACGGCGGGCTGACAACAGAGATGGAGAGAATCCGTCTCCGTCTCCGTCTCCCTCAGAGCCTCGGCAGCGATTACAGCTCCTGCATCTTATAATTGTTCAGAGCGAGCGGCTCCTCGTACCAATTATAGTGCATTAGCAGCAGCCGCCAAAGTCATTTCAGCAGCGCTCATCAGGGAGCTCAAGACAAAAAGAAACACCCATCCTCTCGCTGCCTTCACTCGCCCACAGCATCAGATGAACTGAGGATTTAAGATAGTGGAGATAAAACGAGATTTAAGGATTAGACAGAGAGATGAGAGTGAACTCTCAGTGACTTGTTTTAATAAGACAGAGGAAGTGAGTAACTGAGGATGACAGAGTCTTCTGTAGTAAAACAGCGCAGGGGAAGATGATGTACATTAAAAACATGACGTGTAGACAGAGGGAAAACATGATCTAACAGTAGCTGCAAACATTAATTATTCATATATCCAGTACGTTTTACCTGCCGTCACTAAGCAGTAAAACAACAACACAAAACCGCAAAATCTTTTCTCTTTAAAGGGCATTACCACAAAGTGATGTGTCACTTTCACAAGACACAGATGAAGAGAAGAGCGGAAATATTTTTGTGCAGCAGAAGTGGAGATCTTCAGATTTTTAGTTGCTAAGGGTTAAAGCCCCAAAACACTGAATACTAAACTTCCCATTAAGCAACGGGACAGCGTCTCTCATCAGACCCCTCCCTTCCCGGTAAACAGCTGTGACTCTTATCTGACGGACCACACGCTGGGATTGAAGCCAGGACCTTCTGCGTGTAGAGCAGACGTGATGACCACTCCACTATTAAACCACTGGGATGTGATTCCTTCTGATCTAATCTCGGTATAAATTGAATTTTTTCCCTCTGTAGGAAAGATTACAAATTAGTCAATTAACAGCGCCGGAGGCTTGAAGACATGTTGGTTACCACTTTACTTCAGTTCTGCCTCTAAAGACACACTTGTGGACCATATTATGTGGAGGGTTAATCTCTCAGCAACAGTTCAATTAATGAGTTAGTTTCCCTGAGACTTTGCTTTAGCATCAGTAGAAATGAGACATCACCATGGTTCCACTGGGGATTGAACCCAGGACCTTCTGCGTGTAAAGCAGATGTGATGACCACTACACTATGGAATCACTGTGATACAGGCTTTGTTCTTAATCTGGGTATAAATGATGATAACAATAATAATCTTGCATTAGGTATAAAGGACCTTCTGTAAATGTTCTTGTTTGCTGTTGCGGCTCTACAGCGACTTGTTTTGGTGATTTCTTTAAAAAGGTGATGAACAGGATCCGACACAGTTAGTGGAGCTTTCTGTTCCACCCACAGTCTGTAAATACACTCCAGTTGTTTCTGCTCTTTCTATAAAATAGTTCCTTTAGTTTGACATGAGTTCAGCTTTTTTTTTCTTTGACTAATGTGACAGTAAACTGAATCTTTACTCACAGAATACAAGGTCCAAAGCCCTATCAGCCATGTTCTCATTTTATAGGGGGTGGGGGGTGGGGGGGGGGTCATGTGACTTCCTGAAGGCCAAGAAATAGTACTGCACTTCTATCTTATCTTGTCATCAAACTGTCACCAAGAGGAAAGCAAATACTGTACGCTGAACTTAAAATGTGGAATTACTCCTTTAAAAGTCATTGTATTAATATATTCTACAGCTGTGCACATTCTCCATGTAATCACACTGGAGCTGAGGTTCATAAGCTAATATGACAAGAGTACAATGCACACACACACACACACAAACACACACACACACACACACCTTAGTAACACACAGGGCTGGTGGTAGTTGTTTCCTGTCTAACCGCAGTAACGTTCGCTGACACCTCAGACTCTGCGACACATTAAAGAGCAGGAGCTTATCACCAGCAGCCAAACACAACTGACACACACTGCTGCTGCAACTGAAGCAGCTCCACACACTGTGTGCTGCTGCAGGTACCTGAGCCGGGGAAGCACCAGCAGCCAAACACACAGCCGTCACACTCCGACAGAGAGACGTCTGTGGTCTCTGAAAGTCCCCGCTCTGCTTTTATCTGGAAAGAGTTGATCTGCAGGCTGCAGGACTCAGTGCGCTCTCTCTACCTGTCCTGTTACCTGCCTCAGTGCACCGTACACTGACACAGGGTGAAGCTTGGTGGGATTCAACACTGAAGCTACAGAGGCTGGAGGTTTTACAACATACAAGAAAAAAAAATAAAATACTGCACCTTAGTTTTTATCAAACAGGAGGAGGAAATACAGCATTTGTTGGGGACTATTTTCAGCAGCGGATGAATCCAGATGTGCTGTAGTGAGTATTTGGAGCAGTGGTACGGTGTGTGTGTGTGTGTGTGACTGAGTCAGAATAAAATACAGAGCGTGTGTTCATGGTGATGAAGGAACATGTCTGAGACTCAGTGATGTGTTTTAAGAGTTTGTGGAAACGATGGAGCTCAACGACTCGGAGGAGTCAGATATATCACAGGACTCAAACTTTTAAAGCTCCATATTTTCTTTTAAGAGAGGAGGCTCTGAGCCTCTCTTCTGATTGGCTGACTGTTTTCTGAGTGATCCAATAAAAATATAGCAGATTTCAGGTAAAAACACTCAGAGAAACCAAATCCTGCAAGGTTTGGATGGTGGGTCCAGGTGGGCGGGGCTTGGTGACTGCTTTGTTGTGACATCACAAAGTTGCAGAAGTCCTGACGGCTGGTTTTAAGGCTCAGTTTCTGAATACAGGCTGTGTGCATTTCTCTGTGGACTGAGGCTTTGATACTTTCACAGTATTAATATAGAAGCTAGAGCTGATCTATAATCACACTACACATGGACACACACCTTTACACTGGAGGAGCTTTAAGATAAATAAATAATAAAAATAGTTTGAACACAAATTGAAATCAGTTTCTTTAGACTCTACAGCAGTCACTCAGTGATACAACTTCATCTGCCTTTGTGTTTCACACCCACTGGCCCTTTAGCAACAATCTCACCCAACACACACACACACACACACACAGATCATCCCCTCCCATGCATATTAAATATATTAAATAGATGGTTTGAGCCTCTCGGTGCTCCACTTGGACTTCATACTGAGAGAAAACATGCTGCTCAGCCTTCTGTACCCCCTCCACACGCACACAACACACACACACGCACGCACGCACACACACACACACACACATACACACACACACACTCCATCCCCTTCCCGCCCTAAGGGCCCCCATATGGACCCCGATGGATGAGCCTTTTCAAAGCTGCTCGCACAGACGTGAGCAGACAGCCCTGCACATGGCAAACAGAACATACACAGATAAAACAGTACAGTGGAGTTTGCATTTTTCCACCTCCAGTTCCTTCGTCCTGAACTTTCTGGGGTTTTTTGTTTGTTTTTTTAATGTGTTTTTATGGGTTAAATGACTGAATAAGGTCTGAGTTAACACAAGCTCAAGATAGTTTCACGTTTCATGTCCTGTTTTAGTTTCTGCAGTAAAGTGAGAGCAAATGTGAAACTGCCATTGAGGCCGTGTGTTGTTTGCTTGAAGACATGGTCATGTGGTTTCATAGTGTAGTGGTCATCACATCTGCTTTACACGCAGAAGGTCCTGGGTTCAATCCCCAGTGGAACCAGACTTATGGCCTCAGTCAACACATGTTGGATTGTTCCTCAGCTGAAGGAAATCTCACTGTGATAAAAATACTTCACTAAAAATACATTTTACTATTTTGGTCCCAATCAACTACAACTCCCAGAAGGCTTTATGAGAACAGAGATAGATTTAGCAGAGCAGGTGTAAACATGTGGTTTCATAGTGTAGTGGTCATCACGTCTGCTTTACACGCAGAAGGTCCTGGGTTCAATCCCCAGTGGAACCATAATAATGTCTCTTGGCTAAAGCAGACTCTCAGGGAAACTGAACGCTTACTTTAAAGCCTCCTGAGAGATCTAACCTCCCCAAAATATGGTCCTCAAATGTGTCTTGGTTTAAGTCAATTGCCAACAAACATAGCTAAACTCATCAGGGTCAACATCAGGCCTCCCGGTTGTTAATTGACCAGCTCACAATCTTTCCGACAGTGGAAATAATTCAATTAATATCCACGTTAGATCAGAAGGAAACACCATTGCAGTGGTTCCATAGTGTAGTCGTCATCACGTCTGCTTTATACGCAGAAGGTCCTGGGTTCAATCCCCAGTGGAACCATTAATTGTCTCATTGTTAGTGGGTAAGATGAATAAACTCTCCTTTGCTTTGTGAAGCCACATCACTGAAATGTCTTACAGTTTAA
>NW_019525031.1:657489-664989 GCF_002814215.2 Seriola lalandi dorsalis | reverse complement strand
CAGGGAAATACAGCAGAGGAATTAATAACGATGGTTTTATTTAACTCAGAGGTGAAGACGTGAATAGACGTGATGCTGTCAAATAGATTTAACACAAGAAGAAAGACTTCATCGCGTCTTGTGGTTGTAGAGTGTGAAGGAGAGCAGCAGCATCACTGGTGAGGCTGGAGGTTAAATAAAGCTCCCAGTCTGAAACACTGGAGGAGAGGTTTCACCTCAGGGAGGGAGTTCTGCTCAAGTGTCTCAATGTCACACATTTCACCTCCAACGAGCTTCAATCAGAGAGTAAACACCCCAACACTTCAAATGCTCCGGCTTCCCTCCTCTCCATCAAGAACCATTCTGCAAATCCCTTTGTTAAACTTCTTGCTTCCTAGAAAATATCTCTACTCGTCAACTTAAGTATTTTTGAGGTCAGAGAAAGATCGTGGTTGTTGCAAAGAAGATATTGTCAAGACGTGGTGAAGAGTAAACAACAAAACACTCGGCAGGAGAGGACGCCGAGTTTGAAGAGAGGCTGCGTGAGGACAGAGCAGCTCTTCTGCTTCTTCATGGATGTCGCCATGTTGGTTTGATCCATAGCGCGCGTGCACAAATACGCAGACGACGATCTACTGTGCACGTACTACTGCGCGTTCGTGGTGTCTGGTCATATATACTCGTGCTGGGCTGTTCCTTAAGCACCTCCACCTTCCACTTCTACAGCTTCACCTATATATATATATATATACACATGTTTATATATGTTTAAATATATATGTTGTCCTGTCCATACGACATGAGTCGCGCTCTCACCCGTGCAGGAGAGAGAGGGCGCTGAACACAGGCGAGGACAGAGAGCAGGGACAGCCTCACATCATGGCTCTTTGTTTCACTTCTTGTCTTTACAAATGTGTCGGATATTTGATGATTTGTGCGTTTCAGAAGGACGTGGTTTCGTGTCGAGGATCAACAGTGAGCTGCACGCAGTCTGCACTGGAGGTCGACTGGTAGTGGATTTTTAAAGGCTGATACACTAATGATAGTCTGGAGCAGGAAAGAGCTGATCGCTGATTAATTGGCTGATGCCCGCAGCTATTAGCTATATTCTTTATTTGAACTTTTATGTATTCATTATCTATTAAAATCCACATGAATGATTTAATATGGGGAAATGATCCTGCAGTTGTTTTCTTAAGTTTACCTTTGTAATAAAACCCTTTCAGATAAAGTGAAGTTAGAAACACACGTCATCATCACAGAAGCTTTCTAGCTACATTAGCATTAGCCCATTAGCTCTCATTCATTTTAAATGGAGCCACAGGGTCATAAACAAAATAGAATCAGGCTCAACTTCTGCTGCAACACAAACCGGCATCAGCAAACAGCCGTGTTGCCCTTGAGCAACACGCTGAAAGCTGAACGCGTGCACTAGTTTCCGACTGTCTGACTGAACATAAAGCAGCTCTCTCAACTCTGTCAGCCATTTGAAAACAGACAGTGTTGTCTGTTCCGCCTGCATCCTAAAATAAACCTGTATCTGTGAGTGAGCAGGTGTGACAGCCGTTCATTCATCCAGTCCACTCTCACCTGAGCAGCAGCAGCAGCAGCAGCAGAGAAAGGCTGAATAAATCACTGCAGTGTCTCCAGACATTCAGGAGCTAAAAACAGGACAGCGGAGACAGAGAGAGGCCGGATCCTCATCCCCGAGGAGGCTCCTGAAACCTCTGAGATATCTGGGCTGCCCTGCGAGGGCGGCGGGCTGCAGCGCTCCCAGCTCTGCAGAGAAGAATGGATCCGAAGTTTCACCACAAACGACTCCGAACGACGTCTCTGCACAGGACAATTAACTACTTAACTGTTCGTTTGGGTTTTTTTAGCCTGAACACACGGCCTTCACAAATTCAAAAGATGCATTTGACCCTCGACACGCAGCCTCACCCCTCCCACATGAAATACTATTAACACTATGAAACAAGCGGAATTAGCTGATCACCTGAGAACATTCATCAGACGTCACACGGCTCCTCTGGAGACACTACAGGCTTTTCACTGTTTTCTTTTTTGTTTGTTATTCTGATCACCACCATGAGAGAGACAGGTAAAGGGGGGGGGGTCACACATTTCATATAGCACCTTTTAAAAAAGGAGGTGCAACGATTAAAACACCTCATTATGGTGTGAGTGTAAAAAATAATGATAATAATTGAAAACTGATTTAAGCAGCTAAAATGTGTCATAAACATAAGAAATGAAAGACAATAATTTACTACTGACTTCCTAGTAAATCTTTAAAAACACCTCACAAAAAAAATAACTATATATATATATATATAGTTTCATTCTTAAAGCTCCATAGTTGACTGTTTTCTGACTGATCCAATAAAAATATAGCAGATTTCAGGTAAAAACACTCAGAGAAACCAAATCCTGCAAGGTTTGGATGGTGGGTCCAGGTGGGCGGGGCTTGGTGACTGCTTTGTTGTGACATCACAAAGTTCCAGAAGTCCTGACGGCTGGTTTTAAGGCTCAGTTTCTGAATACAAGACATAAGGGCATTTCCAGCAGTGGATTAATCCACATTTGGTGCTGTACTGAGTGTTTGAGGAAGGAGGATGGTGTGTGTGTGTGTGTGTGAGTCAAGATGAACTACAGTGTGTGTTCATGGCGATGAAGGAACATGTGACCCAGTGACAGTGAGACTCACTGTTGTGTTTTAATAGATTTAGGAAACGGTGCATTTCTGAGGCTCAGAGTCACATACAGTCAGTGTTTTAGGTCTGCACATGAGAGAGCGTAAAACACACAATGTTTGTTCTCATTAATTACTCACACACACACACACACACACACACAAACAAACAAAAACACACACACACACACAAACACAAACACACACACACACACACACACAAACACAAACACACACACACACCTCTGCACGGTTTCCCTGTTGAATTAACTGTGCACGTTGGGATGAGCACAGATTGATGCTCTTGGCCTAAAAACAGTATTGTTAGCCAGTGACCAATGGTGTGATGGTATGTGGGGAGGTGGGGGTGCCGGTGTTGGGGGTTTGTCATTAATATCTCCCCAGGCTCGGGCCGGATCCGGAGCGGAGCAGAGAGCAGAGCAGCGGCAGGAGCTCCAACACATCTTTATCTTCATCGACTGAACCGCAGCTCGCCAGGCCAGGTGAGAATCCATCATGGCTATTATTACCTGAGGCTCCGCACTGCATCCATCACACACACACACACACACACACACACACACACACACACACACTCTTTGCTCTGTGTGTCCCTCCTGTTTGTCTGTCAGGTTGTGTTCACCTTCCTCTGAGCTGACGTTGTGTAACAGTCAAACACGAGTCTTTCATAATATGAGCGTACGAGCTCCTGCAGCTGTGAGCGCTGATGTGGACGTCCGTGCGGCAGGAGGTCCCACGCAGCCTGATTAGCTCCCGCTCCGCTCCTCATCCTCGGCTCAGGATGAAGCTGGGCCTGCAGGAGACGCGTCCGGCTAATGAACGAACAGGCTGTTTGTTCTGCCGCCGCGGGAGGTAGATGATGGAGACAGCGGGGCCTCGGCGAACACAAGAGGAGGCCGGTGTTAGTCGAGGACTCCGGTTATTTAACACACGGGCTGAACACAAAGAGAAGCAGAAACAGACTGGAAACAGCGGAGCTGAGAGAGGAGCGATCACAGCAACATCACAAGTCGACCTCAAACTTTAAGAAATGAGGCCACTGAGCATCCAACAGCTTCTCTGCAGGAGCAGGAAACTGATGCTGCTGCTCCACATTCCTCCACAAGCTCAGCACTAGGAAAACATGTGAGCTTCAGTTCCACTCTTTCCACTTTCTTCAAACTTCGGCCAAACAAAGGAACCTTCTGCATCGTGTCTGAGCTTTACAACCTGACACTCCTCCTCCTCTGCTGTACTTTACATTTTACTGATTCAGATTCGATCTCATGCTCATTGCGAGGTTCTTGAACGCAACACTGCCGCTCTGATTCTTTGACAGCTCCCTCATAGGACATAAATTCACTATGAATAACTTGGCGTTAGTGTCTGAAACTAATTAATATTAAAGATATGTGTACTCTCTCTCACACACACACACACACACACACACACACACACACACACACACACAAAAGTGTAAACATCACAACAACACGTGGAGGTTTCATTCAGTCCAGCTGTTTGTATCCCTGTTCCCTCTCCTCCATCAGCTCCCAGTATAAACACTGGTCTGTTTCCACCTGCTCTCAGTCACATTGTCTTTGTTCTTTTTACTTTTCCATCTCTCTCTCTGTGTTTTTGACCTTGCCTGTGTTTTTTTGTATCCTTGAGTTTTTTACTTTTTACATGACTCGAGCTCTCGGTCCCGCTCTGGGAACCGTGGCAACAAAAGCCTTAATCATGGCCACACAACTAGAGTCAGAAATTAAGTCCAGTGTAAAGGTGTGTGTCCATGTGTAGTGTGATTATAGATCAGCTCTAGCTTCTATATTAATACTGTGAAAGTATCAAAGCCTCAGTCCACAGAGAAATGCACACAGCCTGTATTCAGAAACTGAGCCTTAAAACCAGCCGTCAGGACACTTCAAATAAAACACAGAAGAAGAAGGAAAATATGGAGCTTTAATAAAATAGAGTTGACTCGACTTTGCCATTAAAATCTTGTAGGTCTTTTGTGCTCAGGATTATTGACCTGCTTATTTCTTAATGTCCTTGCTTTTGATTAATTCAACTTTTATTCTTGTAAAACACTTCGAGCTGCATTTTATTTTCCTTTTCTTGTTGTGAAATGAATCTTTGGTTTGTGTCACGGCAGCGGGAACACGTGACGTCCTGACAGAGACGGAGTAGAGATGTGTTATCGCTGTCACTCTGTACTGAGTCGCTGAAGCTGCCTATAGTTTATATATGTGTGGCGCACGTCCTGATGCTGTTTGTTGTGTACTCTACAAACAGCTCTGAGGGTTTGTGTTGCATCAAGGTTTCATCAGCCAGATATCACAGACCAACAGTACAAACAAAGCTCCATCAGGAGCCTGAACACAGCGTTTGGTTCGCCTGCCTCTGCATCACCCAACTGTCAGAGGAAAATCAAAGGCCAAAATATTTCTGTTCAACACCAGCCAACAAAAAATACACACAACCAAACAACAAATAAAAAAATAAATAAACCCCAGTCAGACGAATCAAACGCAGCTAAATCCCATTAGAGGAATCAGAATCTGCAGCCAGACACACAACAGCAGCACAGGCTGGAAATCCAGGATCTGCTGGAGACTGAAGCGAGGAGACGAGGAGACGAGGAGACGAGGAGCGAGCAAACAGACGTGTTTACAGGCCGGCGAGGTTTCCACAGGCTTCACACTGATCATCGTTATTCCTGCAAAATAAATGAACATGTTGAAGAGGACGTCACCTGGTGCCCAGACCCTGACCCAGACCCTGACCCTGACCCTGACCCTGACCCAGACCCTGACCCTGACCCTGACCCAGACCCTGACCCTGACCCAGACCCTGACCCTGACCCTGACCCTGACACGCCTCATCGTGCGACTCTTCACTGAACGAGTCAGACACGTCTTCAGGACTCACGTCTTCCTCTGCCGTCCGAAGGAAACTATAAGGTTTCAGTCCATCTGTGTTTATGCACAAATCTCCATCTCCGTTTGCAAGTTGCTGAGGACGTTTTCATGCGTCATACAACCACGATATTAATCACACCATTAAATACAATAATGTGTCTAATTATAGGAAAATAACTGCAGCATAATATATCAACAATATAATAATATAAACCTGTACCCACGACCAACAGCCCTGAATGTCACAGATGAATGTTGTGTAGGTGACGAAGCGTCTCCTCCTCCTCCGTCTGCTCGCGGCAGACCGAGCAGGTGAAAGGTCACACTCCACCCACCTCGCCGTCAGGAGGTGAGAGCCAGCACGACGAATCAAACGCACGCCGCCGCGCGTCTTCGCTTACGCAACCTGATGTGTTATCGCTCAGGCTGCGTTCAGCACGAAGACATTTTAAAAGTGTTTGTGTTTTCAGCAGAATCACCATCAGATCGTCACCATGGACTCACACACAGTCTGCTGCTCTGAGTTCGCTCTCCTCCTCCTGCCGCTGCTGAAGTCACGTCATATCAACATTTGAAGACTTTTATGAACAAATCAGTTCAGATTCCAGCTATAAAAATCTCTCGACAGCGTCTGAATGAACAGACGCATCAGTAACGAGCCTGAAACGACACATCGGCTTGAAGCATCCGACCATCTTCAGAAATGTCTGAGTGAATGATGACGACAAGAAATCATTAAGAAAGAGTCCGAGCATGAACCACCTGAGTCAAACTCACTGAACATGCACATTACTTGTCTTTAAAAGTCATGTCTCTGCAGTGGTAAAGAGTAATTCACGTGGTTTGAGAAAAGAATTTTAAAAACCGTCAGAAACGAACGTTGGTTTTGACCTTTGTGAGCTGAACTTTGAGAGAGAGAAAAGATGCGTTTATAAATGTAACTGGCTTCATGTGGACATAATGTAATCGCAGTGTGTGTTGGCAGCAGCGAGAGCCGCAGGTGCTGAAGGTGTGGCAGCCTCTGAAAACTGTTTTATTAATGCAGAGCACAAACTTTCTTTATCCTGACAGCAGGTTTTTGTTTGAAAGAAAAATGAGAATCAGGGAGTCTGTGCAGCGCTCAGCCCTTTATCCTCAGACTCACACACACACACACACACACACACACACACACAGGAGCTCTGGGTCTTGTGGAGGACTTGCAGAGGTGGATCCAGCTCAGAAATCACACGGTCATCAAAACACTGAGAGAGAAGCGAGTCCTGCAGGTAGCAGTCGGAGGAGCGGTGATATAACCTCACAGGTTGTTACACAACACGCTCTGCAAATTCCAAATGAACAGAGGGCTGTTCAGGACCACCCGGGTGTGTGTGTGTGTGTGTGTGTGTGTTTAATATAGTGTTTTATTGAGCAACACAGAGCAGCCTCATGATACAGCTTCATACTGATGAACAAGGAGGGAAGAAGCTCCTGTTTCAAGATAATAGAAGATAATGAAGCATCTCAGTGAGCGCGAGGCAGAGGAGGGGAAAAATACAAGTTTCCTGATAGTGACAGAAGAGAAAAATATTTCTGGTTTTGGAGAAAAGAAGAAAGAAAGTTTAGTTTAGTTTGAAGAGAAGTGAGTGATTCCTCATTTTCATTGGAAGGATGATAAAGTTTCCTAGAAGGATACAGCTTAATTAGGAAACAAAAAAAGGAGGAAGTCTCTTAATGATGATCAAAGAAGAAAGACGAATCCTTGTTGCCAAGCGACGAAGAGACTGATGCTTCCGATTTAGGGAGCAAAAAAAAAAAAAAAAAAAAAAAGGAAAGAAGTACCTGGATATGTAAAAAACCAGATGAAAACTCCATATTTCCTCCTGGGAGCTGCTAAAGCTAACACCTCTTTTACCTCCAGCCCCCTCC
>NW_019525031.1:654801-657436 GCF_002814215.2 Seriola lalandi dorsalis | reverse complement strand
ACTGTCCATGATTCATCAACTGATTGGGCAGAAATATTTCTGACCTAAAAAATTCAATTTCCTCGAGTTAATTTACTCGTCCGAGCGGGAGGCGAGCGTCCAATCTGAGTTTAATTTGTGCAGGAGGGAGAGGTGACGGAGGGGAGGCGACACCTAGAATATTAACGAGGACACACACATGCACACACATGCACACACACGCACACACACATACACACACATCCCGCACATTTATTTTACTAAACATCTGCATGTTTTTAGATCAGCTCATGTAAATGTTCCTACAAACCACCTACACACACACACACACACACACACACACACACACACACACACGTGTTGATGGTGTGATGACACACTTTAAGTTTCCCTGACAAACAATCAGTCTGATTACAGTTTCCATAAATAAACAACACACAGTCGTCAGACTGTGCTGTGAGTGATAAGCTATAACACCTGATATTGGAATTTAAATGGGTTTGGAAACGCCAGCCTCCTACTCACACATGTGGCTGAGAGATAACACACACTGGACTGTGTGTGTGTGTGTGTGTGTGTGTGTGTGTGTGTGTGTGTCACATCAGTTTCTCCCTCAGGAGGAATATAACACTCAGGGTTTGACCGCTGACAGGTTGTTGTGGAGTTTGTGTTTCAGAGTCGTGCAGCGTTCTCACCTCAGTCTCAGTCACTCTGGTTTCCAACAGACATTAAACGCATCACTCATCTCAGCTGCAGCGCCTCAGCTCCATGACTTTCAACTCCATCTTTCATCCTGTTTGGGATGCAGACACTTCTTCTCTTTCCTTCCTTCCTTCCTTCCTTCCTTCCCCCTCATGTGTCCTTTCTTCTCCCAGATTAGGAAACTCTCTTCATCCTTGCATCAGAAATTGGGACTCTTCCTTTTCTCCTTAACTAGGAAGCTTCCTTCATCCCCGATTCCTCGGATTAAAAACTGTGTCCTTCCTCCCTTAACGAGAAGCTTCTTTCTTCCTTGCTCCAAAACTAGGAAGCTCCCTAATTAGACAACTTTCTATTCCTTGATATATTCTTGAAATAGAAAGCTTCTTTTCCTTTCTCTCTTCCACTTCTCTTCCTCTTCCTTCTACTCTGACTCAAGGATGCTTTTTTTTATCCCTAACTAGGAAGCATAATTCTCCACTGTGTCCTAATTGGACTTCTTCCTCTTTCATTTCTCCCTAAAGTAAAATCTCCCTGCTTCCTTGCTTCCTAACTCAGAAGTATCCCCCTTCGTTGTGCCCCACCCAGGAGACTTCTATCTTTCCTGATTTTTATTTTGAAAGCTTCCTCTACTTCCTTCCTTCTTCCCTAAAGGAAGCTTCTTTCTTCCTTGCTTCCTAACACAGATGCGTCTTTAGCAAATGTTTTTCTTCTCTTTTCTCAAAACAGGAAGCTTCCTGCTATCCTTCTCCTTCCCTCCTTTCCTTCCATTTTTCCTAAACTAGGAAGCTCTCGTGAATAACGTCCACTTCCACTCGTTCCTCCTACATTTCTTCCTAATGATAAATCTTTCTCTTCCTGTACCCTCCTTCCTTCCTCCCTTCCTAGGAGACGTCACTCTCTCCTGCTTTTCCCTTAGTAAAGCTTCCTATGCTTCCTTCCTCCCTAAATGGGAAGTCGTACTTCTTCCTCACTCATTAAGGTTTTCCCAGTTTGCATCACAGTAACGACCCCTCCTCCATCCTTCACTCTTCCTCGGCCCCTGATGAAGACCTTTCTTGTGTCCTTCCTTTCTGATTAGGAAGCCTCCTTCTTCCTGTGTGGACGAGTCAAAGTCCTGAACGCCTCCCAACCTCTGAACATAATCCAGGTTTAATTTGTAACCATAACAACGTCTTTTCTTCCCCTCTCTGCAGCTACAATACCTCCTTCTTCTTCTTCTATGACTTGACACCGCTGATCTTAGCTGCTTCAATGTCAACCTCAAACTGTCTGAGAAATTAAAAATCATCCGAGTTTGTTGTTTTTCTTGCCTCACGATTCCACGTCTGGGATGAAAACTCATTATCTGAAGTTCATTACAGACGAACCGGAGAAGATCTCACCTGCAGACGTCTGTCACCTGAGGACACGCCGTCCCCGCTGTCCTTTAAAATAGCTCCACAGCCTCCTTTCACTTTGTGCTATCAATCATTTAGTCTGCAGTCGGGGTTTCTCCCTAAATATCTCGTCTGGGAAACAGGAATGAATCAATATAGAGAGAAAGTGCTGAGCTCCTGAGGGCGAACGAGTGAGATGAAGAAAAAAAATAAAACTCCTCCAGCAAAGTGAAACATCACTTTCACTTCAACTTCGGTTAACTTTGCTCAAAGTTAGTGCCACCAGGAGTTGATCCATCACAACAGAGAGACACCACGACCTCCTTCAGAAACATTATTATACAAAGACAATGTGTGTGTGTGTGTGTGTGTGTGTGTGTGTGAGGGTGTGTGTGTGTGTGTGTGTGAGGGTGTGTGTGTGTCAGGTCAGTCTAAGAATACCGGCTCAGGCCGACCCCGCTGCTGTAAAAGATGGGAGAAAGTTCCTCATCGATCACCGGCTGCTAAAGAACATCGTCCCACTTCCAGCGGCTGAGACGGTCACCTCCTCCTCCTCTTCCTCTTCCTCCTCCTCCTCC
>NW_019525031.1:607301-652301 GCF_002814215.2 Seriola lalandi dorsalis | reverse complement strand
TGAGGGCGGGACTGTACAGTGGGCTGCTGACAGGTGTATTCAGTTCACTGCCCCTCATCATGTTCATTCATTGAAATGAGCCACTTCACACCAGACACTACAAGAACAGCAACAAACAACCTGCATCGTCCCATCCCTCCACCAAGTTAACCTCCTTCATATAAACATAGATCAATAATAAAGTAATAGTAGAGATATAAATGAGTCCTATTCTGATCATGTGACGCAGATGAGAAAGTTAAAGTCATGTCAGACCGTTTCTGCTGAAGCAGGAGACGTAGATCGTGTGGGAGGAGTTCGGTCTGTGTGGATAATTCTTCTAATCAAAGACATCAGAGGTTTTATTTCCAGTCACAGAGTCTCCTCGTGTTATTCTGAGCCGCAGTGATGAAGAACAGTGTGTTGGGATTAAAGACTCTTTGTTCAATTAAAACACACCCTCAATCATCATTATGTGATTAATTAAAAGTGTTAAACTCTGAAGATGTGTTTTAAAAACCAGACTCAAAACAGCAAAATGTTTCCACTGATCTGTAAAAATGTTGATCTTTTATTATTTGTCACTTTATTGTAAAACTCTTTTGTCCCTGTCAGGATCCTGTAGGAATGAGATGAAGCCGTTTTCCCAGTGATCTGCAGCCTCTGTTACCATGGTGATCTAAAAGGGAGCCAGTGTGATGATTTACACCCAAAGAGAACTGGATGACAGTGGACTGCTGCTGCTGCTGCTGGGACCCAGGTGAGAACCCAGGTGAGAAACCATTAGAGCAACGTCACCTGTGCAACCCGGTCTGACTGAGCACTTCTCACCACGCTCATCCTCAGGAGACACAGGGCTGCGAAGAGGACAGACAGGTTCATATGGCGGCAGAGCAGTCTGCCGGCGCTGGCATCACATATCCTTCAGTAAGTCTCAGTCTGTGGTGAAGTGTGAGACACAGAGTGTGAAGAGGGCGAGGAAAGTGTAACGAGACTAATGAGCTTAAGCACATGTTTTGTTCTTGAGTCACAAAAGAAACAAACCAAACACAGTGTGAAGCGATTCTTCACTCAGAGCAGCTGATTCTGTCGCACACGTCTCTACATTCAGCCGCGATCTCACACACACACACACACACACACACACACACTAACACACACACACACATACACACACACACACACACACAACACCTTGAGCGTCTTGAGCGTTAATCCAACACAGGAGTTTTATCCATTCTGCATTTTCTGCCGCCGCCCGACGTCACGCCACGTCTGCACCGAACCAACGAGATAAACACTTCTGACTGATGAAGACAATTACTCTTTCCACACTCGGTGCAAGAACAAAGAGCAGGCAAGAATAGCTTTGTATGCAAATCACCCCCCACACACACACACACACACACACACACATCACACACACATCCTCACACACATCCTCACACACACATCACACACACATCCTCACACACATCCTCACACATCCTCACACACACATCCTCACACATCACACACACATCCTCACACATCCTCACACACATCACACACACATCACACACACATCCTCACACACACACATACACACACACACACCAATCGGAAAAGCATTTATACAACAGCTGCATTTCTGTGGTTTTGTCACTACAGTTACAAAGTGCTTCAGCTCTGTGAGGCACCACTTTGAGCTAAATGCTAACACCAGAAAGCTAACAGCAGTAAACACAAGGTACAGCCGAGGATGATGGGAACGTCGTTGATCATAAACAGTTCAAATCTGGACCCGTCGTTCGAGTGGAAGCTCCAGATGTTGATCCAAACTCCAAATGAATTAAAGACTTTTATTAGCAGAGGAGGAATGAAGCAATTCATTAGAAATGTAATTAATTAAACTGATTAATCAGTTCATCTTGAATCTAATGAAAATGTGCAGCAGGAAGATTTTAGCTGCAACAGTCGGTGATGGAGGAGAAACTAAAACCATCAGTGATGTCACCGGTCCAGTAAAGTCACCACTGACTGTAAATAAAGATGGGCGTCGCCTCCGTGACGTCACTCACAGGTTTCTGGAGAGCGGTTCTGAAGCTCAGAGTGAGCTGCTCCGCCGTCGCCATCTTGGCAGTGTCTGACTCCGCCCCTTACTCCTGGCTAATCCAAAAATGGACAAAGAGCACGAGCTCAGTTTGTGGCAAGCATGAGCTCACCCACCTGTCACTGAAAGAGGCCACGCCCTCAATTCTCCATAACTTTAAGCCTTAATAAACTGTAAACAGGTGAGTCATATAAACAAACAAACCACTGCTGACTATAGTTACGTCAGGAGTGTTTGAACAATCAGCAGCAGAGTTCATAAAGAAACTAACCTATCAAATATCTTTCTATAATCTATCTATATGTGATGTCATCTATGAAATCATGAGCTCCTCCCATGAGAGAAATCACCTGACTTCCTGCAGGTTGGTCAGAAACTTTATCAGCTGTTTTCTAACATCTGATCCTGCAGCTGGATCCAGTCCTGACGGAGATAATGAAGTTTCCACGACAGCTCTCTTCTGACTTTATGGGGGGGCGGCAACGAGGCGTGTTCGCCAAACATGCCCGCCGCCGCACAAAGGAGCCGTCAACAAGCTAATTAACAGCTGGCTTCAGACCAGAGAGAGAGGCACTCTGGGTAATTATCATCAGCGTTGAGTAATTCAGCTCATGTAGGAGAAGGGGGGGAGGGGTTAAATAACCTGAAGTCTGAGTACAGCTGTCAACAACATCTGAAGTGTTTCTGTCCATCATTTCTTCTCATGTTGAACATGATGAAGCCAATAATCACATGTCTGATTTTCAATCAATAATTAAAGATGTAGAATTCACACTGTTCGACATGAGTGTCGGAGTTACAGAGGCTGCACCTCTCTCTCTGTGCCGCTGCTTTAATGAGCCTCCGACCTCCAGCTGCGCTCACTCCACCCGCCTGACTCCAGATCAGCACACGATCCTCTGAGGTGTTCGGATGGAGAAATATCAGGAGGTGACCAATCAGGCCGCAGGGCGCAGGGCAGGTATCCGGGCAGATGGGCTGCAGCCTGTACAAGGAGCCGGCGACACACAGCAGATTGTCTGGAGCTGATTCAGAGTTGGCGTGAGGCCGTGAGGCGGAGCACGGATCCTGTGTCACAAAACTTCCTGTTTACTCTGCAGCTGCTGCTTTTAGGCAGCGATTAGTTTTCATTCAACACTGCACAGTTCACATGTAACACAGACACACTGCAGCTGGTCCGACTCCACCTGCTGACGTCTGGATACGCAGCGGACTCCAGAGACGCTGATGACGCTCGGCCTCGTCTCAGCAGGTCAAATGTGTTATGTAATGCAGAATCTGATTTATTTTGCCTTTGTTTTATTTTGTTGTTTTATTTAGTTTGTGAAGCCTGATTGATTTCTTAATGTTTCATGTTTGTGTTCATTGTTTGGTTTGTTTAGTTTGACTCAGTGTGTTCAGTTTGATCCGTGTTTATTGTTTTGTCTTCTGGTTATTTATGTCGTGTTTTTGTTTGACTGAAAACATGTTTTAATTGTGTCCAATACTTTGGTTTTCGGTTCCAAGTAACTATTATTTTCAACACTGATTCATCTGCTGCTTCCTGCTAACTGAATCATCTGGTCTGTAAAATGTCAGAAAACAGAGACAGCAACAGGTTCCCACAGACGCAGCTGACACAGTCACATGACTAAACTCACATATATTAAATTACAGACCAATAAAAGACCAGAAAATATTCACATCTGAGACACTGAAAGCAGAGAAAGTCTGACGTCTTTACTTAATCATTTCATCATGTTAACTGTTGTTTTTTACATATATCAACAATAGTTCTCTATTGCCTGTTGATCAGCTCATTGATTAGCTGATTAATCATTTCAGTTTGGTTTATAATCAGCTGTCACACTGTGTTTATGACACATTGTTAAATCCAACCTAAATTATTACATTAGCTGCTAGCTGCATGTTAGCATTTAGCTCAAAGCTCCACAGTGTCTCAGTGCAGCCTCACAGAGCTGTTAGCACGGCCGCAGGCGCTCACTGAGAGACAGGAAGAGGAAACCACCCTGTCTGAAGCATGAGGACAAACTGTTTTCTGAGACAGATCCTCAGCTGCACGTGTCGCTCTGCAAATGAGCTGAAGTAGAAATCACAGGAAAGCTGGAGGGAAACACTGCGGAGGAAACTGACCCTGCAGACGGTTTTTCAGCTGCAGCTCGGAGGTCTGCAGAGACACAGACCCTGTACGTCCGGGTTCAGCTGATCACGTCCCCAAACAGATAATTAAATCCTGTTAGCGGTGGCTGCCGTGGAAACGCTCAGCTGCTGCCTGCAGTTTAATTCAACGACAAATCAAAACACTGGGAGTCACATCCAAACCTCCTCCAGCAGCCGGACCACCAGAGCCACCGGGGACATGCTGGCCAAAATAACTTCACACACACACACACACACACACACACACACACACACACACACACACACACACACACACACACACACAGTCACCCAGTTTGTGAAACACTTCAAACTGGGTTATACAGTCGCATCCAACTTCTCTGAAAGTGACAAAAACAAGTTCATGAAAAACTGATCTGAGGTCTGAGCAGAGCTGCAGCAGGTCAAGACGTAAACACAGAGGAGGTCGATGTGTGACACCATCAACCTTGTGACCTTTGACCCCTGTTTTTGGTCACTGGTGGCTCTAGAGAGCAAAGTGTTTATGAATGGCTCCTCGGTCCATCAGGTCATTGTAGTGCAACAGCTTTAATCATCTGCTCCAATAATCAATCATCAATTAAAGGGAACGAGGGAAACCAGTCGTTTAATTCATTCAAGCTTTCCATGAACTCCGTCTCACCTGTAACCTGTCGACGTCACATGTTCACCGACAACAAAAGAACCACTGAGACAGAAACGCCGAGAACATCCTGTCTGACTGAGCCGCTTCATTACCCACAAATCCAGAGGAGACGCTCTCCAGGCTGAGACTCTGAGAGCTGGAGATAAAGCTTTCAGGTTTATTGTTTGTAATGATGCTAAAGCTGAGTCGAAGAAGAAGAAGATGAAGAAAGAGAAAGAGAGAGACGAGCTGTGTGGGCGAGACAGAGAAACCTCGAGGGGCTGCGACACCCGTCTCTTCCCAGAGGAGAAGAAGAAGAAGAAGAAAGAGAAACAAAATGAGGAACAGTGACACGACATCAGAAGTGAGCGAGGACAGAAACACTGCACACACAGAGAAGACAGGACGACAGAGGGAGGACAGCAGGAGACCAGTCCCAGGTTTCACCTTCACTTTCACCATTTGCTTCAGTTTCTGAGAAAATTAGAACATTTTTTAGAAAGAGATGATATTTTGAAGAAAAGGGAAATTTCTGAAAAAGGAAACTTATTGTTTGAGGCCATTTTTAAAGAAGCAGGAACATTTAGCTGTTTTTGGAAAATGGGAATATTTCTGGAGAGTGAGGATATTCTCGGTCAGAACCAGGATCCTGTTGAGGATCAGGTCCACAGGGAGACACAGAACCAGGTTCTCAGGTCAGGTCAGAGCCGCAGCCTCTCGGCCTGAAAGCTGTTCTCAGGTCTGTTTCAGAGCCGTCACTCTCTCACTCAGCGGGCTTCGTGCCCTTCCAGCCCGTCACCTCTTACATAACGCACGCCTGCTGCCTTCAAGTGCCGTCAGAAATAGCACGACTTCCAGCTGAGGGTGGGCTGACACAGGCTGAATGAGAGCAGAGCTCAGGCAGCTGCATGATTGAACTTTTGATATTTTTACTTTTGATAAATTACAGAATTTTATGTTTTATTTTCTGATTTGAAACATTTTCTGAATCACAGACATTTGAATTTCCTGGATCCCGGCCGTTAAATCTCAACATCCATGGCACAACAGTACTTCTGCCACGTTAAAGAAATAAACATACACAAGAAACACTGGTCCTGCTCTGGAGAGAGGTTCCATATATCGAATACTCTCCATGTAGTAAATGAAATATGACGGGTTGTCGTGTAAATGTTTTAAGCCGCCGGCATGAAATTCACTTTAGCGTTTGGCTTCTCTCGCTCTCACGAACAACACACTCCTCTGCCCATCCAGAAAATGATTTTATTCTGAAAGTCCACGATGCTTTCTTCTCATTTCATATGGAGTATTTCATTTGGATGGCGCAGTCATTTATTTATGAGCTGCTACATGTACATAAGTATTTTAATTTGAAGGTTCGGTCGCTGCTAACCAGCGAGCTCCTGCTCTCCCTGGCTCGGACTGTAACTCCACCAAGTCTTGTATGAACAAAGTATAATCTAAATTATCATTAATTACTACTTAAATATTCCAGTATTATCTATGTTTGACACGTCACACCTTCCTGTCACAGTTGATAAAGTGTGTTCTGTAAAGCCAACCCAGGAATACTGCATTTAACATAATTAGATAAGATCTATAAGATAAGAAGAACTTTATAAACCCCACACTTGCATCATAAATACAGTATATATCTATATTTGTATTTACATGAGGTGTAATATTGCCCATTGTCTGTGCAGCGGAGAGAAACAGGTTGTGTTTCAGAGGAACGTTGCACACATCACATCACTGCGCTGTGTTGTTTGTGGAGTCTCTGCAGCTTCTACAGCCTGACAGCAGCGGGAGGAGACGACCTGCGGTACGACTCCTTTGAACACGGCGGGTGCAGCAGCCGGTCGCTGACGGAGCTGCCCGCTGCTGTCAGAGTCTCACGCAGGGGGTGGAGGGAGAGCTGTAGTGTAACCGTGGTGTAAAAGCAGGATGTAGTTCAACCCAAGAATAGTTCAGTACAGTTTGTGTTTCTTCTTTTTGTGATACAAGTGTGATAATGACATAATACAGTAGATTAATACAAGAAGTAAAGATATCATAGAGGTGGTGCTGGTGGTTTTGAAGATGTCGCTAGGTGGTTACTAAGGACTCCGAGATGGTTGTAGTGGTACTTGTGGTAGTATTAGTATCTGCAGTAGTCGTAACAGTAGTAAAATAACGTGAGCTAGCTTGTACACAACAACCACAGCTAACACAAAGTTAGCTAACTGTAAAACGCCAATAAGACTGACTCTGGTTTTCCAGCTGTTCAGGAACTACAGGGAAGAGGAGGAGCACTTCCAATACACTGAGCCTTCACCTCCATTACGGCAAATAAACTACTTCAATCACACGTGTCATTATATTGCACTTCACTTCTACAAATGGATTCACAGAGTTATGTGTGTCTGCACGTCACTCCGTATTTTCGTAGAGATGATTTTACACAACACAAATAAAAATAATACATTCCTCTCCATTCATTTTACAGCAGCAGCTTCCTTTTGTCAAAAAAATACATGTTTGTGGATAAACACGTCGATAAACTGCATCAGATGCCACTGACACTAATATGTTCATTCACATCACAGAAAAGCTGCTCACTGGTTTCCACTCAGCGGAACACGAGAGAATTGTGCATCTGGTTTAGGGACTATTTTCAGCTGCAGATTAATCCACATTTGGAGCAAACAGAAACATAAACACTGTACGACCTCAACAACAGCAATGATAAAGACGAGTAATGAACACACACACACACACACACACACACACACACACACACACACACACACACACTTGAACTAATCTTTATGTTAATTGAACAGTGCCTTTGATTCGCTGCTGCTGTGTTTTTTCAAAACAGTGAATAAATTCAGAACTTTAACCTCCAACCCCTCACGTCAGCGTTAAGTCTGACCTCTGACCTTCCCGTGGAGAGAGGTCAGGTCTGCTCTGTCAGTCAGCGATAACAAGAGCTTTTTAAAAGCACACAGACTTGTTTCTTTTTTCGACTGTAGCTGAACAAACTGACCGGCACACCTCACGTCAGGTCAAATGAGCCGGTGCAGCTGCAGCAGCAGATCTGGGATCAGACGACCGGTTTTTCTGTTTCCCTGCAACCAGACACGCGATCAAGTCCTTATTCTGTTGGTTTATTATGAGCTTTAAATGTTTCCTGGTATCATTCCACCAACACATGGATTAACACTGATCTGCCCTAACTCAGTCAGTCGGGTGTGATAACAAACATCCGGTCACAGCTTGGTTAGGGTTAGGAAAAGATGGCGGCTCGGGTTAAAATAAGTACTTCCCTCAGCGTTATACGATCTTTGTTGTCATGGTTACAATAAACAACAACAACGTGGTTTACATTGCGGAGCGGTCATGGAGAATAGAAACAACATAAACTGCTGGTTCCACAGGGGGATCCAACACCGTGTTGCGGACTTGGTCTCTCCTGTCATCATCACTACGACCGCTAGATGTCACCTAGCAACAAAATGTAACTATGATGTCGTAATAAGCTGCTGCACAGACGACCTGCGGGCCTGTTTCTTTTACAGGACAGTCTCCTGTATGCACGAACGTACAGTATCTCTACACCACAAGAACTCAAAGACAGTACGATGGTCTGACCTCCACACTCACACATTCAGGCTGGATTACCGGCTGGGCTCAGACATCCAGGTCCACTGCACCACACTCTCTAGTAATCTGATTTCTTGTGAACTCGTTTGTGAAACTGCAGCACTGAAGTACGATATCAACTACAGCTCTGACGGTGTTACGTAATCATGTGACGAAATCTAGCTCAAACAACCATATCGTTTCAGTTTCTACTGTTTTCACATCATGTTTCTCTGGGAGTTACGCTTCATCTAATTACCACAAAGCAGGTTTTGACACTATGAGGTGCACAGGTGAGTTGAGAGGAAGGTGTGGAGGAAGAGACTTGAGACAAACATAATGACTGTGTGCGAGTTAAACGGCAGCATTTTGATTCAGGAAGCAAACTCCTTCTCAGAGTCATAACAAGCATAATAATCATATGTTTAGATCTGACTTTCATTTCATTTCCTCCGATCGACCGTCGTCAACAAATGTCCAGAAATCACAGGAGAAAACTGCAGAACTTCATTCAGAAACATCTTGTTTTTAAGTTTTCCTCAGAGTCGCAGTGATCCATGACAGTCGTCTGAACAGACACGGCTACACTGCAAACAGCAGCTGATCATCGTCAGTGGAGACTCATGAGGATGGATGGATCTGTCTTCAGTCTAACCCTGACCCAACCAGGAGCTGATTTCACACCACCCACAGCTCATTAAATGTACAAGGCGTACTTGAATGCAGCATCTGACCCACTGAGCCCTCCCTGGGAGTGCACTGTTATTTATCTTTGATTATTTACTCAGGTCCCGGCTCCTCGCTGCTCCCTGCTTCGAGTGAACGTCTCAGAAACAGAGTCACACTATCTGCTCGTCTCCATTTCCACACGGCTCACTCACTGACGCTTTTTTCCTTCTCCTTGAACAGCTGTTACGTAACCGACTCTGCTCTGAGAAACTCAATGAAGCTCCATCTGACCGCCTCTCTCTCCCTCTCTCTCTCTCTCTCTCTCTCTCTCCCCCTCTCTCTGTCTGTCTCTCTCTCTCTCTCTGTCTCTCTCTCTGTCTGTCTCTCTCTCCCTCCCTCTCTCTCTCTCTCTCTCCAGTCTGCATACCAATAATGAGCTGCAGGAAAATCTGCCGTCAGGCCTGAGAGCTGCACACAGGGGAGATATGACTTCACTCATTGGTATTAATAATGTGTGTGAGGGTGTGTTTCTGCGAGTGTGTAACTATTTCTAAACAAACAAATAAGAGCTGCACTTTTCCTGATGTATAAAAAGCAACCGAACGGGGCAGAAACAGCTGCTGAAAGTGTATGTTAGTGGTTAATCGATAAATCACAGTCTATGAAATGTCAAAAAAGTCCATAAAGACACACAGACTGAACACTGACAGCATTGTAGAGCTCAAAACTTCAACATGTCTCAAACGCCCCTCATTCCTGCACAGAAACAATCATGCAAAGCAACTGTAGTTTTTCCTCAGTTCATCACAAAGAAAAGCACCAAATCTTCACATCTGAGAAACTGGAACTGGGAAGTTTTTTCAGCCATATTTGCTTTAAATATTAAAATAAGGATTAGTCCTTTATCAAAGTAGTTGCCAACTGGTTTTCTGCTGATCTGCAAATGGGCTTGAGGTCAGGGGCTCTGCGCAGACCAGTCAACTTCCCCCACAACAAACTGGGAGAGACATTTCATCACGGAGCTGGATCTGTGCAGGAGGCCGCTGTCATGTTGAAACAGAAGACGCAAACAAAGACGGAAGAACAATTTAGTCCAACATATCAGTGCTGCTGCAGCATTAACAGGCCCAAACAAGGAACAACAACAACCTGCAGTGTGCGGACACAACAGCGAACACTGCTCAGGGGCAAGGTCATCGGGTTTAACCTTTTAAAATGAAAGTTTAAGGTGTTGCAGTGACACAGTTCAGAGGTCTGCTCCTCCAGCTGCAGCTGAACACTCAGCGGGTGTCAGCTCTGTCTGTGTCCGACTCTGAGTGACCGCCCGCCGCCTCACAAACACCCAAAGTCCCGACAAACTGCGCGCCACAAACTGCTGTGTTCAGGTGTCACGCAGTGCCGTGCATGTGTGCGTGCATGTGTGCGTGCATGTGTGTGTGTGTGTGTGTGTAGATGTGTGTGAAATCAGCGTTGTAAAAGCAGCATGGCAGCGGATCAAACTGCTCCACAGCCCGGGTGAAGTTGCTGCTGCAGCCTGACAGACAGACAACAGTCCCCGGCTGCTGTCACTGTTATGACCGTATGAACTGAGTAAACCACCGGTCCTACCTTTGCTGTGGCTGGAGGAGCTGGAGCCGGAGCTGCTGTGTCTCCTGGCCGGCGTCAGGTGCTCTCCGCCCCGCTGTGTCCCCGTCCGGCTCGCCGGGGTCTCGGTGAGCGGTGTAGCGGGCTCAGAGCTGCTCCTGCCCGGGTCGCTCGCCGAATCCTGCGGGGACGACTCCATTCATGCACCGGGGAGAAAAAAAAAAAACTCCAAAACGATCAATTTCCCTCTCAGAGGTCCGTAGTTGTTAAAAGAGCAAAACTAGTAACGACAAACCGAGCTGGAAAAGCGGCGGGGCGGTGTGTTTCAGCAGCGGGAGAAGTGCGTCTGCGGGGCGGCTGTCAGGACGCTGCTGTGAGCGCCATTTGGAGGAGAAGACGCCGGGCTGAAAGAGAGGGAGGGCGGCGCTGTGGAGAGCAGGGCTGCCCTCCCTGGAGGCTGAGATCCGTGTTGGATCCACACCGAGCAGCTACTTTACAAGACTTCAGAAGAAAACAAACACAATGAGCAAAACTAAAGAAATAAAAACTCTAATCAAGTCACATCATGGAGAAACTGTGAGGTCAGACAGGTATTTGTGGGAGCACCTGCAGACTGGACTCTGTCTGCAGCAGGACAGAGGCCTGTGGATTGACAGGCACCTGGGTCACACCTTGGTGGGTGTGGCCCAGAGCTTCATGAGTTTGACTGTCATTATTGATCACTGATAGAGTTAGAGCTTCATTATCAAACACTTAAACTGTTCAGATTTGTAAAGAAATGCTCATACATGTTCATAGTGTGCACACAAACTGTGCACTATAATACATGTTTATAGTAGTTTGGTGTAAAATATGCATTCAGTTGCTTAATGTTTATTTAACAAATAAAGTCACTTTCTTGGCCAATAAAATGAAAATTAGTTTTCACTTTACGTAACAAAAATACGTTTCCACAACAAGAGTTGCAGATTTAAGCTGAACACAAAAAGGTTTTGTGTTTCACCAGCTTATTATTTTCTAGTACACTTAATTTAATGAAAGTTTGTCGAAGCAACATTAATTTTAAATGTGTGTAATTAAAAATCTTTGAGTAGAAACAAAACACAGTTTATATTTGTAAAGAAATGATCCTTCTGCTGCACACTGCTGCTGCCCCCCCCCCCCCCCCCTTACAGAGAGGCCTATTTTAATGTTTACATGTTGTAATAAGTGATGACATGTTTCTGATTAATCAAATGAGATGCTGATGTGGGAGTAATGTGGTGGAAAAGAACATTAAGATGAAGAGCCATGTGTTGAACAGCGCCAGAGAAAAGAGAAAAAGCGTGAGCACGGATCTGAAATTTCATATTTATTGATTTTTATTTATAAACAGTGATTTTTCCTCTCCTGCCTGAAGGCAGCGTCGTGCGGCGAGGAGACTTGTTAGGACAACACGAGCTCAGTGATGGAGATATAATATTACATTTACATGTGTAGTGACTAAGACTCACACAGCTGCTCACGGCTTCTCGCTGAAACTCGTTTAATTGTTTAGACGCGTCCTCCGAATAATGGTATTCAGTCCTTACCAATGTTTGGTATCATCATGCCTTTATTTTCTGGTGTCCGCGAAGTGCCACGTCCATAACGTCCAATTACATTTGTGCACAAAGTTAAACAAAAAGTACGGTGGCCCACATGAGCAGTGCCTCTGATTCAACGCCCATGATCCTTAGAGATGATTTTGAAGCAGGGATGTACACATGAGGTGGTACTTGACACGCTGTCATCCTTTCACAACTTCACAGAGAGCGTGCGCACTCTGAGGACACGTGTAAAACAAGCAGGGTTGTACAGGACAAAGAACTGTTCCCAACTCCGTCCAATCAGCGGCCATCCTTGTCGATAGCAGGAACCTACATTTTCCGTAAGAAGTTAATGTTGTTGAAAGAGCCACGAGTTGTCAGAGAACAGTCAAAATCTGCTTCTGTACAAATAAGAAAAGGCCCGTGGCTCGGCCTTACATCACATCCCTGAAGCTCCGGAGCAGGAGGAGACCTCGGTGTAAGAGCTACATCTGTTCAGCAGGTGAAGGAGATCAGGTAAAGAAGTTCACAGTAAGAGCTCATTAGACGTCAGGGTGTTGGAGGTGTTAGGAGAGGAGACCAGTCTTCTGCTCTGACAGACTTGAGCTTGTTCAGACCCACAGACCAGAACAGTCTGGACTGAGTTGCAGGGATGGTGATACCAGACCGAGGCTGAGAGATTGAGTTTGAGTAGATGGAGGAGACCCAGAAGTCACTCTGACTGCAGCATCAGTGACTTGACTATGGGGTGGAGGCAGGCTGCTGCATTCTGGGACATCTGCAAGGATTGACCAAGAGCTGGAGCAGCACTGAGTCAGATGAGGCCTGATTTTTCTGAAGCAGCACGACGTCAAAAGGTCAATGCTATCCGCTCATACTCGCATTCAATACACTGAATAACCTAGAGGAGCCTGATGGAGGCTGATGGAGGCTGATGGAGGCTGATGGAGCCTGATGGAGGCTGATGGAGGCTGATGGAGGCTGATGGAGGCTGATGGAGGCTGATGGAGGATGATGGAGGCTGATGGAGGCCGATGGAGCCCGATGGAGCCCGATGGAGCCCGATGGAGGCCGATGGAGGCCGATGGAGGCCGATGGAGGATGATGGAGGCCGATGGAGGCCGATGGAGCCCGATGGAGGCCGATGGAGCCCGATGGAGGCCGATGGAGGCCGATGGAGGCCGATGGAGGCCGATGGAGGGTGATGGAGGCTGATGGAGCCCGATGGAGGCCGATGGAGGCCGATGGAGGCCGATGGAGCCCGATGGAGGGTGATGGAGGCTGATGGAGCCCGATGGAGCCCGATGGAGGATGATGGAGCCTGATGGAGGCTGATGGAGGCTGATGGAGCCTGATGGAAACTGATGGAGCCTGACAGAGGCTGATGGAGGCTGATGGAGGCTGATGGAGCCTGATGGAGGCTGATGGAGGCCGGTCCGGGCGTCTTCCACTTGGCAATGAGGGAGATTCAGGTTTTTAGAGGCTGATCTGTGGGTTTCACCACTTCAGAGCCAACGCACAGAAACCTGTGTGTGGTCCATCCATGATGTTTCTCTGACACACTCCTCAGTGATCAGGTCTCTGACTGCTGTCCAGTACAGAGGAGATAAAGTGTGTTTCCACCACACGCTGTGTGACCAGCCGCGGTTATCACTGGAGTCAGGCTGGTGTTGGTTTTGTTCTGGACGCTCCTGCAGCCTTCCTCCGTTCAGCGAACGCTGCCAGCTGTGTTACCGCCTCCCTCTCTACCTTTTCATCATCGGCTTCTTCTATCACCGATTTCCTTTTGCCAAAAGCTTCACAATGCCTGGAACATTTAAAAAAAGAAAAGAAAAGGAGGATATTGCTCCAGATTTCATCACTTTAATTAGTTCAGTTGAAATAAAAGAGCTGAATATGATGATTATTTAGAGGACTGAAGCGGTTGGCAGTCTTCTTTAGCCTGCGGTGAAGAGCCTCAGGAACACACACGTTTTACTCATTTTAATCTCACGGCGGGAAACAGGAACCCCTCCACCTGCTTCAGACTGCTGCAGCGTTTACACTGCTCTCAGATTACAGCAGACACACGCTGCATTTTAAGCAGCGATCTGGTGTTTTTCATCCATAAAGTCCGACCTTAACGGAGGAGTGAGTTTCCTCTCCTGGGTTTCAAACACGAGGCTCTGAGGTCGGAGGGTGCTGCCAAACCTTCCACCACTGAACTTCAACTTGTAGTTTGATTCGGCTCCGACTCTTCTACAGAAGCCTTTCCTCCGACAGAGTTAGTAGTTGGTTGTTGGTTCTCTCCAGCAGCAGGGTGGAGCTCGGTGCCTGGCGTCTACAGCTGCGTCACCCTCTAAACATCCCGATATGCAAACAGGAGCCTGAGGGCCTCATCCTCCCTGCAGCTGCTCGTTAAACAACGACCTGCGTCTCCTTTTCTTATTTACCTCTGTTGTTCGTGACGTTTCACTCTGCAGATTCTTCGCAGCGACTCAGGACACCAGAGGAAACAAACAGTCGCGGTTATGTAATCCCAGACTGATTCCTGCTGTCGCCTCTTTCCTTCCTGCCAAAAACAAAAGGCTTCACTCTTCCGCTGCTTCATTTAAAAGAAAAAGAAAAGAGTTTGTTGTATGGAGGTATCGACTTGATGAGATTCAACCCCCATCCAGGTGAGAACAGGTTTCTGTCTGGGATAAAGTTCATGAAGCAGTTTGAGCTTCTTATAGACTCAGTGTCCACTTTATTAGGAACACCTAAGAATCACCAAGCCATCCAATACAACAGCTCAGCCATAATTAGTTTTGATTGACAGCGTCAGAGACGTATTCATTTATCTATATGTTCTGCTGACTGATGTCGTTCTTTATTTATGTACCTGGCAAACATCTGTTTATCTTCACCTCTGACTCTGTTTGCTTTTGCTAGTTACTTCAACTGAGCCTTTAAGTTTATAAAGACGCTTTACATCACAAGCCGTTAGTGACTCAGCACTTTCAACCAATGAGAGCCGGCCAACAGGTACAACACCTGCTCTGCTGGAGCTGGAACCTGAATGAAAAGCTGCCTCAGATTGTGGCCTGGAGGGGAAGCGCAGCGTGTGTCACCTGTTCATACGAAGTGCCATTAAACGCAGAGGAGGGGAAGGCGGAGCTGCGACGCCTCCATCATCATCTCTCCACCTCATCAGTCAGTGTTCACACCGCGGAGCTGGTGCGTCCACCTCTCCGCCTCCTCCCTCCTCCGGCTCTGACAGCAGCCATAATTTATCTGGACAGGGAGCGAGGCTCGCAGCAGCCGGCTCGTCCTTGCTGCGAACGACACCGAGACACCGACAGCAAGTGAAGAAAAAGGACAACGAGTTCACAGAGCGAGTCTGACTGAGGTGACAAATGCAGAAGTTCAGCTGTGATGTTCTGTCGCATCACTGGTCAAACAGCTGAGAGAAACGTTTCTTACAAGCTGCTGTGAATATCCTAAAGCTACAGAACCTGGAATCATCATCTGCTGCTGATGTATTCGTTCTGCACTTTTAATAACTGGAAACTTTCCTTCATAACTCCTTAAAGTGCATAACAGTCATGATGTGTTCGAGTAATTCATGCAGTAACACCTTTTACTCTGACACCACTTCAGCACTGTGTCAGCGTCCTGCCGTCATCCTTAGTCAGATCATATAAAAAGATCAGTGAAGTCAGTTCATGAGATTCTGACGGGCTGAACAACACGTGAACATGTGACTGCTCCTCTTGCACCTTCTCGCCGTCACCTGGGGGTAAGGCTGTGTTTTTTAAGGGTTAATTGGAGCCTCAGACCCCGGCGGCGTCTGTCTCCGCAGACTCACATACCAGCGCCGGGTTGAGCCGGGTCGAGTGGAGGGATCGCAGTACGGCAGGTTGCAGGGGTCAGATCTGTGGAGGAGATAACAGCAGCTGCAGGATTCCAGTCCGGGTCAACACATGAACTTATGAAAGAGAAAGCAACTTTTATTTTTTTATAAGTAAAAGTCGTTGTGGAAATTGTCCATCATCAATAATTTTATAATTTATATTGTTATTAATCACATTTATATTTGAGTAGTTTATTCGAAAAGAAAAGAAAAGCGATATTTGATATTTCTATAATCTCATGTTTGGACTCAAAACATCCGAGTGTTAGTCCGTCACTCAGCACGGTCTGTGGCTCTCGGCTCGGAGCTCATTGGTTCCTACTTAATATTTAAAAACACTTCATAAATATATAATTTGATTTTTAAAAGTCTCAGTCAGCTGCTCAATGTGGCTTTTATCAAACCAACAGGAGGAAATCCAGCATTTGTCGGGGACTATTTTCAACGGCGGATTAATCTACATTCGGTGCTGTAATGAGTATTTGAGGCAGCAGGACGGTGTGTGTGTGTGTGTGTGTGTGTGTGTGTGTGTGTGTGTGTGTGTTCATGGTGATGAAGGGCTCAGAGGAATCAGACACATCACAGGACCGTTAGCAGTGGAAGCAGCAGCAGTGAGTGTGAACACAGAGCGGAGCAGCTGTTATGTAACTGCAGAGGAGATAACAGCTTCTGGAAGCCGGTCGGAGATTGGAGGGAAATGTGCTGCTGTCGCTGACGTCAGGACGTTTGTCGACTTCTGAGTCATTTTTTCTTTTTCCATCAAAAACATTCTTTCTTTTTTCATCTTTTATTGTGATGCAAGATTAATGATTTAATATGAATCTATTCATTCATCAAAGCAGCGTCTTGGAGTGAAGCTAGTCAGGAGGGGTCAAAGTTTACCGATAACCCCCGGCCCAGGGCCAAGAGGGGGCCGTGCAAAGGTCAACGGTTTACCCTTAGGTGAGTTCAAGTGCAATGATTTACTTACTGGCTTATACCTCTGACAATTACCCCCCCCCCCCTCGGTTAGCGCAGCTGCTAAACATGGGCTAGTCAGTCAACTGCTCCTACAAGCGGATAACCACGTTAAAGTAAATCCTCAGTCCACATGAATACTGACTGGTACTACGTTCTGTTGTTTCCATCTTATTTCTAACCATCCTTCTTCACGTCTCTTGTGTTTTCACTCCACCAATAACTTACATTGATCTGTGTCATCCTGCAGCTTATTAAACACAACCAACACACGCTGTACATACGTCTCCTCCTCTCTAACATCTGAGCCTGTTTCCCGCTCACATCATCTGCTGTGATAAATAAAAGCTGAGCTCCTCAGCGATCAGAGGAACGTGGCGCTGCCGCAGCTCCGTGCTCTCAGAATAACAGTGTCTGAGTCATCGTCGGACTAACAGCTCACTTCAATAATTCAGCGCTCCTCTGTAAGCATGAATTATTGAGTCTGGAGACTGTGTCCTGCTCTGTGAAACCACTCGGCTGAATATTTCTCCTCTTATCAGGAACAGATTTTCTCTTCTCAGATGATCGGCTTCCGGAGTCAGGAGCGTTTTTTTTAAACTGAGCTGCAGTTATAAAAGAGAAGAAGCACAACGAGCCGTCTGCAGAAAGTTACTGTCCGCTGAACATGTTGAACTTCACATGAACTGTGCATTAATGCTACGATCACGTCGTGATGTTGGACGATGACGATGAAGTTAATAAAGTAAAACACATCGTGTCTCATGCAGCAGGAAACTGAGCGTGATCTTTTCTTACGCTTCAGTCGCTGATGTTTTTAGCTGAAGTATACGTTATATACATCATGTACAGACACTTTACAAAGTGAATAAGACATAAAACAAGATCAAAACAAAGGAGTAAATACATAAACTGTGTCTAAATTCATGGGCGCCATCCTTCAGAGGACGTGGACCACGAAGGCCGAACCGAAACGAGACAGATGATTTTCGCCTTGCATCACCAGCTGTGCCCCCACCCCCTTACTGTCTCTCCTGTCGCTTAGCAACCTTGACAACACCTAACTGTTTTTTCACAGAAACTTGAGGTTTTAAGTCTCTTGGTTTGAACAGTTTTCCCGTTAGCTGTTGAACTGAGCTGAAACACAAAACTGACATTTCTGATCCTCAGGCTCTCTGTCTGCTTTCATTAACGTTGTGCAATGCAATGAATCATGGGATAGGTCGGACCACGAAGGGTCCACCTGTTGGAGCCCAGGTAAAGAAGGACACACTGGAAAGAACCTTCAAAATGGGACAGTCTATTCGCACCGCTCCCTGTGAAGCATGAGACCCGGTGTCACGCTTCAAAAGGCCCAAAACTAAACAGGTGAGGTTTCACTTTGCAGGTAGCACTGGGTTTCTCACAAGAGTATCAGCAGCCGCCTCCCGGTGAGCTCGCCAGCTGCGGGGACAACAAGCCGGTTTGGCTTCGTAGAAGAATGAGATCGTGGATTCAAGCGGCAGAGAAGAGTTTCCTCTGCAGGGCGTCTGATACTGTGAGGAGCTCGGGGCAGAGCCGCTGCTCCTTCGGATCGGGCGTCTGGTTGTGATGCCTCCTGGGCGCCTTCCATTGGAGGTTTTCCAGGCACGTCCAGCTGGTAGGAGGCCTCGGAGTAGACCCAGAACACACTGGAGGGATTTTATGTATCTCATCTGGCCTGGGAACATTTCAGGATCCTGCAGGAGGAGCCGGAAGACGTGGCTGTGCAGAGGGACTACTTTCTGGACTACTTTGCTCGACCTGCTGCCGCCGCGACCTGACCTCGGATAAGCAGCTGAAAACCAATGGATGGATGGAAATTAGTCGAATATAAACTTGATTGATTTGTAGGAGGCAGGTTTTAATTTCACACATCCTCTGAAGTCGCCCTGCTGGAGGAGAACCTGGTCCTCATCAGTGATCAGAGGCCTCGATCAATGAGATTAAATTACTGACAGTTATGTTGAAGTAGGTGCCGTGAGGTTTCCTTTGAATCCCTCGTGCATGTGTAAGTAATTTGAACCCAGCTGAGGAGAGACGGGCTGGTCACCGATGATGAAATCTGCTATAGAGAGGCAGAATGAAAATAAAAAAAGGCCACAAATAGTTTAATAAATGGAGTTTGATATGACGAAGATCTTCAGGATTGTGACTGTAAGATTGCGTGTCTGCTTCACTGTCGAGCTACAACGGGACAGTGCGGCTGTTAAACTGAGTGAGCGTCAGATGAAAAGCTGCTCTGACATTCCTGTAATGAAACCGAACCATCTGCACACGATTCCCTTATCATCTCCACATGAATCACTAATAAAGTGTCACAATCATTTCATCACACCCAGCCCTGATGAAACGCAAACTACAAAGGGAAGTTTTAAAATTATAATGCAGCACATTAGCGCTCACTGAATATTTTCTTTCTTTTTAGCCGGATGCATTTTAATAACACCCACTGTGTAAATTTGCATTTTCTGCAAATCTCCCCTCAGTCGGGGGAGAAGAGCTGAATGTGGACGGCATGTGAGGAGGTGAAAGTTTCAATGAAGACGTTTAGGAGGGAAGAAAATCCTTCATCTCCACTGACAGACTCTGTGGAAACTCGTAAGGATTCCACTTGGCTGTTGCTTTTCATACTGTCCTCGAACACTGCTGTGCAGGAACGCTTTGTCTTATTCATGATGTTGTGTGTCTTGAGTTTCCTGCTGCTTTATTTGACATGAGCGCCCTCTTGTGGACCCTCTGTCAGACAGGTGCCAGACCCCAGACTCACGCCCACACCTCCTGACATTCAGCCAGGTCTGAGGTCGTATTGATCTGCAGCAGCAGCAGCAGCAGTTCAGGTAGCATCGCACACAGGTGAGGTCAAACAACTCGTACCTACTGTTCACTGCCTCCAATACAGAACAGCTGACGTCAACTCTGAGTCAGACTGGAAGCCCCTGCAGCTTTGAGGGGTGAACCCCGAGCCTAACTTTATGATAGAAAGAGTGAACCTGTGAGTGTGTCCTCCTCTACGTCCCTGATCATCCAGTCCATCTTCTACAGAGCGTCTGCAGGAGTCTCCTCTCTCTCTCCTCTCTCTCTCTCTCTCTCCTCTCTCTCTCCTCTCTCTCTCTCCTCTCTCTCTCCTCTCTGATCTGAAGCAGGTCACTCAGGATTAATCCTCCACAGCCGGGCTGTCGGCCAGCGGCCAGGCCAGGTCCCCTAACCGGGCACCGAAGCCCCGCAGGGCCCCTGCAGGGCCCACTGAGGATGTCTGATGTCTGAGTTCATGCTGTTGAACTCGCTCTGTGACCATGGCAACCACAGAAACCACACTGAGGCAAAAACTAAGGTTCAGGAGCTGATTTTTCTGCAACTAACCATAAGTTTCTTGATTTGAAATGTCTTGTTTTGTGCAACCAACTGTCCAAGACTTTTTTCTACAGTTATTCACGTCAACGCTGAATTGAAAATTGTTGAAAATTGATGAAAATTGATGACGATTGATTTCCAACAGCTCAGACCTGTTGGAAACACGTGGTCAGAGATTCAGTTGTCTGGAACCAGACTAGTGCTCCACATCATTTGGTTCCTCCTCCCTCTCTCTGGCCGGCAGACCTCTGGCTGATGATGTCGTGTTTCTTTCCCTCTGCCGCCCGACTGTGTGCGAACGCTGTAAAAGTCCCGGCGACGAGTCCCAGGTGTTGATGAGCTCAGCGTGCAGGAAACACGTCCGCCCGCTGGACACTGTGGAGGGTCAGAGGCTCGACCCAGTGGCTGCACCCGGTCCGGTTCATGCTCGGACGTGGGAGAGCTCAGTGTTGTGTGCATCACACACTCCGGTTACCGTGACAACAGGAGCCGTGTTGGTGTCTCTGTAATAATTTCCACTGGCTTCGGGCTTTTCCTCGCGGTGTGACTTCACTGGGAGAGGTTTGGTGTCAGCACCATAAAATGTGAAGTCTGCAGTGTGGATGAAACGCTGCCCCACGCTGATATCTCACCATGCATGATATATATCTACATTCAGACTGTTTGCACAATAACGTACTGATACAGATAGAGATAAATGTTTCAGTGAGGAATCAAGCTTTTATCTGAGCGTTGATTGTTGAACAGAAAGTATGTTATCATATGTTCAGAACTCAAAGGAACATATGGAAAACATGTTTCAACATGGCTGGAGATTTTTGAATGTCTATGAGGAAAACTTTACTGCTCAAAGTCTGATCTTCTGTAGTTCAGGAGACAAAAGTGAGATTCTCATTTCAGCCTCGTTTTAGTTTCTATTTTATCTGAAATGTTGTTTCTCATTTCACCAGGAGAAACGACTCGATTCAGTGTTTTTAATGGCTCCTTTTATTCTCCTTTGTAAATGAAACTGAGCGACACTAGAGCTGCTGTGGAGCAACATGTGAGGCTACAGGGGAGAGTGGTCTCAGACACTGTGTATCCCATTTATGGGAATAAGATTTGACAAAATATTAGGAACACTTCTCAGTACATCCCAGTGCACTTAAACATTACTACAGTTACAATCACAGCCTCCACAATGAACATTAAAATAAACCAACACTTCTCAAACAGATTCAGTAAATACTGAACATGATCCTCATGAAGGAGGATTTACTGCAGGCCTGTTCCATTGTACTGCATCAGTTTCATCCAGGTTCAACTAATACATATATGTGAATGTAAAATATAAATCAACAGTGGCGCCTCAGTGGCTCACCTGGTGGAGCGCTTACCACCGGGGCTCGGTCCTAGCTGCAGCGCCTGGGTTCAGGCCGGTACACAATATACTTATTCACAACCTGAGACACACGCATGTACCTGGGACGAACTGGTTAAGGTGGAAACCACCTTTTGTCAGTCTACCAGTCTCTGTGTACAGCTGCACACCTGCTGGGTCCTGAATGCAGCTGAGGTGGCGCCTCTGAGTCTCCATATGCAGCGAAGGGACGTCCAGGGTGACGTGGAGATCCTGGATGAGGAGGAGCGTCTCCTCTGCCTCACGTGTCCTCCCCCGACAGTGGAGCCTCCACTCCTCCCAGGAGATCCTCTGGATCACCTTGGCGTCAATCAGGGCGAACATCCTGCTTCCCCTCCAGCTGGGACCGCTATGCCTCAATGAGACAGCAGGTGCCTGGCCGCCATCTTGGACAGGCCCTCAGAGCCCTCTGAGCAGGACGTAAGGGCCCCTCCTAAAGGTCGGATGTTCCATCTAAACACAGCAAATGAACATCAGTTCTGTGGTAACACTTGAAGAAAATGAAAATAAGAGGCTCATGACTATAAATAAATGTCATATACATTGTGCTAGTGCATGAAAACTCACATTCCTCCTTTGTAAAGCAGCTGAAACCTGTAACACGACAGAGGAGAGAGAAAGAAATGAGATGATGAGGCTCAGTTGTGATAAGTTCTTCAGTTTCATCATTTTCTCACTAATGTTCCAACATGTTTTAATATTTTTCACATATACATCAACTGCTTGAACAGCTTGATCACTGATTATGTGCTAATCTGGTACCAATGCAATTATCTTTTAGAAGCTTACTTCAGTGCTACTGGACTGTTGAACTTAACATGAAACATTAGTGTAAACGCAGCAATAACATTAGCTCTCCCCTGTCTGTCTCTCCAAGTTGTTTAATGGAATAAATTGCTCTCCAGTCAACAATAAATCACCTTGGTTTTATTTTACGTTGTCAGATTGATCTATGACAACTCAGTCTGCAATAAAAGATTCTAATTTGTCTAAAAGGTTTAATTTTCTTTTCTACTGAGCTGGAGACAAATGATAAACTTTTTCCCATAAATTGTGTGTTTTTCCTGTGGAAACACACAAATAAATAAATTGTCCTCACATGAAAAAAAAATACTATTTGTTGATTAGGTTCAGTGAATAAAACTGATTTCATGCATTAAAATATAGATGATATTACGCACATCTAGGAGAAGACACAGGACTGGACTTGGTTTTTGATGCTTTATTTTTAGATTAAGTTACAGATCCAACACTGTCAGTAACTACAACTACACAGAAGAACACAAATCCTCTGAAACAAGCAGGAAGTGAAGCAAAACTTAAAGCTTGAGAACATAAATCAATAATAATAACAAATGATATATGAATGCTTTCTTTAAGAAATCACATCAGATGTGTTGTCAGATTTATTTAACATCAAGATCTGATCATAAACACTCTGTACTGTTTATCAATTCTGATTGAGTTCTAATGATCAAACTGATCACAAAAGACTTTTATTTTGTAGCTGTGATGTTCGTATAAGCAGAAGAGCCTTGAGCAAAATGAAGGTGCAGTTTCATCATTGACCTCATGGTGGCAGCATTTCCTCTGGAAATCAGTTTACATTGAACCACAGACTGTGAAATAATAACAGATAGCGGCTTCTGGGACTACTGCTGTTACTTTAACTACCAGTACAATCACTTCACCACACCAGTGTAAACTATAACAGAAATGTTTTTTTTTTAAACTCATATCAAATTTTGGTGAAAAGGGTTGTTTTTGTTCTCTGGAAGGGACTTTGATTTTGGATTACTCAAAAACTAAACAATAAATGTACTTCAAAGTAAATGTTCAAGTTGAAGTACTAAGTATAAATTATAGGCCCATGAACTACTCATAGAATAAATGTTTTTTATCCCACACCAAAAACCAAGCGAAAAATGTTATTCTTCTCCTCTGGAAAGGACTTTAATTGTGGATTGCTCAGAAACTACATAGTAAAAGTACTTCATAGTACTTTTGGAAGTCCAGCAGTATAGGTGTTTTGAACTACTTATGTAAGAAAATGGGAGATTTTTTATTATTAGGTTTTTTGAGATTTTTTTCCTTTCATCTTTCATCGCGCATGAATGAAACCTCACGCCACCTTTTACTTTGAAATCCGGAAGTACTCCTCGGTGTGGTTCACAGTAGCTTTGAAGTGGCCGACAATATTATACTAGTGTATGAAACGAAACTTCATTTTGATTCTATGTTCTGGTCATTTCCGGGAATAATAATGTTAAAGTATTCTAGTAACATCGTATTCAAAAGTTATTTCCGGCAGCTTCCCAGGACAGTAAACGTCTCATCACTCGCGCACTCGAAATACAGGCGGTAATCCGACCCGCGACCACGGAAACACGAATGACGGCTGTTTGGACCGCAGTATCATGCTATATTGTCAGAATAGGGAAAACAGATAAACACCCATTGTTCTCGATTTGGGAGTGTCCATACATAATCCCAAAGTGGTTAGACCTGCTGCTAATCCTATAGCCACACTGGATAAACAGCCTAAACTAGCTTCTTTTGTCGTCTTACGTTTTGTAGCAGCAAGTGAAACCACATACGGTAGCTCCAATAAAATGAGCTAATTAGATTACAAACTGACTGTCAGCGGTGTTGTCGGCATCTCTCACTCTGCTGACGTGAACGTTTTTCCTCTCGTTTATTCGTAATTGCAGGTTACACGATATGACGTGAACGCAGCATGCGTGTGATTGGTTGTTTGAGAGGCATGGCGTTTGAATGGGAACAGGAAGACAGTTAGCTCACTAGCTAAGGGGCAGCTAGCTCATTTTAAAACAATCTTGCAGCTACGTAGCGACGTTAGTTTGGATTATATATTTTAAAGAGCTGTTGACATGAGGTTTAAAACCCGGATTACATTAAGGACATGAGTCTGAAATAACCATCTGTCAGAAAAAGGTAAGTGTTTACATCAGTGCTAACGCTTTGTAACTCAGAGCTAGCTCGCTGGAAGCTAACACAGGACACCAGCACATCCAGCAGGTCACAACCGGCATATTTTACCAAACACCCGCTTTTATAATCGTTCGACTGGCTTTGTTACGGTGTAATATGCGTTATTAGCTCAAACAGGAAGGCTTCCGTAGCTCCCAGGTGACCTCGTATCGACTAGGGAACACGGTGTCCTCTGAGCAGTGTTGTCACCGGGGTCAAGAACAAAGTGGTGTGATGATATTTAGCGGTGGCGTGACCAGAAAAGCGACTCTCCCACAGAGAACTACAGATAATTATCATATTGCTCCATCAGAAGTAACAGTTACGTGACGGGATTAGGTTACAGGATGGTTTTCACAGCAAAGAGGGCGGAAAGAAATGACAAGTTCAGTGATAATAATAATAATAATAATAATAGTAATGTCGATTATAATCATTGTTAATAGTATTATAATTATTGTTAGTGCTAGTGTTATTAATAAAACACTCAAGTTGCTGCCATCCTCAGACATAATTAATAGTTCTGTATCCTGTCGGCCATTAATGTTTTTACTAAACTGTGACTCAACCCTGAACCTGTTTTTACATATGAAGTGTGTGTTTTGTTTGCAGGATTGACAGCAGTAAAATAAACCAAATAAATTAAAAATAAATAATATATATATAATAAAAAGCTGGTTATGAGATGAAAATCCCCCCCGTCACTTGTCATTTGAAGCGTCTTTTGCATGTCTCCTTATACATTTTAAACCTGTCTTAAATAAGGACGTAAACAGGGGCCAGGGAAATGGTTACTATCTAATAGATTTGTTTTCCTAGACCCTGTAAATTCAGACAGTAGACAACTGCTATGTATTAAATATTGTAAATCTAAAACTACTGGTACTATTACTATACTCTACTATATTACTGTACTAGTACTACAATCCAAAATACTTCTTGTTTCCATCCCACATTCTCATCAGTGGATGGAGTTTATTCAGTTTTCAGTGAAAACTACTTTACTGACCACACTGTTGTTGTTGTTGTTGTTGTTGTTGTTGTTGTTGTTGTTGTTGTTGTTGTTGTAGGCAGGAATCAGTCTGATGAGGGGGCACCTACAGCTGGCAGGATGCAGCAGAAAAGGAACATCCAGATCATCGAGTGGGAGGACCTCGACAAAAGGAAGTTCTACTCTTTTGGGGTGTTCATGACGATGACCATCCGGGCCACCGTCTACCCGGCAACACTCATCCGCACTCGGCTGCAGGTGCAGAGGGGCAAATCGCTGTACAGCGGCACCTTCGACGCCTTCTTCAAGATCCTGCGGACGGAGGGCGTGCGAGGCCTGTATCGTGGCTTCCTGGTCAACACCTTCACACTCATCTCAGGCCAGGCTTACATAACCACCTACGAGCTGGTGAGGAAGTACGTCTCCCACTATTCTGAGGACAATACTGTCAAGTCGCTGGTGGCGGGCGGCTCGGCCTCCCTGGTGGCTCAGAGCATCACCGTTCCCATAGATGTCGTCTCTCAGCAGCTGATGATGCAGGGCCAAGGGGAGCACCTCACCCGCTTCCGGCTCAACTCAAACACAGATGGTGGAAAGCCCAAAAAGGTGTTCGGCCAAACCAGGAACATTATGGCTCAGATTTTTGCTGTGGACGGTTTCCGGGGCTTCTACAGGGGATACGTGGCGTCTTTACTCACTTATATCCCGAACAGTGCTGTCTGGTGGCCTTTCTATCACTTTTATGCTGGTAAGCAACTGGAACCTCCGTCTCTGTGAAACACAAGGAAGCACTGCACCAACTGGTTTTCCTCACGCCTCATCTACCTTCCTAGTGCTCCTGTCCATCTGTAGTGAGAGTGAAACCCACCAGTCCTCTCCATGTGGTTAATAAAGCATCTGTATGTGTTTACGTCCTACAGAGCAACTCTCTAACCTGGCTCCCAGTGACTGCCCTCATCTGATTCTACAAGCCATGGCTGGACCTCTAGCTGCTGCCACTGCCTCCACTGTCACTAACCCCATGGATGTGGTCAGAGCCAGAGTCCAGGTAACCGTCATTTACCGTACATCTGTAATAATACTGCATCCAGGTAAAACATTTGGAGATGTCACCAGAAGCTTAGAGCTTAATGATATGTAGTTAATGGTGTTCAAAGTGTCAACAAATGTGATTTGTTGGTTAGTTATTTGTTAGAAAAGCGCCTCAGAGTGAACCGGCCATTATGCTTAGTCACGTGTTTCAACAGCGGAAAGAATAAATGTTTCTCATTAGTCAGTTTTCTCTGTATGTGTGTGTAAAGTAAGTCTTTCCCCCGACATTCATCCACCTCTTTAATCTGAAATCTTACATTAAAATCTGCATATAATTAGAATTGACATACAGTTAACAGTGACCAAAGCTTTTTCATGTTCGGCTCATGATTAGACCAATAACAAAAAATGAAACCCTTATTTATTTATTGTGAATAAGTCATGATTTCAAGGATTTTAAAATGTGCAAAACACAACAGGACTGAAACATTTGTGTGTGTGTGTGTGTGTGTGTGTGTGTGTGTGTGTTCAGGTTGAAGGGAGGACTTCGGTCATCGAGACATTCAGACAGCTGATCAAAGAGGAGGGTTTCTGGGGGTTGACCAAAGGACTGTCGGCACGCATCATTTCATCCACTCCCACCGCCATCGTCATGGTGGTCGGCTACGAGACGCTAAAAAAACTGAGCTTGCGACCGGAGCTGGTGGACTCGAGACACTGGTAGAAGATACCGGGACACACGATATATATGGACCATGTGCCATTTTAGCCCCTCAGCCCCCCGAATTAGACTTCCTGTGAAAGCACCGGATGAAAGGAAAGCTTTGTTTTAAATAACAGCCGGGGAACAAAATGGAATCAGGCCCCCTTTAAAAACCCTGACTGTGTTTAAATGTGTATTTGACCATTCATACCAACATGTTATTTACAGATTAGAAGTCACACCCAGGCTCGCAGTTCGCTCGCAGTTCGCTCGTGTCGCTGGTTCTACAGGGTTTTTGCTTTTTAGTGCGAACAGAAACGGTGACTGCAGTATTGTTTTAACCCGGAGAGATGCAGACACATTGATGCAACATTATAAGATCAATCTTCTACGTTTGGTCGGACACTCTACAATCATGTTCCAGTGAAGAGAGGTGGAATTGACCGTTATTATCTTGGGTAGTTTGTGTCGTGCGACCGAAGCCAAGCGCATTAAAAACCTGGTTTTGATCAGGGGTTTGGAGAAAAGCTTGTATAACTCACGATGACGCATTCACATCAGCATTTAAACAAATCTCTCCCCGAGTTTTTATTCCCTTACTCACCAAACTGGCTTCCGTGTCCGTTCCGCAGCTCCTCTCTCTTGGCCTTTTTAAACTGCCGCCTTCATCAGTGCGAAGTCGCTTTTTGTTTTTTAGCTGCTGAATGTGCAAGAGAAGAACAATAGGCGTTAGAATCTGTGACGTGGCAGTTTTTATCTCGTGGGTTTATATGTGCAGTCAAAATAAATGACTCGACCATTTCCATGCAAATATTACACATGCATTTCATCAGACCTTGTGTAACATACTAGTCCTCTGTCTTACTGTAGAAATATTCCAGTGAGCGAGCCGGTTATTAAACGGCTGACACTGGTAACCACTGTGGACGACTCCCAGTTAAACCCTGCGAGGGAAAGTGACAGAAGCAGAAATAAGACTTTGCTCTTGTGACAGTAAATGTTTTAGTGCAATAATGTAAATGTTTTTATCCTTTTCAGCACAAAATGTGATTGTATATTTCCTGTAAATCGTGTGGATAACTTCATGCATTTTACCTAATTTATTTTATTGTCTGCTTTTTGCTTTTTGGATTTCACACTGTCAAGTTTGTTTTTCATTTGTTTTAATATGAATAACTGAGTTTTGTGGCTTTTTTTGATGCTTTTTTTTATCACTGCGTTAGTGGCTTTTTGGGAAAGGTAAATCATATTTATAATCAGCTGTGGTCAGTTTTTAGAACTGATCTTTTTCCTTTTTTAATGAATTATTTCCATATGACACCAGATGTTTTCACTGAAGCTACTTTCATAGAGAAAGAAGAGAAGCAACAGGCTCTGAAAGTTTGTTTAGATGAAGCCATAATGTCCCGTAATCTTTTCTTAAATTATATAAATGTGCTCAGGCCAATGTGTCACAAACTTTAACGGGATCCCTGATGAACTCTGGAATATCTCGTAGATTCACTTCATCTTCATCTTTTAAAGGCCTGTTTTACCAAAACTAAAATCATGTCTGTGTTTAGATCCACTACATTTTCTTTTTCGCAGCTTTCAGCAACTCTTGAGTGCGAGTGCGTTAACCAGAACTCGACTGTCGTGTACAGGATACATGTGGCTTCACGGCTCGTGTCGTCTCGTCTGTTTGCTCAATAAAACATCACGACTGCCGAGTTAACTTTGTGTTTTTTCTGTGTTTCAGGCAGAATAATTTGTTTTCAACGATTTTTTTAAATTTGTAGTTTCAATGTTGTCTTTAAAATGTTTAAATAATTAAAATGATTGGATTAGCAGATGTCGTGTTGGGCGATATAACCCTGAACAGCCCTGTTACACTCGATTCTTCAGGCACTGAAGCAGTTTTGATTTTGCAATTTTCTTTTCACAATATACAGGAAACTTATTGTGTGTTTTGTAATAAAACTGACGGTGTATAATGAAAGTTTTACCTCACTGGAGAAATAACTGCATAAGAGAGAAAAAAGCTGCAGAGATAACTTCAAAAAAATTCACGTTAAGTCAGATTTCACCAATTAATACCAAAAAAATACCAAAGTAAGTCCCACATATGTTTTAAAAAATCTCTATTTCCACAAACAGGACAATAGATTTGAGCAGACAAAGCTCTTAAAGCTCACATCTTTCCCTCCATCCTGAAACTTTCCCTCCTGGAAATAAACCCGCCCAGAGACCAACAGATAAATCTACTGATGAATGAAACAAGCGAAGAGTCCCGGGTGAAGGCGGCGGACGAGGCCTTCTCCGAGCTGACACTTCCCGGTGGGATGACGGAGTGTCTCCCTGCGCCGCTCTCTACATTAATTATCAAGCAGGTCTGGAAGGCACTTTGTCAGAAAGAGCGATGAGGCGCCGTCAGGGAGGAAACAAATCTGACTGGGCCGGGGTTAGAGGAAGGGCCTCCCATTCTCATGGGACGTCACGGTGGTAGCTCTACCAGCGTGTGCGTGTGTGTGTGTGTGTGTGTGTGTTGGATAAAAGGTCGGATGTAAATGAACTGTTGTGTAATGCGTTGTGCAGCTTCGGTTAAAGCGTAGAGTCGTGGAGAGCAGCTGAAGATGGAGCTGTGTAAAGACTCATCCTCAGGTTCATGTGTGACATGATGAGACACGCATTAACACAGATGTTTCATCTTTAACCCTCTGAGGTCGACAGATGTTTCCATTAATATCTTTGCGGTAACACAGCGGAGAAACATGATGATTGAATGTTGTGAGAATCTGTCGACTCTCCACTTCATGTTTCACGTTTCACGTTTCACGTTCATGCGAGATCGTACGAGACTCATGGGCGGAGCTACAAGGCCGCGAAGCAGGCCAATGAAATCTGTTTAAAGCAGAGTGACAGAACATTTGTTATTAATTTATCTCAGGATTTTACTCACATGTTCATGAAGCTAAATTCATCCACATCAGTCAAGGTTTGTTTTCACAAGGGATTTGAAGAATTTTTAAAAACAGCATTTGGACTAAATGATCTGCAGTGTCAGCAGGGAGGAGGAGCCTCACAGACAGAGCTGAGATAGCTCTGAAAACTGGGACATAAAGCACCTGGGTATTATCTTATATCTTATATCTGTATCTTAAGAAATAATGTAGAAACTGAGAAAATACCCACCGACCTCTGAGGGTTAATAAATGTCCTTCGTCACAAAGCTGGACATAAACGATCCCGGGGGTCTGATCATGGAGTTAATGTCATTTCAATGAGACTGTGTTTTCTGTGACACTGCATCTGTGATGAGCTGTGGGCGAAACAACAGCAACATAAAGTGAGAATTTTTCTACTGAAACGACTGAAACTTTCGGAAGAAAAACACTGGATTTGTCCGACTCGCGCTTCAGAAGCTTCGTATGAACTTCAGCTGAACTCCAACTCAGATCTCGGCCTGTGGACTTTGTCCCTCATTTCTTCCCCCGACCCGCAGAGAGGATCTCTTCTCAGAACCTGTGTCACTGTGCAGGTGGGAGGGGCTGTTTGTACGTTATCACACACAGGAAAGTGAAAGCACAATAAGAAAACAGTATAAAAACACAGATAATATCTATATTAAAGTGCAAAGATGAACAGATGAAATGGAGGCCGAGTCGAACAGAGCAGGTTTGTAATCTTCCAGCAGGGGGCAGCAGAGAGGCAGAAACCCTGTCACCTGTCTTAACTCTGGGCTCCTCCACCTCCTCACACACCTCTCACACATAATGTTCCTATATGTGGAACATTTCTGAAGACAATAAAATACATCTTTGAATTGATCTGTATCAGATGGAAGCCCGTCAAAGACCTGACACCTGGAGCTACGTCCTCTCTTCTCTTAGTTGTAGTAAGAGCAGAAGAAGAAGAGCGTCGTGATGATCGACTCTGGAAGACGTGAAGTGTGTTAATAAGGTCAGGAGGCCCATCACTTTCACTTTCATCCTTCTTTGTTCCCAAACAGAACTATCTCAGTCTGGTCTTTATCCGATTGGAGGAAGATCATACGAGTGTTGAACCCGTCCTTTAAGTTTCAGTGTCAAAACCGGTCAAACATCCGTCACTGAGATTTATTCCTCTACCATCTAACACTGGAGGTGAAAGACATTTTCTCTCTTACAGTCAAAAATTGGTAAAAAAAATATGAAATACTTCAAATAAAATATATGAAGAAGAGTTCTGTGGATACTATTGGATGCTTCATCTCCAACCCTGGGCAAATAAAACCCAAACCGTCTACATGACTAGGTGCAATTAGGGGTAAGTGAGAAAATATGTAATTTTTTTAATGGCATTTGAATGAGCTGACCCTTTAAAACCAACTTCCACACCCTCCGTACAAAAGGAAGAGTAGATGATCCTCTGCTCCGCCGCGGGGGCCAATGAGAAATCAGTGAATAAGACTGACTGAGATCTGACTGGGATTTATACAGATATTTAGTCTAAAGCCTTTAAGTGTCAGAGATGAGGCAGCAAGTCCTTCACACCAAAACATGATTTAACTCCATCATTAAAAGAAATCTGTGATGAGAATAATCCACCGAGGAAGCGTGTGTGGGAGAGGAAGCCGGGGTGGAGGGGGTTCAGGCTGCTGAGTGGGATCATTGCACACAGGGAGGAGGAGGAGGAGGAGGAGGAGGAGGAGGAGGGAACGCAGGGAGAGAAAGAGCCTGAAGAAAGGGAGCGCAGGAGACGACAGACGACAGGAGGCGAAGGCTGAACGCAGACCCGACCCCACAGGAAGGAAAAATGGCCAATTTCACAGGAAGCTGGAAAATGAAAAGCAGCGAGAATTTCGATGAGTTGCTGAAAGCTCTGGGTGAGGACGGTCTGCTCTCTCTTCTGTGAAGGTTTGAACGTGTTTTAGTGAGAAGGGCTTTAGAGATGATCCAGGGACTGAAGATGAGATGGATGAGCTCGTCACAGGTGGATTATCTGCCCTGTAGACACCTGGGTGACGGACGGATTAAGGTTCATTTAGAAAGTTCTTTTTTAGATTTTAATATGTAAAAACTGCTTGTGAGACTTTGAGCTCTGCAGGTTTTTTAGCTGCAGGTTCCAGGAAACTGAACAACGTGCAGCACAACTGGTTTTAATTAGAGAAGGAGACAAACTCGTCTTGTTTTACACGAACAGATGCCGAGTGTCTGAGTGACGGACCTCCAGAGATGAGAAACAGACTGAAGCGGTTCCCTCTCTAATTGTTTGCACTGCGACTGTGTGACTTGATAGTTTTTCCACTCATTTGGAGACAGACTCCATCACATCTACAGGAGAGCCAAACAAAGCATTCCTGGCTCTCATCACCTTGTCACTGACTCTGCTTTCACAATGTGCTGATAACCATCTCTCCTGCAGCTGCTGGAGGCTCCTGGTTTTTTAAAATATGGAAACCAACATCTCTGTGCAGTGATTTCTTCTCCCGACAAATAAAAAGTCATTTGTTTTGAGATAGAAAAACCCTTTTAAGCGTTTCTGCTAAATTAGCTCCGTCCCTGAAACACTGACGTTTTTTGGCGCCAGAGGCAGACAGCAAAAATATGAGGTGACACGCCTCGATGTCAAACGATAAAATACGGAGAAAGTGGGTCTTCTACTTGTCCGTTTTATCCATTTACTGCTTTACAGACTCGTCGGCACTACTTAATATTCACAGGTGTGTCTGTGTTCCCGTGTCCAGGTGTGAACGCCATGCTGAGGACCGTAGCTGTGGCCGCCGCGTCCAAGCCCCACGTGGAGATCAAGCAGAACGGCGAGCAGTTCTACATCAAGACCTCCACCACAGTCCGCACCACGGAGATCAACTTCCTCATTGGTGAGGAGTTTAATGAGGAGACGGTGGACGGCAGAAAGTGTAAGGTAATCTTAATTAACTGCCTGAACTTTTATTCTGAAATATTTGCTCGTCTTGCTGACCCTCTAAGAATAAGAAAAATATGGACATACAACATGAGAAGGGTGTGAGTTTGTTAGCTTCTTGTATTCAAGATAAGTCTGGGATGTTGCACCTGAACGCACCATGAAAGAGTCAGAAAACTGTTTACATGTTTGTACAACTAATCTGACAAAAACTAAACCGTTTGCTTTAGACATTAGTAAACGGGCTAAAACATGCAGGAGAGTCCGGTGTGAACCTTCAAAGACAGGAGAGAGGAAGTAAACTGACCTCTTGTCGACCACTTGTGTTTTTACTGCTGACCTCCTGTTAACCAGGTGAAACTGACGGGATAAATATAAGAAAACCTCATTAAAGTGCTGCTTTTCTATAGAGCTTGGCCACTTGGGAAACAGAAAACAAGATTTACTGCAAACAGACTCTGCTGAGCGGGAACGGCCCCAAGACCTTCTGGAGCCGAGAGCTCAGAGGGGAGGAACTGGTGCTGGTGAGTGGCCTTTTCATTTTTCACTGTACCCAGAGATATGGAGAAAGATAAGAACAGAGAGGGCCACATGCAAGACGGCGTAGACTTCATCTAATCTACAGATCGTACCCAGAGATCATCACCTTTCTAAGTCTGCCACCTCAGAATCACACGTCCTTTCTCTCTCTCTCTCTGGAAAATGTGTTTTCTTTCATAAGATTGTGGATCCAAAACGCTCACAGCAGGAAGCCTCCATCTAAAGTCTCTGCAGATCGATGAACAGATGTTTGGATGTTTTGCAAAGTCTGATGAGGTGTCAGATTTGGAGCTCTCTCTCTCTCTCTCTCTCTCTCTCTCGCTCTGAGCACATGGGGCACCGGCTACAGAGACGGTCTTCAACTTGTGTTAAAACTATCCTTGTCCAACTATCCTTAAACAAATACTTTCACATTTCAGCTGCCAAGCTGCCGTTTAGCTCAGCTTAGCTTAGCTTAGCTTAGCTTAGCATCAAGACTGGAAACGGGGAAACAGCCAGCCTGGCTCTGTGCAAAGGAACAGAATCAGCTGAGCAGCGGCTCATTAATCCGTTTGTTCTCGTTGGTTTAATTGTATCGGAGCAGTTACTTTCTGGAGACTCTGCTGACCTTTTGTTTATACTGCAGCTGCAACAGTTAATTGACGAAATCAGGTTCCAGCTTTGTAAACGTGAATACGCTCTAGTTTTCTCAGTCCTCTGGGAACGTAAACTTGTTTTTTCCGTTGGATCGTTGATCAGATTAAACACGACGTTCAATGACTTCATCTCGGGAACTTGTAACATGCAATTGTTTAAAAATCATTTGCGGACATCTTGAAGACCAAAAGCTGACAATAATCAGTAGATTCATCAGTAATGGGTTTTTGTACGAGTCTAAACAAAGCGAGAGACACAGCTTCATATTTACTGTCCAAACATGAGAGAGGTTTCACATCCTCTGGTCTGAGTTCCCAGTGATGAACCACAGCAGAGGCAGAGGCCGTGACTGGGTGGTTACACCAGATGTGAAAATGTCAATATTTTTACAAAACACTCTGTAGCTCCAAAGAAATGTCCTAAACTCCCATGGCCACTTGGAGCAATCATCCATTTCTTGTATTTCTTTCTTTTGCCAGAGAAGGGTGTGGACAAACACGCCTGTATCTGTTACAGAAAATCATATTTAAGGCGGTTCTGACATGTAGGTGACGTTTGTTATTCGATGTTGATCCGATGTCTGAATGATGCACATGAAGAAAAATGACACGAGAGGCCGAGAGCTTGTTGCAGTTTGCAGGAACAGGCTGCACGGGCGGGAAACTGAAAGTAGATGTCCAAGGAATAAATGAACTTTTCCCCGACATACGTTTGTTGTTAGACGCTGCCGTTCAGGATCCGGCATCCATCAGAGACACTTCTGCCTCCAGTTCCCGGGAAATCAACATCCCTGAGACAAAGCGGTTTCAGACCAGGACCAAATGTGTTTTCTATTTAAGATAAGGGTGTGTACGTGTGTCCGTGTTGGACTGATAGGCTGTAACCTGAGAGGCGCAGGGGACTGAGTCATGGGAAAAAACCTGGACTGTCAAAAGAAAAGAGTTTAAATGTGATCCCAGCGAGGAGGGAGGGGTCGGATATATATTCCCTCTTATCGCACCTACATTCATGTTTCATTTAGATTTTTAAGATAAGAATGATGTCGAAGCAGAAATATGAGGCTGAGGTCGGAACCTGAACACATCACTTACCTTTAAAAACATGACTGCATGAGTCTCAAAGTTCCTGTAATATTCCCTTAAAAACATTGTGATTTCCAATTGACCACGGCTCTGAATATTTGTTAAAAAAATAGACAAAGATTCACAAAGTACCAACACATATTATGGTCTGTATTCTTGTTGTTAACAACCGGATTAATAACCTAATCATAAACCATTTATAAATCTTTTAGAAGGGCGATGTGACTCATTCAGACTTCATTTAGAGTTTGTCCACCAGAGGGCGCCGTCACCTCGATCTTTCAACTGTGAAATAATAAAAATAAACTATTTATAAAGCAACTGTCAAAACAACGTCACAAACTGTTTCACAAAGAGGAAACTAAATGAAAACAAAACCACATCATAAATAAAATTATTTTAAAATATTAAAATAAACAAATGAATCACATAAAACAGTGAGGCTGGAAAAATAAAACTTCGGGCTAAATGACTATTGGATTCTTTAAAATCAATATTGATATATGATTTTTGTTTTAATTGATATAGTCTATTATTCAGGCTTTATTTTCCTAGAGTCCGTGTATTTCACCGAGAGACAACAGCGTCTTTCACAAACATGTAGGGAGTTTAGAATAATTATCGCTAGCCTCTTTAATTATACTTCATTTGCCATTTCCTCCAGTGTCAACACGACATAAACAATAAATATAATTCATAAATATTATCCAACCGTAGCACGGCACAGGTCAGGAACTGAAAGTACAGCTGTGACAGGTTGGGTGGAGTCGTCAGAACATCGTTTCACGTCTTTAACGAAGAGAACAGAAATAAACAAAGTTAAATTAACCCCCCCCCCCCCTCTACTGTTATGGAAAGCACCAGTTTAATATTCTGTCGCCACTAAAGGAACTACAACCTAAGACGACCCCGTCCTCTACCGACGACTTGACTCTCTGTTCACAGAGCAGAGTACGATCGATCCTTCGGGATAAACAGAAGAATTCATCTTGAATAAAAAAGCACCGGCCACCAGATGAAGCAATTAGGCTCCCGGGGAGAGATGGATGGACGTCGGGTTTAATGAGGACAACATGTGGCGAGTTACTGTGATCTAAGACGGGTGGACGGTAATGACCACTTGGGGAGTCTGCAGTTAAAAAGAGGATAAACTAACTTCCTTTACGTTTCGAGCCTCATACATATCGATTTTTAAAAGCTTCGTGCGATTAGATGAAATCGTGCGTCTGTGATTGGTCCAGATCTGTGTGTCCTCTCATTAATTGGTCTCATTGATCACGCCGTTGAGAGACACCGCTGGACCCTGATGTCTCCTCCGGGTTAATGTCTCCCTCGGCAACGCACCACGCGCCAGATGGAGCCGTCTCACATCAGCGCCGGCCCGCTAACCCCACCCCTGCCCGAGTTAATGATGATGTGTGGCGCTGTGCAGTTACCCATAATGCTACGCCCCGGGGACACCCATAAATCTTTGCACTTCACTCCCATTTTCATATCAGCCTTTGTCACGTCTGTTTCTCCGGCACAGACGAATTCAGATCATATTAGTCCGTATGTTACACAAGAGCTGGTGGAGATATAACGGCGTTACCATGGTATTATCAAGATATCTGGAGACTACGAGCCACGTGTCAGAGCGAGACGCTGACGAGCGAACAGTTTTTATCACAGTCGTACAAAGGACAGTTACTCAAGTACAATTTGGAGTATTTCCATTTAATGCTAGAGGGAAATACTGTTTTTCTTATTCATCTACATTTATTTAAACAGAGTTAGTTACTTTTAGTTTTTCTAATAAAAATATAATCAAGTAATAAATCATCGATTATTATTGGTTACTGTAAGATACTAAGCAGTGTATAAAGTAATTCAAATGATCCCCTGCAACATTAAAGTGATTAAAGACATGATGCATCACTAGTTATAATCCAGTAATATCATATATATATTAGTGATGGGCACTTTAAAATAAAATAAAACTTAACCTGATGTTATTACTTGAGTAACAGTTTGAATTCAGGACTTTATGTGTGACAGTATATTTTCACCGTGGTGATGTCACTTCTACTGAAGTAAAAGATCTGAATTCTTCCTCCACTGAAAGTTATATTTTCTCCTGTAAACTTCTGTATCCACTGGGAGTAAATACTGAACTTTGTAGAGATATTTTAAAATATTACATGTTATAATAGATTATATAATGTACAATCCCCTGGAACTAAGAATTGTGTTTCATCTTTCACGTTTTCTACAGTGGCCCAGAATGAACAAACCAAACACCGGCTTTATGTTACCTGAAGGCCACCGTAGTTTCACAAAGGGAGGGGGGAGGGGAGGGGAGGGGTATTCATATGGATGCAATCTGCAACGTCACCACCAGATGCCACTAAAACTACCCACTGGTTCTTTAACTGTTTTGTCCATAAAATGTAAAAAGAAAAAGAGACGTGGTGACCAAGGCGACGTCTTGTTTAGTCTGAATCAACAGTCCGAGAGCCGAAGATATTCAGTTTCAAATCCTCATATCTGAGAAGCTACAAACATCAGTGAAGACGATTCTGCTGATGAAGTGATAATGAGGCTTTGTTCTTTTTCTTCTCAATCTTGTTTCAGATCTTTGGAGCGGACGACGTGATGTGCACGAGGATCTACGTGCGTGCGTAGCAGAGCTCCATGTCCAACAAATAATCAGTCAGTGTGAGAAGTTTCACATAAAGATTTCTGATGATGTTTCTCACATTCAGTGTTTCGCATTTTCTTTTTTTCCCAGCTGCTTTTTTTCCCCCATTTTTGTACATAATTTTGCATTGGAAATGAAATGATCAAAGTATGATTTGTTTTTGTGATATTGTTCAACTCATGCTTTAGAGCTCCAGTGTGCGGACTCCAGACTTTCTTCTCTCATAAATAATAAGTGGCACGTATCATACACAGGGTTTCTGGAGGGAAAACCTTCAGTTCTGTTTCTAATACCACACAGAGTTGAATTTAATACCTGTTTCATTTAGAAATGCTGAATCATTTAGTTCATGAATTTATTGACATCTGTATCACATTTTTTTTTATTATTATTTTTTTTTAGTTCCAGCTCCTCCGTTCTGTGTAACAATAATTTCAGCTCATATCTTTTTATCACGACCTTGAAAAGCAGCAGAAACTGGATGAATGGATTTATGGATTATCCAATTAAAGAAAATACCAAACTGGAACAATAATAGTCGAGTTTTTCTGGCTTTTTGTTGGTTTTTTTTGCTAAAATCACACACAAAAAATTTTATAAACTAAAATTACCGTCACTGTAAAATTAAAAGACACTTTTGTTTTTAATAACCTTGAAGGCATTTTTTTAAAGAGGAAAGTGAAATGAATAAAACTTAAAACACAATGGCAGAAAAGAAAAAGGAAGTGGTCAACGTTGAGAGATTCTGTCTATTCAAAGGATAGTTTAATGCCAAACACCATACTAACACTCATGTACAACATCGTAAAAGTCGAGAGAAGAGACACATTGAACGAGGTACAAATGATGTCTGTATGTACAATCAGCTCCCGGGACCTCCTTCGGTTTCTCCATATTAAACACAGTGTAGTTATAAAAATAAAAACCCACGTAATAAACTGTTCCGAGATTGTCTGCAGCTGGTTGTGTGACTGACCTGTTGAAGGATCCTGAAGAAAATGATACTGATCGGTCTGATTTCCTTTTAATGGTTAATGTTAATGAAACGTTTGCTGCTCATGTGTCGACTTTCCTAAACTACAATATCTACACGGCCAATTCCAGTTTCACTAAACAAACTGAAGAGAGGAAAAGGCGATTAAAAAAAAGAAGAAAAGAAAAATCCTTAAGTTTACATCCCTCTTTAAAGGGAATACAACATTCACATTTGTATTTCAGCGGGAAATACAAACCGATAGCTTTGAGAGACCGCGACCGAAGGAATTATTGCTCGCTTGTTTTCTTACTCTTTAAACTGTACACAAGTCACACGGCTGACATTCACATATAGACCTACTATACATCAGGCAGTGTTCGTCTTCAACACTGCGCTTAGAAAAAATAAACACAACTCACGTACGCGGTTTTTTTCTGTGCGTTACATTACGAGACCCTGCGGCTCAGAGTCTGATCATTTGGTAGATAGTTTGAAAACAATAAGAGTTGATAGTTCTGTTGAGACCGAAGTACTTTGAAAAACGGACACACGCTGTAACTTTCAAAAAGGAAAAGGAGAATTTGCTGCTCAGCTACATTCAATCATCTTAAAACCACGAGTGATACTGATACTGAAGAAGGTAGAAATGCGCAGAAAGGGCTGGAAACACGTATAAAATGGGACATTTTCTTCTACTAAACAAAGACTTTAGGAACGTCACGTTCAACAGACCACAAACAGAAAAAGGTCTAATATTTCATCCTTTGGTAAAAAACACTTAAAATTGAGCATTTTCTTAATAAACTTCTCTGCAACCTGGAGCTAAAGATCGATTCTATGTGAGTGTTGACGTACGCTACACATAAATGACATTTGATAAGAAAAACAAAACAATCTAGATATAAACAACATATTTACACTAAGTGTTTGGGCGGTCATAAATTATTATACTTGATACACACTGCTGGCATTGCACATGTACCCAGCAGTTGCCAGAGATGTTTTTAAAATATATATAGTGCACTACAGCACCTTCACCACCGAAAGGGGAAACATTCACAGGCTATACAAGTTTTACAGCTGAGTCCGAGTCGAGTACATACATTTTAAGCGAGGTAGCGGAGACTTATTCTTGCTACCTTGAGAGAAAATCTGAGGTTGTTTCTTTTTATTTCTTTTCAAATTCTAATTCATTTCATTCTGAAGTTGCTGAGTTTGTTATGAAATGCTTATCTAGTTTGGTTTTTGTTTGTTTGAAGTGTGGACTGAGACGCAGTAAGGAGTGTTTTCTCTCTCTGTATTCACCTCAGGTAAAAAGAAATCTGCATTTCTTATTATAATGGCTCCTCTGAGACGGGGGGGGGGGTTCTACAACATTTGCTGCGTAAGCTTTAAAAGTTATGACAGAGTTCCCCGATAAGTTCTGACACGTTTGCAAAAAAGTGGAAAATTTTACATCCCATTTAAATTCTGGATCGACAACCCAAAACATTTTGGCAACTGGATCCGGTGACGGCAGGTTGTGTGTTATAAGTCACCGCTGGCAGTTTGTTCACTGCCACAGTTTTCCCTCAGATCAGAGAGACTACAGTGTTCTGTACTTCACCCGGTACTTGTTTACGTTGAGATAATGGAGGACCTCCGGGTTGCAAGTGGTGGTGCAGGACAACAGGCCTTCTCGTGCATCTCCCATCAGCCACTTGCGGCTCTCAGCAGCCATGTCGCTGGTCACGTGCTCTTTAGCCCAGGTGTCCAGCCAGGCCTGGAAGCGTCTGTGCAGACGTGTGTTGACCCGCTGGTGGGACTGAAAGAGACAGGAGGCAGAAGGACACAGCTCATCCTCTGGGACCAGGTCACAGTAAGTCACATCTACAGAGAATCATCTCAGTCATCCAGGTAGTAAATGATCGACACAAAATGCACCATATCGGCCTGAATACGGGACAAACCTGATCATGACGACCTCGCTTCTCCAACAGCTGTTTTTGAGAAAAAGACTTTTACACTTGTTCTGTTTGGAAAGTTTCCCTGAGATGTCATTAAATCAACGAGACTCTCTCTCCTGTCAAACGCCTGGACGTCATCAAAATTATTTTCTGACAGTCGGCATGTTTCACTCTCTCTTTTTGAGCTCATCCTGTGACAGCTGTAATTCTTGGCTGTGCGACAGATTCCCTCCCTGGTTCCTTGCTGCAGTAAAAACACAGACACACTACGAATTTGTTTTCTGTCGTGGTTTAGTTCCTCTGTGGAGGCAGAACATGCTGCATGAGCAACTCCTGCAGGTTAAACTGGGCTAACAAAACTCTGCTGACTAATCCTGGACAACAAGACGACAAACAGACTTAAAAACATCGTCTTATATTCCAGCTAATGTAATATACATCCACTGGACTGCAGGAAACTGAAGGTTATTCTACGTCTTTGGTTGTAATGACAGGCAGGAAAAGAAATCTGTATTTATCCTTTAGGGACAAGAAGTGCTAGCTAGCTTTAAGAATACAACATACAAAACATTACGTCCAACAGATTTAAGATCTGATCCTACGTCTTTGGTGAAAATGTGTCTCTTACTACAGGACAGATTTCGTTCTGGACAGCTGAAACACAGGATATGGTCTGTAATAGAAACAGACATTGAACAGGACAGACAGAGAAAGCCAATGTTTTCCTGTAGCTGATATTACTACAGCTTATTTCAAGAGCTTTAAGGGGTCGTTTAATTTTTTCTCTCTCGTCGTATTTAGTTACCAAATAGTCCTACATATTGGTATGAGCATGTTTCCATCTATCAGCCTCTGACGAGGGAAAAACTCAGACATTCACTTTAAAATACAACAACGTGGCTCCTGATGGGATTTAATTTAAAGGACGACCAGCTGAATAACAGGAAGTAATTGTGGATGTAATTGTTACTGGTGGTGAAAAATAGAAACAAATATAAAGTACACTATTATTTAACTAACTAAACTGTCTTCTGTGTTTACCTGATGCGCCCGTGTCAGTGCCGTGTGCCTGTACATGTAGTCTTCCGACTTGCAGACGTAGACCATCTTGTAGGAGTTGAGCTTGAACATGCACTCCATCTTCAGCTCACTGTTTCCGTCCTGCGACTTCTCCAACGGGGCCTTGGTCATTCTCTCCTGCTGCAGCTGCTCCCATCCTCTCTGGCACTTCCTTATCCGTCTCAAGTTCCTGAAGGTCAAAAAGAGATCGACAACCATGAATATCACCGACGGATCTCGGAGAAATTATTTTCATTACTCCACATCAAAAAAGAAAAAAAAGAAAAAAGAAAAGAAACAAAAAAAAGAAAATCACGTTTGCAGGGAAAGTTCGCACAAATTTCTAAAATCTGTAAACTGTTATATTCACGTTATATGGCACAATTCTGTTTGACAGTATGCACTGTGCGATTTAATCAAGTCTAGAGGACGAGGTCAGGCAAAACACACGACATTAAGAACATCTGAAAACAGTATAGTCAAATTTGAGAGGACTGTCCCTTTAAACAATTATTTTTTAAACCCATGCATTGCAACTCACCGAGTAACAGAATTAGATCGGGAGTCAAATCATTCGTGGGAAAAGTGGATCTATAAGAGCAGCAGAGGCAGCAGTCGTAATATTTCTGTACAGTGCACTTCCGTTGCACAGCCGCATGGTTCGATCTAAATACGCTTGGCAAACAGATATTTCTTTTACTTGGATATTGATCTTGATTTTGTGCAGGTTAACAAAAATGCAATTATTCACCCCACCTGAATGAAAGTTTTAAATGTGTACTTACCACAGAGGTTACAGGTGAGCGAGGACTGAAACCATGAAGCATATTTTTGCATTCAGGGCTCCACTTAAAAGACATGACAGTGAGGCCAATTTCAAGTAAAAACTGTTATATGGATATATATATATACTGTATATAGATATGAGCTGAGAATACTTTGATGTGCACATACTTCCACCAACAATGTACAGAGTGTTATGATCATGAGATGAAGACCCAACATAACTGGAAAAGAAACTGCTGGAATTTCACTGCCATTGAAGATTTTAGTGAAGAAGGGAAAGTCTTTTGACCTCTTGTGCTGCTGATCTCTCATAGATTTGATGAAAACAAACAAACAAACAAACAAACAAAATAAATAAATAAATAAAAAGATGTGGGTGAGCCCACTGATAAATCACAGCCAGGTACCAGATTTATGCAATGGGTTAAATAAGAACTAAAAACTAAGAGCAAATTCTCTTTTATGTTTTTGAAAGGCCTTTTGAAATGTGTATGGTAATGGACAGCCATCTCAAAGAAACTAAAAACTCAAAAAAAAGCACCAAAAACAATGGCAGACAGGCTTTATGTGCAACACTCATTTGGAGCTTTTATGACAGAGCAGACACAATCACGCCTCCATGCACAGCTCTGAGGTGTCGGGAAAGAAATACACCAACATATGAACATACAATTTAGACGTTCATTTTATTTACAAACCCTACTCCTCTGTACAAGTGTTGCAGATAATGTGCTTGACCAGAGTTTTAAAAAACATATGAGCACTAATCTCTGTCAAACCAGTGGAAAAATCTCACCCACAACAAAAAGTTGCAACGGGAGTGCACTGTTTCCACTGAAAATTATTACAAACATAACACTGAGTATAACAGACTTAAACAAATGGACATTTCAACAGTTACAGTTGCAAACAGTGAATAAGTCACATACAGGACCTTTGATCTGGATACAATCACAAACAAAGGGCATGATAAGGTAGAAAAGGAAACCACGACTTCACCGTCCTCGTTAACAAAGTCTCTCTGGTCCAACACAAAAGCTTTAGTCTCTCAAACTCAGGTCACAGACATCGTAGAAAAATGAAATAAAAATGACAAAAAGGTGGAACCCATTTGTTTTGCTCTCAGCTTGTGCATTCAACGACTTTTTGTTCTTATGTTACACAATGAAAAAATCACCATTTAATATTCAATACAATGTGAATAATCAAACCAAATTTTTTTTTTTTTTCTCCTTATAACTGTCTGCTAAGGTGGAAATTCAAAACCCACGATCAAGCCAGAACCATTATTAAAAAACCTTACTATTAATAAATAAAATTCCCCATTAAAAAGGAACTGAATCAATGAATAAATAAATTCCATTTTTTTTTTCTTTTTAAAAAGATGGCCATGTAAAGTGCAATCTTCCAAGTGAGGCAGAGGTCGGAAACTGAAAGAGTCATGTTAATGGCCAATGAGAACAGACAGGAGGGCATTGGGGCACTGCGAGCACTTCAGTGTAACTGAACTGGTGTTTCTCTTTCTGACGAACCTTCTCAAACCTTTTCGTGTTTGTCTGTTACTTAAAAAAGAAAAAAGAAGAGAAAAAGAAAAAAGGCAGCGCTCTGATGCCCACAAGTGATGAGAGAAGAGAGCTTTTCTAAAGTCAGGCTTGTTGTGCAGAACAGTACCACTGTTTCTATCTCTGAAAATGAGTTGTATTTGGCAGCAGGTTTGGCTTGTAAACAGTGGAGTGGCTGCTCGGCTGACTAGTGCCTCAGGACAGAAGCTTTAAGTGTGCAGACAAGAGAG
>NW_019525031.1:587554-607281 GCF_002814215.2 Seriola lalandi dorsalis | reverse complement strand
GTGGGGGGGGCATGGCTGGAGCCTCACCTGGGAAGGAACACCGGCTTCTGGGCCAGATGTTCACGCAGCTCTGGAGATGCAGAATCTGAGTTCAGGTATCTGCTCACGTAGTCTGACCACCTCTGTGGAGGAGAGAGCGGAGAAAAAATAAATACACCTCAGTGTTTTTCCCCTCGGACTGTTTTTCCAGCAGCTGTGCCGTTGCGAGCGCGTCCGTGAGAAGTGTTCATGGTAACTCAACTGTTTCACACACTAACACGCACCATTACCCTCACATGGAATATTAACCATTCCTGCAAACCTGAGGAAATAAAGAAGACCGTCCAACAGTTTTATACCGACATCAATGTGCTGATCTTTCATCAATACATCGACACATGCCTAAGCAATACTGATTTACCAAAACTTGAGGAAGTACAGAAGTAAAAATGTATTTATACAGCACCTTTCACAGAAAATATATAAAAAAATACATCATAAAAAAGCACAAAGAAACACAAAATAAAAGCAATAAAATAAAAGGGGAGGTATCAGACAGACTGAAGACTTCCACAGTAATGCGCTCAAACTCGTGGCCAACAACGAGTCACGAGTTCCTTCATAGAATCTCCCAAAAGTGTAATCTTGGAAAACTCAAGCCGACAGATTAACATCCAAACTTCCCCCATACATGAAAACTACTAGTCTGTCTTGTACTGAAACCTGAAGGAGTCTCACCTCTGCCTCTGCTGGCTCATCAGAGTTCTCCTCCTCTGTGTCCAGCAGCTCCATGGCCAGACTGACGGATCCTCGGCTCTTCACGAACATCAACTACATCAAAAAAAAAAACACCAGCAGTTACAGGAAACCGTCTGTAAACAACGTGTTCAAAAATAGTTGATGTTGTTAGTGTTTACCTTGAAGCAGTTCTCATCTGACATAAGCTGCTCGGCCTTGCGCTGGTAGACGCCCTCTGCTGTGGCCCTGGATGTCTGCGTGGACAACGTGCCTCCCGTGGCTTTGTTGGCACTTTCGCTCAGGTACATGTCCGTCACACGTGAACATACGTCATCGGTGACGAGGTGCTGGAGCTGTAGGAACAGGAACTCAGTGACTTCAGGGTTACACCTTCATCATCACAAGCAATATATATTTCACTCCTCAACTCCTGCCCACAGTTCCACTTGTGACATGACAATTAAAAACCCATTTTATGTTTTCTGTACAAATTCAGTCAAGTTTGATCTGAATTAAACTTCTCAGTGCTGAAGTTAAGAGCTCGCTTTTTTATTATTACATCTAGATCCAAACATTATTTCCTGAGAAAATCTTGCAATGTTTAGGACAGTGATAAAACAATTCCTTAAACCGGCACCATAAGGTTACTGGGCCGTTCCCCGGCACAGGCCCCATCCCTGCACCGAGGTTCATGCAAATCGGTTCAGTGTGTTTTGCGTAATCCAGCTGACAAACCAACCAACCAACAGACAGACAGACGCGGTTGAAAACAGATCCTCCTCAGGGGAGGTAATCAAATGATGTAATCTCGAATGTGCTGACCTGCCGGACGATGCTCTGGATGAGTTTGTCCATGGTGAAGGCAATGTAGGCGTGGATAGTAAACATTTCCCTCAGGGAATCCTCGTACTGAGCCGGCTCCATGTTTCCATCCAGAAGGTTTCGCACCATTTCCAGAAACACGGAGTAATAGTCCTCAACGTCGACATCCACTGCAGGCAGAAAACAGCCGGTGTGATAAGTTGTATGGTGAGATATGACAAAATATGACAACACTAGTTAGTGAATATTCATAGTAAAACATCAAGATAAAAATTAAATCACTAGTGGCTTGATTTCTTACTTGGCTCCTTCATCTTCAGTTGGATTGCTGGATTTTCATTTTTCTCCCTTTTGAACCCCAAAACTTCTCTTTCCCACTCTCGCTCACGAGCATCCTCCTCTATCTGCTTCTCCGCTTGGCCGTAGATCCGCAGTAAACGAGAACAGAGGATGTGGTGAAGACGAAGGAAGATATACCAGTAGTTGTTCACGAAGAACAGGTTATAGGCATCGTCTGTGCCCCGCAGCTTCTGAGCTGCCGTGTTGCTGAAGAGGAGCTTGGACTTCGTCGGGCTGCTGCCTGGCAGGCCGTTGTGCTTCTTGGGGCCGTCTTGATCCATCTCCACGTCCTCTTCGTCCTCTTCTTCCTCCTCCTCTACATCGGAGAGCTCGCCTCGCCGTGCGAACAGCAGGTCAGGGATGAAGTGGTGGATGATCTGTTTGATCTTGTACTTGTCTTCTTTCTGGATGCCCACCTGTCTTTTGACGTGGTGGATGATGAGGGCAGCGGCGTCTTCCAGGATCTGGCTGTCTTCATAGGTCAGGGTCATGTGCGGGCCGCTGGGTGGCGGTGCGGCAGTTTCCTCTGACGCTCGCTCCTGGCGCTACAAGAAAAAGCAGACGGGAGTAAATTGGGCTGAACTTAACAAAGAGTGGCATCAAGCGTGAGAGCAAAAGAAATCTAGAAAACAAGAGCTTCAAAAAACAAATTCAACTGCTGTCAAATGCAATTACAACAACCATCGATCACAATCACCGTTATGATTTCCTTACTTTGAATGACACAGAGAAAACAAAGATCAAACTCAACACACTACGTCACACTGAACAAAACAAATCACAACCTTCACAACCCAAATAAACTATTATATAATAACTAAGAAACCAAAACAAATCAAATCAACAGAACATCTTTACTTACATCATCATATAGCAACTCAATTTCATTGAGCAAGGTCTTTGAACGCAGCACTTTGGTGTCATTCTGCTTGAAGTTGATGCCTTGGTGGTCGAGTGACTTCAGGTAATACTTTTCATTCTGCTCCCGCCAGATTTTGTTGAATCCTCTCTGAGCTTCTCTCCACTCCTCCTCCTTCATTTTTAATCTGAAACCATGACAAAAAAAATGTATTCACAACCCAAAGTGGTGCAAACCAAATCTTATAACATATGAACAGCTGTTCCGCCCCGACCACAGGCAGACAAGAAATAAACCACTTACCTTTTCAGCACTATGGGGACAGACACAGCCGGGTTCCTCTTCAGCCCGTCAATGATGTCGTGGGCCTTGTCTCCATATATCCTCTGGATAGCTTTGCGGTGAATGACCTCTGAGGAGCCACCCATGGTGTTGTCCAGCTTGAAGCGCAGCTGCTCCTCAGCTGACATCCGTGAAAGCCTCCGCTGCACCGTCTCCAGGACTCGTATCGTGGCAAGGTTGGTTTCCAACACAACATCCAGCTGAATGGGACACAATCACATTGAAATATATGAGTTTGACTATGACTGATTATGTCTGGTGGTGTCACCAGGTTTTCCATGGATGTCCAAGTCTTTCTGTGGTCTTCAGACTCCTGGGCAAAGTGAGTCATACAGAGGAAGCGCAGCACACATTCTTCTAACCACACAAGAACCTACGGGTTTTACTCTAGAGAGCGAGTGGACTGAGTGTTCCTCACCTCAAAGCGCTCATCCTCACATCTGTAAATGTGCTCCTCATACTGAGTCTTCTTGGAGCTCACAAATGTAGAATCCTCAGACCACGATGGAAACGACACCCACGTGTCATTCAGGACCTGCAACAGGACAATTCAACTTTACATTTAAGCAAAATATTAAATGTGAAAGGTCTCATGTACGACGCCGTTGAATCCACGGAAGGCGCAAACATTCAAGCGCAACTGACAGCAATGATCCAAACTTGGGGTCACATACATACTGTTTGTAATATGAGAGATACCAATAATAGATAACCAATAATCATTTAAGTCATTAAATAGGTAAAGATTGGGATCATCTCTGTGGTTGTGGCTTCTTTGCAAATGTGAGGATCTGATCATTTCCTGTGTCACATCATTACATTTCATATTTTTGGTGTTTTGTTTAGACTAAATGATCAATAAAGCATTTTACCAACAAACTGATCCAAAATGAAAATAATATTTAGTTGCATCACTGCCTAATTCAATCGCCACATCGGTTACTTAATTTTGATTATTATCCATTTATCCACTTAAAGCACATTTTACTGGAACTCGGTTTGTGGTAAATGTTCATTTACAAGCAGCAGCAACAACAAGTCCGAATCCTGGGGCTGTTTTCTCCAAGCCACATACATTGATACCCCTGTAATTGTCCGGCCTGTGGGAGGGAATAAATAGCTTATCACGACAAAAATCTCTTCAACGCGGGACTTCCTCCAGTGACTCACCTCTCTGCACAGCGGCGTCCTTCCTGTGCACTTGGGCTGCTGGTAGCTCTTGGGCAGTGCTCTATAGCTGGATCCAAGCCTCTTGCAGGAAGCGTAGTCAATCTCCATGGCGATGCCCTCCGTTGCACGCTCCTTGGGTAAACTCTCTGCATGGCTCGACTCCCCGTGACTAAACTCTCGGTAGCCCAGGAAGTTTTTAAACCAAGTAAAAAGCTCTGGGAATTTTCTGTGTAATATATGTGAAATAAAGAATAATGAGGCTACAGTCCTGTGGCTGGCAGATGTATAAACTGACATTTTAAGTATCATTAAATGTGATGTAAATGTATGTTGATACATATGAAATCAACACTTTGTTTCATTAAAAAACTAATCTACAATATGGAACGGTTCAGTCATATCTGCATGCATCATACGTGTAACCGCGGCACGGACTGAACTTACCCAAGAAATGGGATGACTAACTGGACCAGCTCAGCACGAGAAATGACTTCCTGATTGAAGATGTGCAGACAGCGCAGAAAGTTGTCATAGGCCTCAGAGCTCCGGAGAGCCTTCTTCACCTGTTCGTGACAACAACAAAAATGTAAATGAACAAACTTTCCCTCGACATGATTTTATCGCTTCAAGGACTTTGGTTACTGAACATGATACTGACCTTCTCAAAGAACATAGTTTCAGTGCTGGTGCTGTGTTTGCTGGCTTCAGTCATGCCATGGTCCTTCCCCATTATTTTGGGTTTCTTCTGCAAAGGTAATAAAAGACACGATAAAACAAGGCTCTCTTAGTTTTTAATATTAGTTTCATTTTGAAAATGGAAAATGTTCTAAAAGAAAAATACTTAAAATCTGGGTTTGGGTGGATTTAAAACGCATCCAATCAGCCTGTTTATCTGGAGAAACCCAGTCAAGACTAGTTCAACCTAATAAAAAGCCCTGCAATAAAGCCTACCTTCATGAATGTTCTACTGTTCTGTTCAACTTTATAGTCACTTTGGAGGACGCAGTATGCTGTGTGATGCTGCTGAACTCAATTTGTCTACCCTCATTAATATAAATGGGCAACACATGGAGAGGAATACCACTTTGCAGCATACTGATGACGTCTTCTGTAATATTGAATACATGTAGTGGTGGTGTGTACCTTGACGGGCGGTGTGGGTCCCACTCCAGCAGGTCTTCTGATCGGCAGGCCGTTCTGGCTCAGTCTTTGTTTATTGTTCAGTAAGGGTCTCTTTACTGTCCCGCCGTGATCATTGCGCACAGACTCTGCCCTGTCTGGTGCCGTCTTGCTCAGCAGCTGAAAACAAAGTATTATCATATGGTATTATTATAATCTTGTCAAAGAGAAAATGTGTGTAAATACAGTCAACTTTTGCAAAAAGCTCAATATAAAGAGAGGGAACGTGTCCCGACAGAATAAGAGGCAGATTACTAGCTTGGTGTTTAGGTGGTTGTTTCAAATGTGTTGTTATATATTTATTCTCAAAGCCTGAAAAACGTTGCTTACATTTTGCCATAAACAGTCCAGTCCAGTTAACATGGGCGACCCTGCAGGAGTGCATTCACGCAGACTCACCACTGAGCTGTTTGCGTCGGGCAGGAACTGTCCGAACTCAGAGAGCAGGTCCTCCTGGTTCTTGAAGAGCCTTGCCACCTGAGTGTAGACCTCCTGCTCAGTCAGTGCTGGAGTGTAGTTACCTCCTGCCTCTTTAGCATTTCTTTGTTCCTTCTAGAAAATTTATAATAAAAGAGGAAGGAAGTGGTGAGATTACCACTTTACCATTACTGTGGGTGCATCCCATTTTCCTTTCTCTGGCAGACAAAAACACACACATTTATGCCGAGTACAAACAGCCCGTAAATGACACAGTGCTGGATTAATTTCTCATCGCTGTGCGTTTCCTTACCTGGTATGTGTGCAAGATTTCCAAGAAGGCTTTGTAGATGTCTGGCTGACCCTGGAAGCGGTTCTTGATCTTGTTGACATAGTTTATAGCGTGGTTGAACTCCACGGGCTGGTTGTTCTGGAGGGGCGGCCCGGCAGACGGCGTGCTGCTCACTGGAGTGTGGGACTGGACCGAAGGTGAGCGCGGTGAGGCATAGGATGGGATGGATGGATTGGGCTGGCTTGTGGGTGTATGGGCTGGAGACTGAATTGGCTGTTGAGCACAAAAGAGGAGCACAAGCATGTTATAACACTCGTGTGTCGAGGAAACTGGAGCGAGAGAAAAAGGCGATTTAATGTCTCTATTTCACTTTACTCAATTCAGTGGAAAAAACAGAAGATATTCTACCTTGCTGGTTTTATTCGGAGCAGGTTGAGCGGGGATGGGTGGGGTGGTGGTGGTGGTGGTGGTAGTGGTAGTGTGTGGGCCAGGCTGTGGCAGACTCTGGTGCTGGTGATGGCTTGCAGGTTGGCTGGATGCTCCACTTACAGGGATGTTCTGAACAGAAATACCATGAGGGGTGATGTAGTGGATCTGGCCCGGCGTGGTCACGTTGACTAAATCGTTGGTTTGAACCTCGATCTTGTATCCAGGGGGCAGGAAAGTGTTAAAACCCATGATGAGGTCTGGGTGGCCCTTGAAGAGCTGGGACACACGGTTGATGACTCCAGGAGTGTCTATGCTGTACGGACAGAATGAACAATATTAATTTATCATCTAATTCATTATCAGAATGCTAAAACTTGACACGGGAGCGGGAAAAAATTACAACTCACCTCTGTGACTTGAACTCTTTCATTATATCAAGAAAATCGTTATAAACTTGTGGCTGATTCCCAAACTGCAGCTTCACTTGATCCAGATAGGACAACGCATCTTCAACCTGCAAAGTAAAGAATGAAAAATTAATCGGCGGATCTCATCCCCAAAAATCTGAATTTCTGTAACTGCCGAGTTCATCATCAATATGAATTTAGAATTAGAAAAAGACAGAACAAGCTCAAAAATGTCTACAAGTTAAAGAAGGTCTTGTTTTCTACTATGTGAAATAAAACTTTTTTTTTTTTGTTTGTTTCATTGGTGATTTAATTACATGTCATCACAATCGGCCCAGATACTTTGGTGGGTATATTTTAAACGTTTCTCCATGTGGTGTTACCTTCAGTCGCTGAAACTGCTGCTGTCCTTGAGTTGAAGTTATGGGGGTGGGTGGGTGAACGTGACCTTGGACCACTGCAGGGCCCTGCGACTGCACTGTGAGACCGTGTGCGTGGGGACCGACATGTGGTGCAGTATTGCTGTGTCCGTGTCCACTTGTGCTCTGAGGCATTGTAGGCACCTTTTTAGGAAGAAATGTACAAGAACATTAGGATCCATAAACCTAAACAGATGACAATGTCTTTGCTGGGAGTTATAAAAAAACTGTGTACTTATTATTACAATTACACCGAGTAAAAAACTTCTAAAAACTTGCACTTTGAAAGATTCACAAGTCAAGATTACCCTACCATTTTATTAACATTCAGTTCAGATGCTGCTCCTCTGAGGTGAACCACTTTAATCGGCAGACAATCAGCTCACAGTAAAAGTTTTCAGAGTTTAAAATGGTCGGTAAAAGACCACACCATCATACCTGGTAGCCCTGGGGGAGAGAATACTGGATGCCGGTGGATGGCTGCATGTTGTCTGCGGCTGCCTCTATCACAGTCGGGGCCGGGGCGAGGGCCCGGTGCTGGAAGCTCTCTGCAATACCTTGAACTGGGGGGCGACGCGATTGCTGTTGCTGGGGTGCAAATATTGGTTCCTGGTCCTCCACACGCCTCTTCATTGTATACACATACTCAAAGGGGCTAAAGTGAACAAAGACAGATGGGTAGTTAACAGGCGGCTAGGTGTTACATAGTGTGTGAACTAAAAACAAAGGTTAAAGTTTCTTCATGTACTCCACTGAAAACTATGACATGATTGCTAAATTTGTTTCAATACTTTAAACTGCAATTGGAACTGTTGTAGTTTTCTTTATGGTCAATATACACTCAAGGTGAAAGGTGTTTCGGTATAATGCAACCCATAAAACTTTGCCACGAGTGTCATAGAGGTACTTTGTCCTGATAATAAATATTAAAAGTTACATTTAAAAATTATGATTATTAATCTGAAATATTGGTATTTGACAGTGTTAGTGTTTTGACAGATGTAACGTTGATGTGAAAATTTTGTCACCATCACAGGTCCAGTCTGTGTACATAAAGATAGTATCAATCTCAATTTACCTGATAAATAAATGTTGCAGCAACTACAGTGATGTTTTAATATTTTTCAATCCATGCAGTTATTTAAACTCTAATTTGCACTATATTTACACTTGGAAAGGCATGAAGAATCAAATTTAAAATAAAACACAAATACAAATCACAAACATGAAGCAAAATAATTTTCATGAATAAAAAAAATAATAATTAAGAAATCAGGTAGAAACAGGCAAAAACTAACTTGGCTCCTCAAAACAAAAGCCTAAAAGAATGGTATTAAACAAAATGCTCGCCTATGACTGTCCATAAATAGACGTGCTGTAGCTGTACAGCAGAATGGCTGTGGCTGCCAGTTAGGGACCGTCTCTCAAGTAACAACCATAGTTACAGTACTGTCACGAAGTGCAACAGTTAACTGTTTTTTTTTGTTTTTTTTTTTTACTCAATTGATAAATAATAATCATGTTGTTCAATTAATATATAATTTGCGAGATGTCCATAATAGATTTGATGCAGTGCTTTTAAACATTCCTAATTTTATTGAATATACACTATTTGTTTATATTTTATAAAATGTTTACATGTAAACAAATGATAAAATATTAAGCTGCTATTCATGAGATTGAAAAAGAAAATAAAATAAGATATGATCCATTGTGAGCAGCAAAAATGTTGAGTGATATATCAATATTTTAGTGAAAATGTGTCATTACTATTAATAATAATAATAATAATAATACTCCTATTAGTTAAGGCTGCCTATAACCCATTCTGTAGGTTGAGGTGGATCTAGTTGAACTATTCATAGAGATAATTTAGTGATGGCATAACTTATTATAATATGTGGCCCTCAGCACACTCCATACGTGTATACAGAGAAAGGTAATTTGTTGACGCTCCCTAAGAGAACGTCATTGCATTTGGTCAGCGGAGAGCAGACATTGTGCCTCATTGCCCTGCACCACCAATTTCGGAAAACACGGTGGCTGAGCGTACGGTCTTCAGTCGCAGAGATCGTGTCTGTCGCATATCCATCTGCAAATATTCTTTGCCGAAACGCGAAGCAAACACTGCAGATAGTAAAATACAGCGAAATTAGTCGAGTAGCGCTGCAAAAAAACCTGACATTTAGCCGCCAGCAAACACTTTTTCCAGGCGTGTAGGCGCAGTCTCTCTCGCTCGCTGTAGCCCTGCCTCATCCCCTCCCCCTCTCTGCCAAACACCGAGCTTAACGCCATCCGTTTTTCTGTGAGCTGACCGCTTTCGCTTGTCTGATGGCTGACGCTGGCTTTCGTCCTAGCTCGAAGTTATGTGGCGAGCAAGCTAGCCTTTATTATCCGCAGACTAAAGGCTGGTGTGGCAGAAAGAACCAGTGAGTGCGGGGTTTGTGTCTGAGAGTGGCCGCTGACAGTCCTCAGTAAACGGTACTAAGCTGAACGTGTTGGCTAACTGACGTTAAGTGGAAGATGTTGAAAAGAAAACAGCCATGTCTAATCGCAGCTGATAACGCGACAAGGAAGTCGACTGCTTAGTTTAAAACATAAAGGCTACCGTTACATTAGAAAAATTAAATAAAGTTACATAGCCGGTAATTAATTCTGGCTGTGTTGGCCGGTCAGGTCAGGAAGAACGCTAGCTAGCCAAGAAGCTAACACTAGCTTCTACATGTCGTTAACGTCGCATTAACGTCAAGTTATGCGTGAAGTTCGACAGAAAAAAATAAGCTGTCACACAAACCGCTTCTCCGCCAGTCATATTTGTATCACAACAACCCCGACCTAGGCAGTGAAATGTAATTTAGCAAAAACAAACTAACAACAAAAATGCATGTTGTCAGGTCAGTCTTGGCGTTAGCATGCCAGCTAATTCATGGTCGCCGCTGTTAGCTTGCTAGCTTGACTAACTTACCGAACCTGCGAGCTAATGTAGCTACTACTAAAAAACAATCCTGTTATTTTGCTGGAAAGCGAAAACACACCAAATGTAAAGCTATCACAGAAAATGCAGCCAGTGTTAGCCCACCATCTGGTTTGTTCGGCAAGGTTATGTAGCAGCTAACTAAATGCTACGTTAGCACAACAACCAACCCCCCTCCATCAGCACAGGGTCTCTTCGGCTAACGAGCTAACTTTAACTTACCTCGCAGGACTGCCACCAGCAACAACTTGACACACCGGCGTAACGGAGCCCAAACACTAAGTCGCTACTCGTGCATTAACCCGCCTGTGACAAAAAAAAGTGAACTTCTGAGAAGTGGTCGCAAATGGAAATGTCAAAAATGAAATTGACCGTAGTGGCTACGTCGCTAACAACAGTGTATGTATGAAGCGGTGTTCCTTGAACATAGAGGCGTGTCCTCCGCGAAGGCGGGCTGGTCTCCTCCCAGTCTGCACTGCGATTGGTCAGCTCTCCAGAATGAAAACAAATACAGTGGAGGCAGTGAGCCAGTATCTTTGGTTAAAGGCGTCCGGTTAGTTTATGGTCGTGTCAAGTGCAGGGTTATCTGCACTCTGTCTGCACCACAGCCTCCATGTTACTCGCCTGTTACATTATAGACATGGCTGGATTAACCTCCTAACCCCTCCACCATACACAGGCACCCAGAAACCAGGCAGTGCCTTACACATTAATTACACAATTGACAGAAAATTAATTTTAAATATAAATACCAACATGTCACTGGTAGCAGCTTCTCAAATGTGAATATAAAGTCAGTTGGCGGTTTAATAGGTACACCAAGCTAAAATACAACAGTCCTGCAATAAATCATCCCTTCCTGAAGGTTATAATATTCAGTTTTTATTGATTCTGCTTTAGAGAGGTGCTGATTATTGTGTGATCATTTTGGAGGATGTAGTTTGTGGTGTTGCGTTGTGCACAGAAATGTCCCTGTTAATTAGCCAACTACAGGACAAGTTGGCAAGATGAAGGACTCATCAGAGTTACTATGCAGCAGTGCGAATTTTGAACAAAATTTATGTAGACACAAATGATACAGGGTAAACCTGGCTTTTGGGGTCCCTGGTAAGTTGACCTTTGACATCAGTTTTCTACTGTTCCCAAAGGATCAATAATGAATTGACATGCTCAAATTAGCATTTTAGCCCTTTCTATGAAGTTTGAAAAATGTTGCATTATGTAATTTCTATTTTATTTTGATGGAGTGTAGTTTACACTTTTTTATCTGATTTATTTTATTATATTTAAGTTACCTATGTATTCAAGTTGTTTGATTTGTAAGCGTATCATAACAAAGTTAACATTATTATGACTAGCAGTAATAGTATTCTATCTGCATTATGAGCATAATGTGAATAAATAAAGTGATTTTTTGTTTAATTCTACAAACTGGCTCCTTCTCATTACGTGCTTTTTACATTGTTCAAATAGCAAACTGATCATCAGCCACTACAGCTTTGTAGATCAATAAAACAAATAACTCAGTTTGAAAAAGTGTTTAATAGTTTATGTTATACAAACAATATGATATAGAAAAAACAGATATTTTTCTTTTTCAACGTAAAGATACAGGTAGAAGCACATCTCATAACCATACACACATTTCACAGTCTCAAACAGTTTTTTTTAGGTCAAAGTCAAAATGCACAAATTAGTGTCTGCGTGTTCAAATATCTGAGTCAAAGTATACGTTTATAGATTTTCAAATACACCAAACTTTTTTCCAATGTTCGATGTGATAAGTTAAACATTTTGTAAACAGTGAGCAGCAGTGGATAATAAGAGCTTAGGAAAAAAGGCTATTTATTATCCCCTGCTCTGTTGTTATGAACATCCAACCCGGTGAACTATTTTGACTGGATTCTGTTACTTAGTCTTTATAACTTTTTATTGTCTGCAAACAAAATACTGCTTGCATCTGCTCAACAGTTTACTCAGAGAAACTGCTAGCTAGTAAAATACAAATAAATAACAGTGCAGGATAATGAAGTCTGAGCTGTCAGAAAGTGAGGGGGAAGAGAGGGAGAATGACATGCAACGCAGTCCCCACGGACCACGATAAGTGTCATGTCTCCTCACATAAGCAAGTTAAAAATAAAGCCTCATCTTAGGGAGAGTATTTTATTTTATTCTATGAGCCCATGTCTATGTCACATCCTTTAGCATCTTAACCGTCACTAGTGAAATAACACAGTAATAAGGAAGGTTCACTGTGCGCAGTGCAGCAAATCATTTGTTGACAGCGACGTAGGGTGTAGTGTGGTTTTTATTTGAAAGCTTAATGCACACAGAAGAATCATGGGGAAAAACAACATGTGATGAATTAGATCTTCAAATACCCCAAGCAGGCAAATGTAGTGCTTCACACTGTGACAGGTCATCCTGCAGGAGCATGTTCAGTAAAGAAAGATGTTTTGAAGGAATACGCCGACGGTTGTTAAAATCACTCCTGCTGCCACGGATGAGGCCTGTGGTGGAGCTGCGAGAGGAGAGAGGAGAGAGGAGAGGTTACAGTTGTGTGTTTGTGTATGTACATTTTAAACTTCAAAGTGTCACAGAGATTAAAAAATAAGATAAAAGTAATATAAAAGAAACATAATCATAAATATTAAAAGTTGACCCTGAAATACACATTTTTAATTTGTGAGTCCCCAAACAGTTATTTAGTTTAGTTTGTGCCTCCAACCAGCTACGCATTTGATAATTAATATCAAACAGCTTAATATATAAATATCAGCCTGTGCTCATTATTTTCCTTCAAAATAAAACAACAATCACAGAAAACTTCAAAGATAAAGAAAATGGTTTTGCTTGCTGTCACTGTGAGAGTTATCTCTACACGAAGAGATGGAGGCTTGTTTAAAGATAACATTTTACCATGGGAGGTGGTGGTGTTCTGGGCGGCTGAGGTACTTGTAACAGAAGCAGTAGCAGTAGTCGTAGTTGATGTCGTGGTGGTGGCGGCGGTCGTGGCCGTGTTGGCGGTTGTGGGCGGTGTAGTAGCCGTGACAACGAGGCTGACGGGTCCTGAGCGGATGGTGTAGGTTTTGGTAAAAACGCTGTTCACCAGCATTCTGTGATTAATGGAGCGGGTGCACAGATCGGGGCACTTCTGAGAAGGCATGGTGGCGATGCACAGGTTGACCGTGCACTGGACGTACATCTGAAGAACACAAAGTCAAGACAGCTCAAAAACATTTCATAAGTTCAACACATGACAATCTATAAGACAAGATGGAACTTGAAACACTGGAAATCTCCTCATGGTGAAGCTGATGCTGATGAATCTCATTAATCTTGTAGTTATTTGGTTATAGACCTAAGTATTGAAGAAATTGATGTTTTTAGCTGATGATCGCTCTTGGTGAAAAATAAAGGGATCATCAAAGTTACGACAATTAAGTGTCATAAATGTAGCTGTCGAGACATTTCACTCAAAAACCACAAAAATCTACTTCATGCTAAAACAAGAGGAAAAGTTAGGGAGTCGCTACAGTCAGCATCATCCATGAACGTCTGCCAGAGTCAGCTCCTCGTGGTCGTATCCCTCCGCCACTCAGACTAGTTCCAGAGTTACATCCCTGTTTATTCAGTCACAGAAAATATGAACCATTTGTGTGAAATTTTGTCATAATTTCTGTGTGAAGTTTTGAGTAATGGCTAAAAAGTGTTTTGTGAGGTCACACTGACCTTGAACTTTGACCCCCAAAATGTAATGAGTGTACTGAGTATCGCCTTGGTCTACATGAGTGTCTTATACTCGTATCAAATCTTATACTCGATTCAAAAAGAACCATTCACCACTAAAGTCTGTATGTAAAATAGATTTTCTGCTTGGGGACATTTAGAAAAAATACGCAGATGAAGTGGACGGCACGCTGTGTTTACGTGTGTTGCATGAGAGTACGGACCGTCGATCCCTTGGCCTCCAGTTTGCTCAAATCGAGGCGGTAAATCTTGGAGTTGCTTTGTGTTAAAATGACCTCCAATGTGCTGTTGGAAGTGGCACACCTGAAAGAGAAAAGAATGATATGACGACACGACGTCTGCAGCCGCAAACAGAGTCAATATTTCTTTGGTGCAGTATCTGTCTTTTTCAAAACTTACAAGCAAAAACAAGTGGATTGTCACTGACCCTTGCTCCAGGATGGGGCTGCTTACTGCGAAGTCCTCCGTCTCAGACTCAAGACAGTTGCTCACCACCAGCTCGGCTCGGTCCACGCTGCAGTTGGACAACACATGGAGGTCCAGCTGTTTGATCCTGGACCCAATGACCCCGCTGGAGGAGGTGCCGTTAGTGGAGCCGGCGGAGGTGCTGTTGCTCTCTGATGGTGACCGCACCACTCGACGCGTTTGCACTGGCGGGATGTAGACGGAGCGTAACCTGGGGATGCGTGTGAATGTTGCGAGGGGTCCCTCTCCTGGAAGGTGGAATTCTATCCAAAAGGTGACCTCACCGAAGGTCTCGTTCTCAGTGGGCATGGTGATCTTGTACTGCGGTCCCTTGACCTGTGCTCCGGGGATCCGGCAGGCCAGAGGGAGGATGAGGGAGGGCTGGCGGCTCACCACGGTGTAGGGTCGCACACTTTGCAAGGTATTGGTGTAAACGAGCTCTGAGCCAGAGTGCTGGAAAACAGGAGAGGATGAAGGAAGAAGTTAAACGAGTAACTTCACACCAGACTGGAAGGCGGTATTTTACGACCCTCTCCGGCCTGTTTCACCTCAGGTGCGCTCAGAAATGTGCTTTGATGCACCTGTAACCACTCAACAGTGTCCCGGAGCACACCTGTACAAGAGGAGGTCAAACCACCTGAGGTCGGCAGAGACAAGATATTCAGGTGGTGTTAATTTACTCTTTAACACAGCTTATACAACAGATGGAGACAGGAAGTTATAAACTACAAAGTAATGAAAGTAATTATGTTTTACTGAGTCATTTACATTTTGGGATGAAATAGCCTGTAACTGCAGTTTCTTTTTCTTTTCTCTTTTTTATTGTGACGTGTGAATGCAACACACTCGTCCCCTGTTGTCTGATCCTTAATGTACGTGTGTTTACAGCTGCGTCCAATCAGAGCTGTAACGATCAGTCGATAATATGATCGTCAGAAACTTTTCATCCATCGGGGCTAAAGAAAGCTGCTCTGCTCATCTGGACGTGAACACACCAAACATCCTTCAAAAGCTGCGCTAGTCAGCACTTTACCATCATAAGCACAGGTTTATGTGAAACCCAAAGGAAGGAAGGAAGGAAGGAAGTAAAATGAAAGAAAGCCACGTGGCGCATGTTACCACAGTCTTGGTGCCGCAGCTGCTCAGGGAGATGCGGGCCGTCAGGTGTGTGTTGTTGTAGCTGACAGGACAGGTGGGGCTGTTGAGCTGCAGCTCGTCCAGCTTGATGTTGCTCAGGGAGGCGACAGGAAGCACCAGACTCATCTCTGTCTTCTCACACTTCAGCTCTGCGGGCAGACACCAGCAGATTCTTATTCTTCCTCTGCACTCACACTCACAACACAACGTTCAACATAAGAGAGTGTAATGTGTTCTTCACCTGTTCCAGCGGGGAGCGTCCTCATTTCCCCTGAAAAAAAACCAAACAGAAGAGAGACGAGTTTCAATAGTAGATAGTTAATATTTCTGAGGAGCCCTGCTGTGAGGCGGGGAGTGGTGTACTGTGAGCTACAGTGCAGCATAACTGGAATTCTTATGGCATTTCTCCAAAGCTGAAGGTCTTACTTTGGTACAGCCACACGCATCTGGGCTCCGACTGCAAACTGGAAAGACAGGAAGCACAAATCAGACCTTTGTTCCTGAACACTCGACTGGCAGGACAAGCAGGTGTGTCTGTGAATCGTATACTGTGATCAACTTATTCTGCAGTTACTGTTGTCACATATCAGAAATGTGTGTAGATACATGTACATAATGTGTACCTGTGTGTCTCTGTGCACAAGACTGAGTAACAACTGAAAGTGAAAGTAAGTAGTTACACCTGTAACCTGTGGCTACAACATGTCGGCACACTTGTATATTGTAATATATATTTACTGTACGTAATTTCCCTTCCAAGAGCACGAAACTGTTGCTGTCGACTTTTGAGAGTCAAGTTAAAAGTAGGAGCAGCACAGACTTGCTCTATGAATATAAACTCCAGGGCCGTTGGTTCAGTTGGTTCATCAGTTAAAGAGCAATTCCAGTTCACTTAACACCACTAGTTTAGGAACAACAGAGGAACTGATTACTGCTAACTGAATTATAGTATACAGTATATAACCTCTGGGTATTTGCAGCAAAGCAGACGGGCAGAAGGCGGGTCAGGTTGTTCTGGGAGCGGACCCAGGCCATGCTCAGAGCTGACAGGGGGCCGACTGACTTGAAGTCGGTCCTGTGGAGCTCAGGGGGCCCGACCACTGCCACCTCTGACACACTGCAGACACAGAGACAAACATTTCATTTCTACTTTCAGGATCAAACACAAAAAGTTTTTCTGACATTTTATTGACGAATTGATGAACTGAGAAAAAGAATCAGGGCAGAATAACTGAAGATGATCATTAAAGACATCCTTGAGGAAGATACACCGTGATGCGCTGGTTGCTGTGGTGGATGCGGCATGTGCCACTGGATCAATGCATTGTGTTGCGAAGGACACGCGGGACGCACCTCTCCAGCTGTGACATGAAGTTGACGTCGAGCTTCACCTCCTGGTACGGCAGGACGAACAGCGTGGAGTCCTCTGTGGGCGTCTCACCTGTCGCCACAGGTTCGTCGCTGCAGCTGGAAGTCGACTCCTCCACTGGAGGGAAGGAGAACATGTTCAAATGATATCAGAGGGCGGGAGAGGAGCTGACTACAACCTTATCCTGTGTGTCTATATGTTCGGTCCACGGTTATTAATCATATATAAGAAGCATTAATGTTTAATACGTGACTGACAGCCTCACCTGTGAGAGACAGGTGCACAGGGACGGAGCTGAGGGGAGACGTGTCTGTGACGCGGACCGTCTTGGGCACAGGGATGTGGTCCTCGGCCATCAGGTGGATGAAGTACCGTCCTGCCGGGGCTTCTCCGGTGAATGTCAACATACATTTCTCCTGGGGAGAGAGTCCAACAGAAGGGGGTGTGTGTCGGGCCGTGGAGCTCTGCGGCCTCAGGTGAGAGAACAAACGTCAGAGGAGTGACGGTAAAAGACACACTCCCTCGAGCGCTGAACCGTAACCAGGAAGTGAATCGGTTTGTCTGGATTATCTTGTTTTCATAATCGTTTGAAGCCAAAATTGTAATCGAAAATAAAATGAGACGAATCGCTCAGCTCGAACTCAAAGTGCTTTTCTACAATACCTCCCACTTTCACTCATTCATACACTGACGGAACAGACATCAGGGGCGACTGACGGGTTCAGGGTTCAGTCTCTTGCCCAAGGGCACTTCGACGTGCAGAGGAGCCGGGGATCGAACCTGCGGGTTGCTCATCTCATCCTCCATCTCTGAGACAGCTGAGCACATTGCAATCTCTTGAGGTCAGGGGAAGTTTCTGTTCCGCTCCGACGCTTCACACAGTTACACCCGGAGCTGCTCGGATAATGTCGCTATGTACTTTCACTATTTCAGTTTGATGCGGCTTTACAGACTCACAGAGCTCTTCATTAGGAACACCTGCTGATTGGTGCAATCAGCCAATCACGTGGCAGCAGTGCAGAAAGAAACATGCAGAGCAGGAGCTTCAGTTACTGTGTTTCTGCAGCTGCTGATCTCCTGGTTATTTCACACACAGAGTCCCTTAATACAAATCACGGGTTGAATACCACAGCCTGTCTGAGTTTATCTTTATGGCCACACTTTACCATCTTCTAATGGCGCCTTCCCGCTCACACGTGTCATAAATCTAAAAGTCCTCTCAGACTGGTTCTGTAGATAGATAGATACTTTATTTACCCCCCAGGGGAAATTCATGACTCCCCAGACCTGACTCCAGTCAACACCTCCGGGATGTGGTAGAACAGGCGGGTGGCAGCAAGAACGTGCAGCTGACAAACCCGCAGCTGACAAACCCGCGGACGTGACGTCATGTCGTCATGTCATCAGAACAGCACCGTAGGCATGTTTCCATCATCATCCTATGGAAGCCGTGAAAGGAAGACCTGAGGCCGTTCAGAGAGCGAGGGGAGGCCGGTGTTCCTAATAAAGTGCTCAGTGAGTCAGACATTGATCTGACAGCTGGAGCCACCGGTTACTCTGCAGATAAAGATTCTTCAGACAATCTGACGATTTGTTTTGTGACTAAAGTGCAGAACTGCGTCTGAATCATAGTTCAACTACAACAGCACAATTTAACAATGATAATGCAATAATGAAGGATACACATATAAAATAATATAACACTACGAATTTGGACATTTTGCATAAAGAGTACTTTTGTATAAGTATATAAGTAAATGAAATAAGCCTGCAGTATTGCAGTATTTCTTTTACTGAACTATATTTCCAGTAGGAGATGAAGCTGGATTTTCAGATTTTCTACTTTTAACCTTTTCATGACTCATAATCTTCATAATCATCTTTTTAAAAGTAAAAACATTTTTTCAAAATAAAGAAGAAGAACTTTTCCAAGTTGAAATCCCTGTGTTGTTCTCATGTGTTGTGCTTCAGGAAACACTGACTGACCTCCTCCAGCTCTATGAAGCTGTGCCGAGCGCAGCTGAGACACTCTCCCTGCTCGGGCCGGGCGAAGCGACAGCGCACCTTGTCCCCATCCACGTCTTTGACGGACAGGTAGAAGTGGTGAGGGCAGTTCACACGGGCCCTGATCACACAACACAACACGACACACACACACACACACAACACAACACACACAACACATCACAACACAACACAACACAACACAACACACACACACAACACAACACAACACACGACACGACACGACACGACACGACACGACACGACACACACACACACACACACACACACACACACACACACACACACACGGAGATGATCAGCTCCTCAAATCACACAGACACAGCGAAGGAGGAAACTAACGTGGTGAATCTGCAGAACTGACAGACGAGGTGTAAAGTATCACAGTAACTGGTGCTGGGGTCTGGACTGAGAATCAATCAATCAATCAATCAATCTCACCTAAAATGCAACGTTTTATGAATCACTTCCATAACATCAAATTATCTGACATCATCTGTGTGTGTGTGTGTGTGTGTGCGTGTGTGTGAGTGTGTGGACGTGTGAGTGTGTGAGTGTGAGTGTGAGTGTGTGTGTGTGTGTGTGTGTGTGTGTGTGTGTGAGTGTGGGTGTGTG
>NW_019525031.1:587189-587420 GCF_002814215.2 Seriola lalandi dorsalis | reverse complement strand
TGTGTGTGTGTGTGTGTGTGTGTGTGTGTGTGTGTGTGTGTGTGTGTGTGAGTGTGTGTGAGTGTTTGTGAGTGTGTGTGTGTGTGTGTGTGTCACCTGAGTGGAGGAGGGAGAGCAACAGAAGCAGGCTGATTGAGTCTCCCAGTGTTTGTGTGTGTGTGTGTGTGAGTGTGAGTGTGTGTGTGTGTGTGTGTGTGAGTGTGAGTGTGTGTGTGTGTGTGTGTGTGTGTG
>NW_019525031.1:584808-587101 GCF_002814215.2 Seriola lalandi dorsalis | reverse complement strand
GTGTGTGTGTGTGTGTGTGTGTGTGTGTGTGAGTGTTTGTGTGAGTGTGTGTGAGTGTGTGTGAGTGTGTGTGAGTGTGTGTGTCACCTGAGTGGAGGAGGGAGAGCAACAGAAGCAGGCTGATTGAGTCTCCCGGTGTTTGCTCGGACCTTTGGTCCTGTTCTCATCCAGACATAAAACTCTGTGTTGGACCTGAACATTGAAGAAGAAGAAAGAATCAAAATAAATGAAAGTGGGGCGTCGTGTGGCGTAGTGGTTTAAGCAGGCACCCCATGTGTAGAGGCCACAGTCCTCGCTGCAGTTGGCCCCGGTTCGAGTCCCGAGTGGAGGAGGGAGAGCAACAGAAGCAGGCTGATTGAGTCTCCCGGTGTTTGCTCGGACCTTTGGTCCTGTTCTCATCCAGACATAAAACTCTGTGTTGGACCTGAACATTGAAGAAGAAGAAAGAATCAAAATAAATGAAAGTGATTTCAGTGACGTCGCTGGAGGTCGCCTGCACCACGCTCCAGTGAATAAGGCTATGAATCATCTGCAGAGCATTACACCTAAAGTCAGGCATAAAGATAAACTGATATTATAAAGAATGCACACATAAAAATAAAAACTAATCATTTGTTTTGTGCAGCTGTGTCAATTTGAATTTCCTCTACGGGGATCAATAAAGGTTTATCTCCTCTCCTCTTCTATCTCATCTCATCTAAAATCAAAATGTCTCATTTCAGGTGTTTTAACGTTGACCGGCAACTTTAAATAATGTCAGAACAGAAGCAGAACTAGATGCAGTAACGTCACCTGAGTAAAGAACAAGCTTTCGTGAGTTATACTGAGTGAAAATGTGACGCACTAAAGCCTCTCCTCATAAACACTGTTTACTAAAAATGTACTCGGACCCAAAACACGTCAATGATGTGATTATTGATCGATGAATTTCACTCTCATACCCTAAAGGGACGGAGGCGTTGTAATTACTGGGGACGGTTTTCTGCCACTGGCGGACGCACCAGCCCGGGGAGGGCAGGGAGCCTTGGAAAGGTGAGGAGGTGGGGTGCAGCAGACAGTCCTCCCCTGCAGCACACAGTCCAGACAGAGCCGGGCAGGGGCTGGGGGCGATGGCGCTGAAGTGAGCCCGCACCTGCAAGAAGGCAAGACACCAACTCTGACTCAGCTGAGGGTCAACAAACCTGCTCCCTCATCAATAAACCACACACAGCTGCAGGAAGAGTTTTCTAGCTCACCAGCAAACCTGATTCTGACAAACCAAAACTAATACATTAATGTTCGGGCATTTGTGGCACCACGGAAACGTGAAGATGAATCATTCATTTAAACTGCCATCTGTTAAAAACGTAGGATTAAATCATGGACTGATGTCGGCACTTGTAATTAAGGACTTTATGTTTCGTACATGTAGTTCACACGGATATTAATGGATTCAACGTGACAATTAAATAATTAATTCATAGAAATAATAGATTACAATAAATTTAACTTCATTATAAAATGAATTGTGCTCAGTTTATTTTTCTAAATTACTTTTTCACCCTCCTAATTTACACTTAAACTGAGAGATAGTGTAAGTGGTTTTAGGATATACGTTGTTTAACAAGCGGTTGCTGTCTAGAAAATAAGAAAAATGAAGGAATTATTAAAAAAAATGATGTAAAATTAATATTTTCTTCCTGCATTAATGAATCCCTGAAGACCTTAAGTAAAGTAATAAGGTTTTTCTAAGGAATAAAGTTTGTAGAGAAATACAAACCTGTGAAGTTCCTATAATAAATTCCCTAAAATAACAAAAAAATAATCACTTGCAGTTCACCGACACTTTCCAACTGTGGGAAAGTGGTTTATATCATTTTACTGCTTCACCTCAGATGCCACAAAAAACCTCAATAAACAACCGAAACTCAGTCCGTTTTGTACGTGAAGGCACCGTGACAAAGAGACGCTGCCCACCGTGTTCCCCCCGTCGCCGTCCAGGGGCACCACATGGACCGTCAGCCCCAGAGAGGAGGCCTCGCAGGCGGGGCCCAACAGGAGCAGAGTCAGCCCCTGCACCAGGAGGCTCAGCGCGAATCTGTGCGGCATCTCAGCTCCTCAGTCACACAGGAAGTCTGAACCTGCAGGAAACACAAAGACGGAAAGGAGAAACAGGAAGTTAAACTGAAATAAAGTGAGCATCAACGAGCAGATGTCGGCGTTGTGTCATGACCTTTAAGACCTACCCAGCATAACGAGTGTTGATGAGCGTTGACACTTTCTGAAGTGTTTGACGTCTGTGAGGTGGGTGGTG